>NW_008237404.1:414263-482572 GCF_000691975.1 Corvus brachyrhynchos
AGCTATCCAAAAGTTTGGCTTATAGTACTGTAACTCAGCATCATGCTTTTGATCTGAAATTTTACAATGTTTTGGATTTTAGCTGCCATGGAAAATAAGTAGTGAACATCTTCAGAAGAAATTATACCCTTATGCAATCCTGAAATAATAACACATAATTACAACACATCAGAAAAGCACAGGTGGATTATGTTTGGAAGTCTGAGGTGTGAACTTTGCTTCTTTTTTTTTTTTTTAATGTTTGATGTGATTATTTTTCTGATTCACTTCAGATAGACTGAAATACTGTGTAATAATTACTTTCAGGTGACATAAATGCAGCTGGTGTTGCATGGAGTTCTCTAAACACCAAATATAACAGGAGCAAAAGGCAGCAGTTAAAAAGGCAGGGAAGAGAAGGGAAATCAGGCAAGGAATAATAGACTATAGATTAGAAACTGGGCATGGTAATGGGTTGATACAGAAGCAAAATAACCTCTTGAGTTAAAAGCTTGGGCAGAGTAAAAGAGGGCTTTCTTTCCACAGCAGTAAGTCTAAAATGGAAGTTACAGCACTGTTAGTAACAGAAAAGGCAGAGGTGTTCAAAAATGTTTCTGCTTTGTCTCAGTGGAATGCCAGATGGAAGAATTCATATCATATGCTGATAAAATCTTTTCTACAGATGTTAAATAGCTGCTTGCACAGCTATTTAAAAATAAAAATAAAATAAAAAGTGAATATGTCAAAGAGAGCTTAGTCTTATAGATGACACTAAGATGGAAATGAAGAGATGACTGTAACAGCAATATTGATCACTCAGAAAATATGTATCTTAGTCTATCAGAAGATTAACAAGGATGATACAGAAGCACAAATTTGAAAGATTGAGCATTGGTCTGAAAACAAACGTTTAGCAAGAGCTGGTAGCTGAAATTAGGCAAAGTTGCACCTGATTTCTAGTTTCTATTTTGACAGCAGGGACAACATATGAGAAATGGTTCTGGGGTTGACTGATCAGCACCAGAAATGTATATCAGAGCTGGACTGTTTTCTGAAAAACATGCCCTAATTCAGATTAATTCAGAGAAGGCCTATAGCCTCAGTTACACCAGGGCAGAGCCATCTTTTCTGGTCCTACAAGCTGTGAGTCAGGAGAGTGTCTTTGGAAGGAGGTTTTTCCACGAGGGTGGCAAGTCTGTGCTTCCTGGATAACTGTCCTGCTGGCTTCCCCTTCTCTTCCATGGAGAGCTGGAAAAGCAGTGTCAGCCAAAGCACGTCCTCTGCTTGCTGTGAAGTGGGAGGCTGTGTGTGTCTGCTCCTTCCGATTGCTTCTGGGTTAAGTCTTGGAGATTTTGTGTTCCCAGAGCCAGGCATTTATTTGCGTGCCGTTGGGAACAAATTCAAGTCGGCACTTAATCCTGGCAGGTTTGCAATGTACCAAAAGGGGAGTATTACATTAAAATTAGAAAAAATTCAGGAGTTAAAGAACTTGAGAATTGAAGATGCATGATAGCAGAAAGCAAGCACACAGATTTCCTTGGGAGAAGGACCGTGGGAGAACAGCTAGTGTGCTCGGGGAGGAGAGGGAAGGAGATAAAAGATAAGGAAGTATAAATCAGCACCAGTAGGGCTGTCTGTCGGCCCTTCTGATCTTCCCCAGGCTGAGATTTGTTTACTTTCAAGTCCACTGCGGCTGCTCCTCAACAGCTGGCACGCGGAGCTGCACGGGTGTAGGAAATCAGTACAACTTTTTGTTTGGAGGAAGCATCCAAAAGATCTCGGAGACAAACTACTTACACCAGAAGCAAAGTGGTGCTACAGATCTGACAGGATGACTGGTTGGCACTCTGCTGCTGTGTAGATTTAAAAGCACAGAGAGAAGGGAGTGGGATGCCTCTTGCCAGCAGCTGCCAAAGAGCCTGTAGCTTCTAAGGCAGCTTGTAGGTGGCTAAAACTTGCCATTCTGGCTGCCTTCACTCTTGATTAGAAGAAACAGACATCTTCAAAATGGAATATATCCTACCAGTCCAAGGATGGGGATGAACCAGCTCTTTTATGTGCCCTTGGTTGCTCCAGTAACTAGAGGGAGAGCACAGATGGCTGCAATAGAAGTGTCAGGAATCCTGGTATCAGTTCAGAACACCTCAAAACACTAAACTTACTTTTTTTTTTTTTAGCTTTACAGTTTTTCAGTTGTCAAATGCCGCCATCATTTACTTTTGCTGCCTGTCATACATGGCTGAGTTCATGTGTCATTGACAGCATCACATAGTGCAATATTAAAATAGTCACAGAAGATGCTCTTAATTAATCTTCAGGACCTCTTGGGTTTTATGAAGTGCCGTTTGGCCGTTGTCCCTCTGACTCCTTACAGCCCTTTCACTTCACTCCTTAGACATTTCCAAAGGCCCCCTTCTCTGCCTACTCTTACAGCTGCACTGGGACATGACCCAGGGGGTAGGAGGAGGGGAGGGATGCTTTGGGCTGTGACTGACCCGGGGGTTGTGATCATGTCAAAGCAAAGTGGCAGCATGGCAGGTTCTTCCCATCCTGTTGACAGCTGCTACTGCTGGTGCCCATTCAGCCTGGAGTTTGTATCATGCTCAAAGAGCATTTTTCATCCACCTTCCCTGCGCTGTGGAAAGCTGGGCCTTGGGAAGTGCCCTGAATGTGATCCACTAAGAAGGTAAGTGTTGCCGAGCTGGGCCAAGTTGGGATGGATGAGCCCCTTTAGGTTATAGGCCACAGGACAGCAGCTCTCAATATTCTGCAGGCAGCTGCTCCTCATGAATTATAGTAATTTATCAGGTGGGTGTTTGAAGGTGCTTGTCCCTTGAACATGATCAGAATCCAGTGTTTGGCTGTTTGCAGCAGCTCTTAACCTCATCAAGCTGCTCTGGCATACTCACAGCAGATTAGCAGGGCAGTTATTAAAAATAGTCTGTTTATTAATGGTGCTCTTCAGAAGTAGCCACAAGGCTCAATCATACCCTACTTTCAGTATTTAAAATACATATGAAATAAAAAAGGTGTGTAAAATCAGAAGGGCTTGCTGGTTTCACTTTTAGTGCACACTCCTACCAGACCCACTTTTCTTCCTCACAAAGATGGAATCCAGTTAACTCATCTTGCAGCTCCCTGCACAGAGGCAAATCCTCATCCAGCATAAATTTCTGTAGCCCAAATGAAGTTATTAAAGACCTGTGTTATTTATACCTGTTGAGTGTTTTCCCTCAAGGTCATTTGACAGCATCCCAGGTCCTGGGTAGCTGAGCTGCAGCATCTGCTGTGGGCAGCCAGGGGCTGTATGGAGGAGGCTGAGTGACAGCCTGGGAGCAGAGGGGTGTCTTCAACTTTGGGCAGCTGATAGGGCTGGAGCCCTCAAATGGCTGCATTTCTTCACATGATTTTAGAAATGAAAAATGCATCAAAATTGCCTTGAATGCCTTGGCTTTCAATGCTTCTGACATACAGATGTGCTCAGTTGTCTGCAGTTCATTTCCAAGGTGAATACAGTTGTAACAAAATCATTTTATAAGAGGGCCCCAGGGGAACACAAGTGATAGAGCAGCTTTTATAACATACTCAAACTTCTATAAAACTAATTATATGTGTTATCAAAATGATTCATGCTAGCCAGAGTAAATCCTACTCTTTACAAATGAGAGTTGAAGTGACAGTTCACTGTCTCTTAACATTTGCACAAATATATTGCCTTTTCTCCCTGTGCTGTCACAGGGAGGTTGAGGAAGGAATTCCCCAAGAACTGGAGGTGCCATTGCAAGAAAAAGGCAGTGCCATTAGGGTCTGTAACCTCAGCTGACGGTGACAAGGTAAGTTCTGACCAGACCTGATTCCTCACCATCACGGCAAACTTTCTTCTTATTTCCTGTAAGTTTAATTTGTTGTCTTGCCCTGAAGCCTGCCCAGCAAATGTGTCCCTCATGCATGGAGGAGTGCCATGTGTCTGTAGGTATTGCTCTCCCTGAAACTATTTAACACTGAAGGTCTTTTGCAAAACAGTGCCGAATTGCTGGCGGTGCTTTCCCTAAGTAGGGATTTAGATAACTTGTTCTACTTAATCAAATTAGCTATCTTTGATTTAATCTGGTGTTTAAGCCAAATCCCCAAGACAAAGTGGTTTTAATAGTCTGTTCAGTTTGTAATCTGTTTTCCAAGAAAATCAGCTTTTATTTTTTTTTTTTTATTTCTGACAGTCTCAAATGTACATGAAAAACTGATGTAGGCTGGCTGAGTACAGGGAAATAGTTTATTTGACATCCAGCTTCTTCCTTTGTGAGCTATCCCATTTTCCATGCCTTTCCCTTCGTCAGCTGGTCTGACCCCTCTGCCTCTCTGGCTATAGCCTGTATTTTTTTTTCTTCTTCCCTGATTCATGTTTGTTTCTCATCCTATTTTGCATCTCCATCTTTATTTGCTTTATTTGGAAAAAAAAAGAAGTTTTACAAAGTAAAGTGGGTCAGTAAAAGCCACAAATCCCTCTTTTAATAACTCATTCTCTATGTGTTGGGAGCCTTTGTGCCAGCTGAGAACATTTCACATCCCAGTCACCAGACTCTACGGAAAAGGTCACTTCAGGGTAACCTCTTCAGAAGCACAGGACTTGCTGAGGCAAACAGGACCCTTGAGCTTTGCTCTTCCTTTTCCATTATTCACCTGGGGGTTTAGGCTGGAGCAGAGAGGCTGTGTACCTCTTATCCATGTCAGGACTGGGAAAGGTGACCCTCAGCTCACACTGTGCTCACCCAAAGGTCCCTCTGGTGCTCCAGCTGTAGGTGGAAGATCCATCAGTGCTCTCAGTCAACTAAAGGACACAGGTGTGAAATGCTGCATTAGCTCTGGACCTCCTAAACAGTGTTTTAAGGGCCAATGTCAGCATGGGGCTTCTGTGATTGTTGAGAGACTTTGTTAAAAGTGAGCTCCTGGGTAGTTTATTTATCAAGACCTGGAATGACAGTTGCAGTATGAATGTGAAAATGTGAGAAATAGGAAGCTGGAGCTGCTGGTTTAGCTGACATCCTAGAATTCTATTTTATTTCTCCCTGAATGTTGGGGAAAATGATGGGGTAGGTGAAAAGTTTTTATTTTCTGCATATTGGAGAAAATTCCTTGTTATGCCAAATTATCAAAGCCAGTTTTGGTCCTTCCATTTGTACTGCTGCTGCTCCTTACCACCTTCCACTGACCTGAAATCAAACCTGAGGAAATCCTCCAGATAAATTTACCCTGTTTATACTGACTTACCCATATCCCATCTGAACCCAGGGTGTTGCTCTCCAGCCCTGCCATTCTGTTGGTGAAGCTGATGCTGGGAGAGACAAATTCTGTCTCTGCAGGCAACTCATTCTCCCACCTTTTATTTGCCTTTTTCCTATGCCTATACCATAAATACTACAGCCTCCTGGACACTGATATTTGTACTAAAAAAATAACACAAACAGAACACAAATAGAAAGGCCGGCAAGTGTCTGGCAGGGGCGATCTGTCTGTAACTTCTCTCTTTGTTATTACCACTCTAAGCAATTTAAATGTGCATAAACCAGCTCGAAGTGGAAGGAAGCTCTGAATCCAGCATGACCACTGTTTGGAAAAGAGTAGGTGTTAATATGCCCAGAGGTCATCTGGGGCTTGTAACATCTCTTGGCAGGGCCTGTGGCAGCCAAACTGGTATTTTCTTACTCTTCAGGAGTGCTGGGGTGTTTGGCAGCAACCTCTACACCTCACTCCACTTTAAGGATCATCATCATTAGGGCTGCTGAGCTGCCATCTCTCCTTCAGGGACTGGAAGATGTCCATAAAAAATTGGGCATTGGTGACGCTGAGGGGATGAAGTTGTTGATAATTGGTGGATTTTCTACAAGAGGGCTGTCCCTGGGTGTTGGCCCAGCTCCTGCTCAGTGGAGACTGGGCCTGCTCTTGCTGCTCAGCAGCACAGCAACAGTGTCAAAGTCCCAAGAGTGTTTATGCCTTCCATGGCTTTTCCTGTTGGCCTGAGTCTAGCATGCCTCTTCTCTGTCTCTCAGAAAAGGGGTGCTGAGGTGACAATAGTCATTGGCTGGCACAGCTGGAAGTTTACAGTATTTAAATCACAGTTCCAGGTCTGAGTTCCGCACTCAGATCCTTAAGATGGGATCAGCCAGCATAGGAGGAGGTAATTAAAGGTCTATTACAGCAAGCTGGTCCTGATGGAGCCATAGTGGTCCTGGTGGTCCTGGTGAAGCTGCTGCAGGCAGGCACTCAAGTCACATCGTCAGCTGCCTTTCTGAACTCAGGGATCGGCAAGTGTGCTCTTATGGGTTGGTTTGAACTGAAACATGTATGGCACAGCTGTGCTCATTCAAAAAGGAATTAAGAAAGCTCTAAAGAGGGAATTAAACCTTGCTGAGACCCACCAAGACAATGTTGAGACCTTTTATTTTGACTGGAAACATGTAAATCACCTGCATTCCTGACTCAGAGTTACTTAAAGACTGCTTTCAGAAGCGTTTACAGAGAGAGAACCCACTGTCACTGGCTTCATACGATCCCAGATGGCATGATACAAATTTTACTCTTTTCTAGGATCTGTTTTGTACATCCTGCTTTGCATCTTGGCTTTTCTTCCCCTTTGGCATTGCTGATGAATGTTTCGCTTTCCCATGGCTTCCACTCCTCAGTGCTGCACTGAGTTGGTTGCCAGCTACACCAGCTCTCTGTACTGTTTGGAATCCCCCCTCCTTGTCCAGGTCAGCCTGAGACTTTGCTTTTGCTGAATTAAAGCTTAAGAGGAGACTGGTGTGACACACTGGTGTCAAGGGACCCAGCCCCCTCCCCACTACTGCTTTTCTGCCCCACTGTGGCCCTTGGGAGGTCTATCCCAGTATCCAGAGCCCCATCTCCTGCCACAAGCTGCCTGAGGGTGCCTGAAGCTGCTGGGCCGAGCCATGATGCAAATCCCAGTAGGCTAATGCCAACCTGTGAACAAATGCCATAGAGATGTGTGGGGTAAAAGGGATCAGTTCTGTGACAGGGGAGAGCAGCAGCTCGGCCCTGCCAGGACCTTCCCAGTCACAAAAGCCAGACGTGGGTTGTGACCTGCCCTTGCTCCAGCCTGGGCAGTTCAGGGGCTGCCTGGCACAGACTGCTCCTTGCAGGGAGGTGTCCCAAGCCTTCCTGTTCTGTAGCTCTGCCGAAAGCAAACACATGGCGAATTAGCCTTCCACGTGTTGCACCAAATTTGGGGGCGAGGCTGGGCTCATGTGATTTACAAATCTTTCTGGGCTCCTTAACTTTAAAATCATTCCTGTTACTACAATTTTTACATCCACACTTCCTCTGTCTGCAGCTTTGCCCATCCTTTGCTCATCGCCTTTGAATTTGGGCTTTACAAGGCCAATCACAGCTTCACACATCATTTTCTCCTCTTGAGTCTCTTCCTGGTGCACTCTTTAGCTTTTCCAGTGGTCAGTGTACCACAGGGACTTCTTTATCCTGTCTCGAACTTGGGACTCTGCACAGAGCTCTCAGCCAGGAGAAGCACCTTGGTGCCCACTTTGTGAATGTTGCAAAGAGATGATGGATCCTCAGCTGGGATTCCCCAGCAAAGAATCCCCATCCAGAACAACACTGGAAGAGCTTGCACATGGTAGTGGCAACATTTTCAGACGGTCCTGAATCTGGGTTTCCATACACCACAAACTGATGGATTAATTGCGGACAGGAGTACATCCTTCAGCTGCCAGAGGTCCATGAGTAGTGCTAAGAAAAAGGCTCACTCATCAACACCAGTTTGCAGTTTCCCACTCCATAACCTATAAAGAGCCAGAGTCAAGCAGACAAACAGCAAATGCTGTGTTGAGGACATTGCAGTGTAGTGCCTGTGTCCTGTGTAAAAGCCATTCACCCACTGGAAGATTTTGAGCAAACGCCACCAAAACTTTGCTAAAGCAAAGGGAGGGGTAGATGCCACAGTAACACAGGATTGCTCCCACTGTGACAGAGGAGCAGCTGTGAGCCATGGCCATGGCATCACTTCTGCCTTCGCTGGGGGCAGGTGAGGAGTTGCAGAGGGACTGGGTCAGCCAGAGCCCAGCCCTGATTAGCTGCTGAAGGGGCTCTTGAAAGTCCCCATTTTAGGGCCCTGTGGTTTTCTTTCCTGTAGAAGTGTAAGGATTGTAATGGCATAGTATAAAAATATGTAATTCTATCGTTTACACTGGATCTGTTCACCAGCAACAGCTGGTGAGGGTGAAGAGGTGAGGGTCTGAGGTGGGAGTGGGGTGCTGCCAGTGAGCCTGCAGGGAGTGGGTAGGTGTTTCCCTGCCCAGGCATCCCCTCCCACTGCCTGTGGGGACTCTTGCCTATTTTGGCCAAAATTAGACTGGATTCTTTGTTTCATGTCTTCCATCTCGCTGTTCTTAAGTTTTTGAAGTGTTTTAAAACATTAGTGTTAAAATAATTTCTGTTGAACTGAGTACAAACAAGTAACTTGGATGTGATTTGAGCTGATTTATAATTAGCAGTTCTAAGCAGGAGACTAATTTAACTGTGCCATCCTTTCTGCAGTAACTCCTTTGCTCTTTGGTGATGTTTTCCACCACCCTAAGAGCACAGGAGAGAATGCTCTCCTGTGTCTCAACTATCAGGTCAGCCCAACCTGCTTTGACTCACCCATTTAGGAAATTGAGCTGAATACCGGGTGTGCAAAGTAGATCTGATATGAAGGATTATTTATTTTGCTATAGTATTTTGTGGTAAGATTATCTCAGGGAAGAGAAAGTGACTGTTCCAGGCCAAAAAAGAGGGCACCTTTGTGTCTCCAGTCAGTTTAAACCATCACACTTCCCACTGTCCTGTCTGTAATCTTTTCTATAGATAATTTTTTTGCAGCACCTGAGGGTAAGTCCTGTTACCAGCAATTTTTACATAATGTCCTGGATAGTTCTGTCTTGCTGCTGTGACTTCCTTGTCCCCAGTTTTCATGGAGGATTCTCGCAGAAAAATCCCAATCAAAAATCACCATTTTAAGCATTTTACCATGATCTTTCATTTCAGAAGCAGCTGTCCCCAGATAGGAATACAACCAAATAACTCCCTGGGTAGATTGGCTTTGAATGTGAGCTCCTCTGCCTTTCTAAAAGCAAGCTTTGCCTCGTGCATGTGTTACATCTTCCAAATTAATGGAAATAAACCCCCAGTTCTGTTTTCCAGTGGCAAAGGGGGATCAGATCAGGCAGTTGAGGAGAGTAGGAAACACAGGCCTGGAGGAAGGCAGGCAAACAAGTACCTGAAAATTGCAGCCGTGATAAATAAGACAGGTAGGAAAGAACCATAAAACAGGAGGAGAGGGGATAAGAGAGAGAGAGATTCCTTTCCTGAGTGGAAAGAATCTTCACTGTGAGTCCTGTTTCTGCCATGGGGCAGGGGATGGGGAGGACAAATCCTCCTGTGTCAAGAAAAAGGGGTCAATGCAGCATGTCTTCTTCACAAAATGGATTTTTTATGAAGACTAAGAAGATAAAATTCCTGGTATGCTTGAGGGGCAGGGTAATTCTAGAGAATAGAAGAGTTTTCTTTCCTACTTGTTTTCCCATGCAGCCCAGGGTTATTTAGCTAAGCTTTTAATACACAAATGGGAATTTTGCTGAATGATTCTCCAGCACAACTTTTATGCAATTTTTTTTCTCCTGTCTCTTTCCACCCCCCTTTTGTTTTCTTTTGTCTGAACTACCCATAAGCAGTGGTTCAATAGCAGACTTTTAACAAATGGGTTGCTGGTGTGGGTTGGGGTTGATCTAGTCAAAGATGTGGGTGTTTGCTTTTTTTTTTTCCTGGCCTGGTTACTGGGCCAGGGGACAGAGCAGCAGTAATAGCATGAAGCAGTAGCTGACTCCAGGGCTGTCTTCTGGGTGGCATTAGGATATCTGCATTTCTTTTCCATGAGAAACAGTAATAGAAGTCTAGCAAAATCTGAATACAGTCTTTTTTTTTGAGTTTTGTCCAAAACCTGAGGTAATTAGGAAAAGAACAGAGATTGTCAGGCATTTAAACCCTCCGGCTCTTGCAGCACGGAGTATGACAAGGCCAAACTGAAAGACAGCTTCTGCTCCCTAAGATCAGGTAAGAACTGTGGGAGTATCCTCAGAGGAGCTGCAGCAGCTCTAGACCTTTAACTGGATGAAAAGCAAACATTAGGAAGCAGATCCAAGGAGGCCTTGCTTCCAAAACTTTCAGTTGTTTTTGGTTCACCCCCTCAGCTAACAGATGATAATAATTTCTATTTAATTACCTCTCAGCTGCTGCAGTTACAGCACTGATTCATCTGCAGAAGGTGCAATATTTTTAGGCTTCCAAGCACTTTTACAGCTATTTGCACATGTAGGAGACTTGCACTTACATATTTGCACATGTAGGAGACTTGCAGAGGGAAATCAGCTGCAAGAGGCTGCAGTGTGTGCTGGAAGTGCCAGCCCTGCTCCCTGTTCTCCCCTGCCTCCTGCAGCTGTTGCTGCTTCTCCCACTGCCCAAAGTCCACTCACTGCAGAAAGGCAATAAAAAGATTTCTTCTCTAGGAAAAGAAAGCATCTGGGCCATAAATGCAACAAGCACCCCTCAGTGACACTCTTTGTATTAGGAAACATCTTCTGGCACTCAGGTATTTTTCAGGAATCCCTACTACAGCACTTGCCAACACCTTGACTAAACTCCAACACTATCTATTTGTTGTTGAAAGCCACAGGAGATGTAATTTAAGGCATTCTTGAGCTCTTCCCTGCAGATCCCACAGCCTCTCTCATTGTATTAATGAGAGGTCTGAACCCACAGGGCTTGCTTCTTTTAACCCATCAATACAAGAGGCATTTTATCACCTAAAGGATTTAGAGTCTCTTCTGCCTGAGTCCATCTGTTCTGCCAGTTGAAAAACAGTGTATGAAGATAACTTTGAAGTAGTTCTTGTCTATAAAAAAATTGGTTAGTCCTCCTTGAGTAACCAACAAATCCTCCAAAGTTTAGAGTATATTTAAAAATACAGCTTAAACTGAGGATTACAGTAGATTGAGGGTTTAACATGGAGAGTAGCTGCACAAACCTTCCCAGAGAAACTTCCTTAGGTGAATTTTCACAGCATTTTGTCAAGGTGTACAAATTTTTTTGATTGAGGATTTTTGTTTCTTTGTAGTCTCAAAATAACCAAAAAAGTGTGATGAACTTTGACAAAATGTGTTATGTGCTGGAATATTATGGGTCTGTTTTGGTATCTCAGTCAGAAAGATATTTTCACTTGCACAGGTGCAGTGTCCCCTTAACTTCAATTGTTGAACATCCATAGGGATAAGGTTTAATAAAGCTGAAACTCTGATAAAGGAACACAACCACTGTTGTATCTAACAACGTAAACCAGCACCAGGCTGACCAAAAACTTTCTTTTTTCTCTTGCAACAGAGAGACAACAAATGGCCAAACTGATACTTGCTGTTGAATTTGTTCAGGTTAAGCTCAGCTGGCAGATGTTGCAGGAATCAACATAAATATGCAAGAAAGCACATTTGCAATGCAGGGACAAAACTGGTGTGGTAGATGCTGTTACTCTGCTGATTCCAGATCTGCCTCATTTTGCTTTGGGATGGTGCAGCGTTTTTCTGTCTTTAGGTGAACGTGAAGTTAGAGAAGTAAGGTGGCTGTAGACTAGTGCTTTAGTTTGGCTTTTAAAATATGTTTTGCAATGTAATGGCCCATTTTGCTCTTTTTTTTGGTGCACTAAAAGCTAGACAGTCCTTTCTCATTAATCTTGTTTGATAACGAATAACCTCTGCTGCTGCTGTTCTGTTCAATATTGGTCTGTGCAATACCCACGGTGTGGAAGCACAGGCACGTGCAGGCACAGGACATCCCCATCACAAACATCTGGAGATCCCCTCCAGCTTAGGAGCATTCAAGCAGCTGCTGCACTCTCAGCTCCTCTGTAGGGGCCAGACAGGGCCTCTGGGTGCTACCAACCCTGGCAGAGAGACTGCATCCACTCCATGAATACTCCAGTGTGGTGCTCTGAAAAGTCCCGAAGGAAGCCACAGCGGACTGTCTGTAGGTCTTTATAGTAACTTTCCCCCCACCCCCAAGGCTCCCATATTGGCCTATGAAATGTCTAGGGCACTTGGATTATTGGGCTGAAAGGCATTTAAAAATTTGAAACACAACCTTTAGGTTTTGTTGGGTTTTTTTTAATGTTCTCAGTTCATTTTGTAATCTCTGCCACATGCAGAGTAAGTGCTTGGGTGGTGTACAGGTCTCCCCTGAACTGGTCCACAGTGTTCTGTAATTTCCTCACATTAAAGGATTTAGGAGTAAAATTGGTAACTGACCTGGACGATGCCCTGCCTCAGGTCATGTGCAAGGTGACAAGTTTATTACTTTATCCTGTATTTATGTATGTTTATCGTTATGTTCCAGTGAACTGTCTGATACAGATCTGGGGCAAATCAAAATGATCTCTTGAATTCTAATGGTTTTTTTTTTTCTAAGCTGTAAATCAGTGCTCTCCCTTAACCTATTGGTTACAATCAAATTTTGGTATATTAGCTGCTATACTTAGGGGAATTTTCACATACTAAATAGCATGTGAATTGTCCATCCATAAACTGAGACCTGGGCAGAAGAAATGGAAAACTCCACAAAGACTGAGGCTCAGGGGAAGCACTTTCTAAAAGCTGCCTTCCCTTTTTGTCTGCTTTTCCACCAATGCTTTAGAAAAATAGCATTTATAACCTTTTGAACAAGCCAAATCTCCCTTTGTCAGGACAAAAAAAAAAAAAAAAAAAAAAAAAGGCACAACCATAGAACAGCCTGATGTTTCCCTCATCTTTACACTAATCAAGTCCCTCTTTTAACAAGACAAATCCCCCCTTGTTAAGAAAAAAAAAAAAAAAAAAAAAAAAAAAAGGAAAAAGAAAAAGAAAAAGAAAATAATCCAGTGGTGATAAGGATTTAGAAAATCAAATGATGGGAAAACCCCCTCAGTCCTACTCGGCTGACCCTGCTGTTGAAGCTGTGGTGCTGTGTAGAAGCCTCAGGGTGCCCCCAGTCTGCCACCCTCTCCATCAGTAGGCTATTAGAAAACATTTCCTCTAATCCCATCATTCGCTGCTGTTGTGGAAACCAGCAGGCTCCCCAGCAAATCCACCCACTCTTATTTTTATCCTGTTGAAAACATTACCTTATCGGACATAATCGAAACGGCTCATGTGCTGCTCTGTGAAGAGCAAGTGGGTTTTACCATTACTCAGGCCAAAACTAAATATGGATTAAATTGCACCCTGCCAGCACAAAGTGTGCATTGTGTGGCTCTGCTCTGCAGTGCCCAGCCTCAGCTTGCTTGGTGCCTGATAAAACACTGCACTCCCCTTCAATCCCCCTTTTTTAAAAGGGCAAAACAAAGCAGCAGTGTCTGCGCTGGAATGTGCTGCAGGTAGAGATCTAAACCTCCATCACCAGAGACAGGGAGAAGATTAATTTAATGCATGAAGGTTGCTCCTTGGAGGGACTTCATAGGAATGCAAACCAAAGGCCCTCAAAGAGCCCACAACAAAGGAAAAGCCATGTGATCTCAAACTCCTGGTAGGATGAGGAACACTGGATTATGGCCTTGGTCTACCTTGTAGAAAAGGCAGGAAATACTGTTGTACTGAATAGCAAAGCAAGCAGGGAAAAGATTTTTGGGGTGGGTGGGTTTTTTGCAGACCTTTTGGAAAGTTTGGCTGGAAAATTGCAGCCTTGTTAATGACATTTATATAGTAATTGATATGAGCAAATGTGTATGCAAGTGGTCACACGTAGCACATGTTCTGAGTTGCACTTTGTTTCCAGACAGAATATGTATCTGTTTTTCAATTCCTGTTTATTTCTTTTTTTTTTTTTTAATTTTGGAGGGGCACTCCATTGCAATCCTGGCAGTGCTGAGAGTCATGAAGCTCCCTGTCTTGGCACAAAGTGACCTCCCAAACATGCTCCATACTGCTGTGCAGACTTGCACACCTTCAAGTGAACTCCAAGGACACTCAGGTGGGCTGGGCAGGTGAACTGCTGCCACTTCTGACAGTCACAGCACAAAACAAGTAGGAGACTGCTCAGGAGTGCACCACATGGGCACAGGGGTATAAGGAGTCCTTACTATTCTGGGCAGGGGATCCCCAGTGAAGCTCTGAATTATGTACTTCAAAGACCACAGAAATAACAGCAATACACCAAGAAGAACCAATGGGAAATTTGCTTGACTAAACCAGTGACAGGGACAGAGCAGCTTTCGAGTTTCCCCCAACCTTTCCCTGGCAAAACCAACTGTGTTCCCACACTCCAGCATGAGCACCCAGGCTTTATGTTATCTGCCATCCCTATCTCGGTTCAGTTTCCAGCCACAGCTTATGGCTTTATCATAGGGACCAATTTTATGCAATTATCAAATTACTCTTTCTTCTCAGTCTTCTACTCTTGTCAGTAGGACTGCGCCATTCCTTTCTTAATCATTTAAACTGGGGCCATGACTCCAATCCTGCTTCAAAAATACAGCTCCTCTCATTTACTTATCTGTCTTGTCTGAAACAGCCTACTTGTGTGGAGCACCAGGTTCTCTTTTCTAAGACATTGTAATCTGTGGTGCTTACCAGCTCTCTCTCCCCCCCACCCCCCATTTCTTGAGAAGAAGAATTTTTAAACTTAAATTTTTAAGTTTTGAAGCACTATGATTTTAAGCATTGATGTTAACTTACTGCTTCTTCAGGGTCCTCCTGCTTAAAGAATGATGTTACTGCTAAATAGCAAACATCTCAAGACAAAGATGCACCAAATTCTACCATGACCTTAATACAGTTACACCATTATGGAATTCTAAAAGAATTAGAAGAATTAATCACTAAATTTGTATAGAATGCTATTATTAATTTGAGGTCAACAAACCAAGACTGGTTCACATAATGTTTTATTCACAAGTAGAAAAAGTATTACAAAACAATTTATACAAGATTTTAATTTACATTTGTTAAAGGAGTATTTAAAACAGCACTGTAAGTCCCTAGACATGACATGTGGGCAGGCTAAATGCAGTGGTAGAGTGTGTTTTCTATTGGCATGTACAACATTGCTTGCCACAGGCAATATACAAAGGACCAATTTGGTTAAATTAAGAAAAAAAGTATATACAAAATATACACACATATTTAAAAAACACTCTTAATTTTTTCCTCCCAATTTGCTCTCAAGCTGTCACTCCGTAAAAAAGAAGAGCATCTTTCTCTAGGGTTGCTGAACAAAAACAATTATACAAAGTTTAAATTCCAATGGGAAAACATACTTACTGTGGCAGATGCTGGCAAAATTTTTGAACATCGCTTTTTCAAGAACTGTTACTAGTGAAAAGTTAAATTTCCATATGTTCTAAAAATACTTTGCCATATACTGAAATGCACATTGGATATTTTTTCTATTTACAAAGTATGTACAAAGAAGCACACATCTCTTCATGCACATGTAGTGAAAAATAATGTTTTGTAACTTCTTAAATGTATGCAAGTAAACAAAGAAATTATTCAAAACTACTCATATTTAAATATATACGTGAAAGTATTTATCTGAGTAATTGTACTGTATAATTGCTTATTATTCCATCAGTGACCAAAAGGTGGAATCTGCTACTTGAAACACCAAACCAAACAACAGCAAAAAAATCACTTGGGTAACTTGTTCACTTTGGTTTGAATTTGGGAACTGTTATTCATGGCTCTTGCACGAATGAATAATTTCACTGGGGAAGAGCTGGAGCATCTCCCTGCCACGGCAGCCTGTACTGTTTTTAGCTCTTCTTGTGCATGTCCAACCTTCTTCTGTGTGTTCCAAAACAAAAGTCTTTTTCCATAATGGATTCTGAATACTGTCTCAACATTTCCATTGCCACACAAACCATGTGTGGAAAGATGAGTAATATTAACTGCAAATTTGCATCTGTTTTGCTGATTGCTTTGCTTTAGTCAAGGCACATTGGGTACTTTAAGGAATAATTGCTAGAGTTCATCACTGACAAGTGTGAGCCTGTTGAGTGTAACAAATCAGTAGAGGTTACTGGGATTATCCAGAGAAGCAAAAACTATTTTAGGGATGAAAATGGCTGAAAAAAAAGGTATTAAGGAATGTGATAAAGCAAATTGCTTTTTATATTTTGTGTGGAAAATTTTAATTGACACAGTACTACAGTGAGGACAGAGTGTCTTGAATGAAAGGGACTCCTAAATGAATTAATTAGGTCACCATGAAGCTTGACCCTTAAAAGTAATGCATTAATAAAAAATCTTGGTAACAGTCTCACTGTATAAATGCTTTCATGGCACACCTGCTATAGTCTGACAGTTTGATTCGACAGTTGATTACAATTATTTCAACATCCAAAATTATATGCTATAACAAGAAGTGCTGTATTCCAATACTGAGACTACTAATTAAACACAACGTCCTTATCTATATGTCTGACCTTCGTTCAACTAAACCTAATTTAAAGCTAATCTCCTGCTACATTAAACAGAACAATGCCACCTCCCAGAAATGTAATAATTGGATGGAGGGGACTTCAACCATACATACTGTAACATGCTAATTTAACTCCCCAAACTAGCTTATTGACTATATTGTAATACATAATAAACGCTTCAGCTTAATAACAGGTGATCCTTGCATAAACAGAAATCATTTTTTTACATCCTTCAATAATAGGAATATTATTTAAATTTAAAACCAGCAGAAAAAAAAAAAAGCCTAATGCATGCACAAATCTGCAGGCAGAGTAACTGGCACCCTGTTGTCCCACATCTTCTGACACCTGTAGCCATATTAAGAGACCCTCCCTAAACACACTGAAGCATTTGTATTTCCTGCTGTATTTACATATACTATTAAGCTCACTCTGTAAGATGTTTTGAGATTCTGTGAGGGAACAGAAGAAGAGATGCAAAAGGTCATAAATCCGCTTTCAGGGTCCTCATAGGATGCTCCTTGAAGTTTCACTTCACAGCTGCTACAGCTCAGACACAACTGCTCAGAAGGTGTGAAATGATGCTATTTTGTTCCAGCTGGTTTGGGACCCATGCAACACGGAAGACCAGACTATGTTTGATGAGAATCAGCAGGGAATGTAAGGGAAGCATTCAGCTTTAGTGCTGAGAGAAATAGCTTCAGTCCCTAAAAAAAAGTGACAGGAGAGTGGTTACATAAATTAATAAGAAACCTGTATGTACTTCTATATTTGACTGAACACTAAAAGAGTAGAGTACACTTACTGCTTGCTGTAAAAATTCACTTAAACCTGAAGATTGAAACTATATTAAAACCCACATTAAAAAGCTTATACTTGAGTGTACACATATAAAAATATGCTGTATTCTGATTTTATGGTATTATTGTCTTTGAAATATAATAAAACATTGACCTATGCAAGACTGTAATACACCCATAGGCAGTACAAAGACCATTCTTCCCTCAAAATATTTTAAAAAGACATGAAAGATGAAGGGCAAGTGGGAAAAAATTGTATAGACTGAGATAAAATAATTTTCTTGGAGTTGTACAGCTGGGCAGTATTCATCCTGAGAATACATCTCAGGTAAACCTAGTCCTGGTCCTGTCCTGTGAACACCACTGAAATTTCTCTGCCAAAAGTGCACACATAATGATGCACTGTAGAGTCTGAATGTGGAGAAATTGTACAAAATGAATCAGTGGGGTCTATTGATGGAAAAAATATGAAGAAAATATGAGGAAAAATATGAGGAAAAAAATGAAGAAAAACTTAAGCCTCCCAAAGAAGTTGATTATTCAAAATTATACACAAATCTCAGTAGTAATAGAAGATAGCAGAAAACTATCAAAGCATACAGGGTTTTCAGATGCTAGAAAAGCTGTCTCCATACACATAGGAATCAAGAAAATTTACAATTCATATACCACAACAAGTATAGTGAAATAAAAGCTAATTTTTGTAGTCATATTTTGAAATTCTGTGGTTCTTTTGATCTAAGAAAACTTAAATAATATTAATCGCATACCTCTGAAGTTGATGCATGATTTAGTGGGAAAACACCCACAAACTTCTGATTTTTTAAATCTTGTTAATATGGAAATGCATTCCCTTAAAACATCAAGAGAGCTGGGAACTAGCAGTGTTGAGATCTGCAGCCATAGCCACATCACTGTCCCTTCCCACACACAGCTACAGGATACGACAGTCCCCACATGGTACTGGGCACACACAAGAAGGAAACCATGAGAGCTGTGATCCAACACATGGGCAGAGAGCACCCAGCATCATTACAGACAGAACTTTGTGCTCTAAATAACACATTGAGAGAAATACGTGCCACCTGGATAAGGCTGATATTGTCAGCGACAGCAGCAGATATTCAGGGGGCTAAGTCCCACTGAAGTCAATGGCAAAACAATTCTTGATTGAACAGTTCCCATCCCCTTCCTCCTCTTGACAATGTCACCTAAGCAATTAAGGCCGGATTTACAAAGAAACTGTTGCACTTACATGTTTTCAGAATGCGCGTGTTTTTTGCGAAATACTAATTACTCTCTACTTCATATTTAGGAATAAAACAAAAGTGGCATGCAAACCAAATGGAAGAGGATCAAAGGAATGAAGTTTTATTTCTGCAGATGGCCCCAAATTTTCATAATTACAGATAGCACAATTTTCTTAATTAAATTTGGTGCATATTAGTGGCAACTTCTTGTGTTCCTGCCTCTGAGTTCATGCACGGGAGACTGTCAGCTTTCCAGCCACAGCCTGCATAAGCCTGGAGTAACACCACCACGTGTCATCAGCACACAGGCCATAATTTGGAATCTTTTCACGGATTAGTTACTTGAGGCTCCAGGTTACTCCCAAGAGTAGAAAATTCCATTTTAAAAATACAGAGCATAGTTAATATTCAAAAAGATATAATGATGAAGCAGTAGCAGAATGACTTTTTGTGACAGTTCCACTGTTAGATAGTTGAGACAATTGTTTATCACCTCTTTGCATTTTGACCTCAGCCCTGCATTTTCTATGACCTTTTATAGATTAAATTGCATTTTATGGACAAACTTATGTTTTATCTGATGACATGGGAATATAAATGGCATTACAAGGCATTTGAGATTCTATTCTGTTTCTACTACTACTGCAGTAACTCCACAGAAAGGCTCTGCAAATATTTTTAGATGAACACTTGTATGTCTTTAATGCTTTGTTTGCAATAAGCAAAGCCAACTCCTCAGTTCTCCCTCACAAAGGCTAGCCTCACATAATGGTTTGGTCATAAGGCTATTAAACTGAACTTTTCCCTTGAAATTTAATGAAAAAATTCCTTGATAAAAGCTGACTGGTGTACAGACTTACCCCTGTATTCTGGTTAATATTATTTCAACACCACAGTTTTCAAAATTACACCTTTCAAATTCAGTTAATGATTTAAAAATGTGAAACTGCTGGATCTCTTGCAGAGTTTTAATTTATTTCAGCAATAGCTAGGTGTAACCTATGGAGACATATAACCCTACACCTTCTTAGAATTCTCTTTTTATCTAGCTCTACATGCCTGGAGCACTCATTCTCACTCCTTTGTAGTTACGTTTTTTACCTCTTTATCAGTCTGTAGAGTCATTTGTTGTTCCATTACACTTTGTCTTTGGCTGGGTTTCAGCAGTCACCGAGTTCGGAAGTGATGAAGCTTCTATGCATGTTCTGTGTTCGGAGATTTCAAAGGACTTTGCAACATTTCCATCAAGAGACTTAGCTGAAAGAAGTACTTCACTTAGTTCCTGGTTATTATCCAATCCAACAGTGGCTGCATTTTCAGTCTCAGGGCTGCAGGACTTTGCAGATCCTCCAGCCAGTTCTGAATATGATTCACAGACAGAAATGCTGTCACAACAAGCTGAGTTTTGCATAAGAGGCCAAGCATCTGGAATGTCTCCACAGGTGGAATGTGAAAGAGAACCAAGGAAAGCAGGAATCATTTCTCCAACAGAATCAGAAGCTCTGCAGAAGGATAAAAGGCACATGGTTTACAAAGCATTCCAGAAAATATTATCAGTATTGTAATTACTGTCATTTGTAATTATAGGTATTTCAAGAAGGTTTAACAGGGTTATATTAATTCTCTAGAGACATCCTGTACAAAAAAAATCTATTGAGAAGGAAAACAGTTTGTTCTTTGTCTGGAAATGACAAAAGCTCTGGTGAACACTACTTCAGACAGTGAATCCAGGATTCCAGTGAATCCACTGAATCCAGGATTTCTGCCCATAAACAACCCCCAACAGTTGGTGTTGTTTACGGTCAGAAATATGACAAAAATACTATAGTAGCATTCAGACACAAACACTGCCACAAAGAAGAAGGATTTTGTTTTTTCTCAGTGCATGGGGAGGGGAGTATTAAGACAAGATATAACAGGCTCAAAGTGCAGCAACAAAGATGGTTGGGCAGACTCTGGAATCTTCAGCACTAGGGGGGTTTGGTAGTTTTTTGTTTGTGTTTGTTTTTATCCCGAAACCCTAGACAGACAAATATCTAATAGAAGTAAAAGAAGTAAAGTGGCTTCAGACTGGGAGAATGGAACAGGCAACAAGACAAGACTGCTTGAAACTATGTGTTTGCTTTAAACCTGAAAATGCATTCACTTTAGATTTTCCAGTTTGTGCTGTCTAGCCCTCAAAATGTGACAAGTTTTTCTCCTATTCTCTTTCACATGGAAAGGACATAGTATTAAAGAAGGGCAAGCATTATTTTTATTTTATGGAAAATGGAAGAAAGTAGAAGTGGAAACTCAGTATTATCTACCTCAAGTATATTTGAAGTGCATGATAATAGTGACATGTGCCAAACTCTGTTAAAAGTCCAGTAGTGTTTTTCACTATATATACACCAAAATAACTATTAACAAAACCAGAAAGTTATAACAGTATATTTTATTTCCAAAAACTGTCTAAAGATTTATAAAAATGCCAAGGCTATATTAAGTCTGACATGCAGTGTGACAAAACTCATCCCAATTAACATGCCTATAACAGATTTTAAGTAGCCTTACTCATTTCCAAAACATGATGCTTTAATAGCTTTGATATACACACAAAGCATTTTCAGAGATGAGGCCAAAAGTCAGGACATTGCACCACAATTGAAGGAAATACATTATTCTGGCAAAGGAAACTGGCATAAACTCCATTTCTACTGGAAGGAACCACAGGATCTTTGATGTCCACATAGCATGGATATTACAGTTATTTTTAAAACCTTAACCAAAAGATTCCTCAAAAAGTACACAGCTCTCCATTTGTCAGCCTCGGTGGTATACAAGGATGACTCAAGCTTGTCGGCATTTAAACAAGTTGTTAGAGAAAACTTAGATATTTGTGCTTAGGTCGCTAAGTCACCTTGCGCAAACAATACTTATGAAGAAGCTGCCTCTACATTTTTAGTTACATGTGGCCATAAGAACAAAACAGCTCAAGACCAATTCAAACCTTATATGGAAAATTATTCTAGCTAAAAGAAATAAATACATCCTGTGTTAAAATCTGTAACCAGGAAACTCTGAAGGACACCATAAATTTTATATATTTAGCTCATGGCCCTGCTGTAAAAATAACTACTCTACTACTGCACTTAGCTGATCAGGAGAAAATAAAGGTTAAAATCTGCTAGAAATTCAGAAATAATAGATATTTCAAACCTTGCAGTCCTAAAGAGTTCCTAAAAAAAAAATCTTCATGCCACTTGTAAACTGTACCTCAGTCCCACCAGATTCACAGGTTTATGCAGCAACTTGCTAACCGTTAGCAGAAGAGGGGGTGGCCAAAGCCTCTGAGGTACCACAGAATAAAATGAAGATTATCTGCTAGTCAGAGAAGCCACTTCTTCAGAGGAGCCCATGTATCAAGTCAGCATTTACTAAGTAATACTTAAGTTTTTCACCATAAACCTGTTCTTGCACAACATGGGATGATATGGCTACAGTTCATCAAAATCCCTCATTCCACTTCAAGCAGCTGTTGTCTCTGTATAAATATTACTTTGACTGCATAAAAAAAATACTTCATGTTTAATACACATTTGTAAAACTAAGTTACCTTTCATTAAGCGTGGTCTGTGAGTGGAAAGCACAACTGTGACTGCTGTGCTCCATGCTACAGGTTTCATCACAGCACAGTGAGGGAATCAAGTGAACTGGTCCTAAGGAATGAAAATTAATTTAATAGTGTTAAAACTGTCAAAGCTCTGTATAAACTTAGCCTCTTTTCTTTTTCAAACTTGAGTATTGGTTTGCCAGTTACATTATAATACATGGATTGAGGAAAGAGATTTCTTGCTGTAAAAACAGCTTCTTTATTCTTTTAAAATTGAATTATTTATAAAAGCCAAGTCCTTCCTCCAAAAGTAATATAGAAGCCAGTCATGAGTATCTATTTTTTAAATTGATTTTCTTCTCAGCTGAATGCACGTAAGTGGAAGCATTCTAAGTTAAGCTATCAGGATGATATTTAAGCCTGTGCTTTTGCGTTAAATTACGTAATTAATTTCTTAATGTCATAACTGCATCTGTTCTGATACGACTTCACAAAATGCCAAGTCTTTGAATTGTCCAGGTTGTTAATGACCTTTAGCATTCGTATCATATTCTTAGATACTTTCTGGTACTCTGGAAGCCTTCACACTAATTTAAGTCTCAAAGCCAGATGCAGTGCTATTTTTAACAGAAAGAAATGAGATAGACGCTTTAATTTTTTTTTCCAATTGAAGTCACTGAAATGAATACAGGAAAAAACAAAACCCCCCAAACAGCTACTTAAAAATCCTATCTGCTTATTGAGAAATTAGCCTAGGACAAAGGGTAGTTTCACAGTATCAGCTCTGCAGTTAAATCTAATTGTCATAACTCAAGTGTTAGATAAAACAAAGTCACCTTTCAGTAGACCTAACATACCACATGTCTGTGATGTACTTCTCTGGCACTGGCAACATGTTCTGTGGTCATATTCATTTAGCCGTGGTCTATCAAAACATGATAATTCAGAGCCATTGTAGTGAATGTCTTGAGATCTCAAAGACCCTTTGAACAAAGTGAATAAAAATCTGTGTTAGTGAGTGTTACCCCTTTTCCTGCTCAGAGGCCTCTTTCTTCACAGAACGTGTAACTGTCATGCTATAAAGTATGTCCATACATTTTGCAATTGAAAGATCCACACTCCCTGTGGCTTCCTATAACGTAAACCACAGATTTTGAAACAAACCCTTGAACAGCCTCTTCTAGGAAGACATCTGCTCTCATTTGGATTATTTGAGAGTATATCTTATTCACTGTTACACTTTTTGCAGTGTTTAACGATTCTCAGTGATTCCCATCTGAAATTTTCCAGAGTCAGCTTTCAGCCGCTGGGATTTTGTTTATATTCTCTTTAAGAGCTTTACAGATTTCCTTTAATCTCTATAATTGTAGGCCAAGGCAAACAAGTTACTACACTTCCCTGAATTAAATTTGAATTCACTGTGTCAGAATTTCTCAAAACTCACACTGTAAAGCAAATTCTAGGTTAGGAAAAATTCTTACAATGCCTCTCTAAACCTTTTTATTTCTGCTTGTGCTGAAAGCAACAATAGCATTAATTCATCCTAGACGTTATTCTTGTTTGGCATCCAGGGTTCATTAGATGCTATAAACATATTTTAATAAAAGTTTTATAAAACAATAAATGGGAACTAGAGTGCTTTTCACTTTTTTCTTTCTTAATTTAAATTAAGAGGCAGAAAAATGTTTATTATAAAGAAATTATATTGATGAGCTGTTACGGATTTAAAAGAAATTTACAAATCTGTCTTAGGCATTTAATTAATCTTGAATATGCCCATGAAACTAAAACTGTTAAAGGCCAAATCTCTCATCTACACTGGCCACATTCATTATCTTGATGACCTAATCTGTGTTTCACAACAGCATTTGATGAACAGATCTTTCAAAGTGGTATTTCCACACTGACTTTGCAACTCTGTAATGTCCCATCTTGGATGATGAATGGTCCAAATGTATCTGTGCAGCATCTAGCAGAGCACAGCATGCAGTTGATGCAACTGGAGTATTTTGGACATTTACACAGCATTTTCTCAGTAGCAGCTGGAACTTCCACGCTGGGCTGGCAAGCTTGAACGGAGTCCTGGGCTCTGCTACATTGACCATCTCAATGCTAAACTTGCTTGAATAATGTAGGCATTTCATTTATTTACCTACAGAGAGATCTGCCAAACTAATACCACCCTATAAATATTACAAAGAAACAGTAATAATTGGAAACTCACAGCTTGGTTTCTTCTCCATGAACTGCCTCTTGCAATAGATAACACAAAGGATGAGAAGAGCCAAGAGCACTGTTGCAAGTGCACTGCAGATAACAGCTGCCAGAGCAGTGTCTCGAGGACTGGAAGCAGTTGAAGGGATCTTCACAAGATTTACCTTGGTGGTACCTGAAATATAATTAAATAATAATTAAGGCAAACTGCAGACATTTCCAGAATATAGTCATGTAAATGAAAATCTGGGAAACAGAAGAGGCTTGTGGCCCAGGAAAAAAAGAGAATGTTTCATCTGCTAATGGATCAATTGCACATATAAATAGATATGATCAACAGCAACCTCAGTATGAAACAAAGTCTTAGAAAAGATACATTGCAAAATATGCGATAATGAGTGGAGATGCACACAGACACATTCAGACTGTCCATGAGAATGGAATCAGATCCTCACCATGAAAACAAAGACATCTGAATGTTTAATGTCACATGAATTTAATATGGAGAACATTTCCTAGCATAGAGTTGAGAGAGTGACCCACTAGAGGGAGTCACAAATACATGAACTTCCCTTAAGGAAACTTTCTGGGCACTGAGACACCCCCAGAAGTTCAAATGCTGTCAAAATTATGATCCTGCTTTGTTGCATATGTCATGGCACCGTGGTCATTTCCAAGATCAAACCTAGGATTTCAACTCTGATGACTTTTTTTCTTCAGTGATTTTTCTTTTAATACTAGATAATCCCTCTAGTCAACATTCAACAAATTGAATTTATATCCGTATTAGTAAAGACTTAAGTGATGTTTCTAGCTTTGACAAATGTTGCTACCTTTAGGTGGAAAGCGAAAAATATTTTTAAAGGATCCAAACTTTAACTACAACTGTTGAAACTACCTTAATTATGTATTTTAAAATTAAATTATCTTTTAAACAACTTAAGAATTTTGACAGCCTGCCTATTTCATCTACTTTAAAGTCCTCCTAAATTCAATGAGAAAAAGGAATAAAACACAGAGTACTTCTATGACAGCAAATTTTTAAGAAGCCACAATCTGTACTTTACTAACTTACAAAAATAAGTTAATGTGCCTATTTACCCCAGAAGATATTTGGTTAAAACCTAAAGATTATAATATCCGAAGAAATGGTCCATACAGTCATAAGTTTAAATTGTGAAATAAATATCTGTCAGAGTATATTAAAACCTCTAATCAGATTGTACATAAATACAATTGTTCAATATCATTATTGCAATTTCATAATGGCAGGAGAGAACTTCCTAGATCAGTTAGTGCAATCAGTGGAATTGTATTACTCAGGAATTTTCCACAATAATTATGTATTTCCTCTACACACATTGAACATGGGCACCACAGGGTTTGTGATACCATATTACTTTGTTATAATGCCTAGATTGACAAAACCTAGGCATCTTGAAAAATCAACTTAATTCTAAGTCCTTAGACTACCTAATGCCAAAGAAAACACTACTTCTATGAAATAAAGAATCCAGAAAATTAAAGAAATAACCCACCAAACGTATTAAATAAAAACAGTTTCTGTGGCTTACAGTATCATGCAGTTGCTAGTAAATGCGGTAATATAAAAAGGTGGAGAGATTAAATCATGGCCATTATACAGAAGAAAGAAAGTTTAGTTGCTCATTTCCTGATTTCAGCATGAAGTTACTGCATTTACATCTGCTTAAATATTTCCATTTACCTTCAATTTGTACTATTATGTTCCACTGTCACATCAAAATCTGAAGAGCAAATTTATAGCAGATCTTTTTTATATGCTTTTGACTTGCCAAATTGCACAGAGTGCAGCAACTGGGGAGAGTACAAGAGAGAGACACAAAAATGACTGAGGAACTGGAGATTCTCTCTCCTACAATCAAAGTTTGAGAGCTGGGATGGCTCGGGATGGAGAAGGCTCAGAGGAACCTCATTGATTTGTATAAATCCTTGGAGGGAGTGTGCAGAGAGAACAGAGCCAGGCTCTTTTCTCAGACCAGAGGTGATGGACACAAACTCAAACACAGGAGGTTCCCTCTGAACATCAGGACACACTTTAATAACTCTGAGACTGACTGGCCACTGGCACAGATATATTTGCTCTTACATAGTTATTACCTATCCATCTCCTCATGTTCTCCAATAATTACTATTCATCACAGAGCTAAGTTCTATGGCCTCTTTTCCAAATCTTCAACGTTAATTTTAAAGAAAATGCAATCAGTGTCATAATCTTTTTGTCATAACTTGCTCCTGCTCTCAGCAGGAGCATCTCAATCTTCCACAGAGAAAACATTTTACTCAGTTTCTAGGATTCTTGCAGCTGTAGTTTTATGTTTATAGTTTTAGCAGACTGAAGAAATTTCTGCATGAAGTGCCAGGATACCTGTGAGAGCAGTAAATCTATATAAAAGCCTGTCTATATAGCAATGTGTACTGGCTTTGGTGTGAAGATCAGACTCTGCTTTGGTATCAGGTTTTCAATTCCAGTCAACTGCCTGCTCTAATCTTCAGAAGGTTAAAGACAGACTGGACAAGTATTTAAAAACCAGACAATAAAACAACCGATCAGAACATCTTCAAGTATTTTTTGTATCAATATACCTATTTGTATTAATGTACATAAGAGAACTAAACAGTTCTTAGTAATTAGGCCTTCACAATTTGCAGAAAAAAGAATGGTCAATTTTGAAGGGCAAAAATGAAATAGAGCAAGGGAGGTGAAGCTTCTCTATTTTTGTCTCTCTTCATTTGCTCACAAAATACATGTATTTTCAAGTATGATTACATATTATGTGTTCTAGGAAAACATAAATTATATATTTCTCTAATGCCCATCAGCAATATTCAAACTGGAAATACAGTGATTTCATTTTAAATGGGGATGGCAAGATTTAAAATTTTTTTAGCCATCTAGATGTTTAAGATTTGTTTTATTTGGTTGATTTTTTTTCACTTGAGAAAGCAATTTTCTATTCCTGAGAATGCCTACCACTCATCTTCACCTTCAAAGAACTTTTTGGAATAGCTACTATGAGCAGTCCATTGTAGTCTAGCTCTAATTACAATGATAGTGATCTTCCCTGCAGAGACCAACATTTCAGAAGTGGATTGCTATTGTAGAAGTGGCCCGTTGGGCATTGCTGAACTCTGCTTTCAGTGTTACTCAGACATGTATGCATTTTCATAAACTCTTTCTTCTCACTGACCATGGTCCCACTTCAGTAAAACAAGGAGTTGCATCTTAAACTTGTACTTACATCTATTAGATGATTACAAGATTAAATTTAAATACCCAAATAAACACTTTGTGATCTGGATGTGATACATTCAGAAAAGAGGGAGGAGGTGCACACAGTTTCCTGATTCTGGAAAAGCATGTGCATATTATCCACATTTTATTTAAGAAATTGATTTCCTTTTTAAAGTTTTCAGTCTAACATATTCTGAAAATGTGGTTATGTTGAAGAAGAATTACCCAAAATATCAAACTGTCTCCTGTATAATTTTGAACAGTAAGCCTAAACACACATTCTTCCCTTAATTAACCAATATTACATTATAATGGCAGTATATGCAAAGGTGTGGTCCTTAAAAGCAAGTAAAGTTTCTGTTAATCCAAGACAGTTAAACAGCAGTAACTCAGCTAATACGGAACAGATGAATCCCAGCTGTTTCACTAAAATTTCTGCCAATAAACGGAATAGCTGGATTTTTGGCCTATTATACCAAACAACAAGAGACAGGGCAAAATGTAAAAAGACTTCTTTTGTCACTTATTTCATGGTTATTTTCTCCAATTTTTTTTTTTTTTTTTTTTTTTTTTTGGAACCATGATTCATTACAGTCGCTACTGGAATCAGCAAACCTAAAAGAAAGCTTTCTGTGGTAGATCAACCATGTTAAACAGAACTTGCAACATTGTATGTTTCTTCCATGGATACAGGAAATATATAATAATTACTAAAGTTGAGGAGAATAAAACGTGCAATATTATGTTTCGGTTTCTTTCTTAACACATCAAGTCAATACTAACCTAAAGACAGCTTTCTCAAAATCACAAACGAATCCAAACTGCACTTAGAAAGCAGTAACATGGTAACATTGGACAGAGTGCCATCTGTTACAATCAGGATTGAAAGTAAGATGCAAAGGTTAAAATGTTGTTAATTCCTGGGATATGGGTATTCCTGGTTGACGGGGGAAAGGAGCCTACTACAAAAAATGTTTGCCCATTACCTTTACGTCGAATGGCCCAACTCAGTGGTATCAACCTTAATTTGACAAGAATTAAGGGCTCAGACATACCCTCAAGTTATGTAATTTAACAAGTTACTGCCTGTCAGCTGAACTGCAGCGGCTATCTGTGTGTGTGCTTGATCCACAGAAAAGGCAAGCCAATGTAAGGCAAAGTGGCTTACTTTGAAATTCCTTCATTTTGAAAAAAAACCCCCAAATTTGAAGATATTTATATTAATTTAAAATAAGAAGGCAGTATGTTTACCTAGCCCCAGACAAGCAAAAGTATGTAATATATATATAGACAAGTCAGATACTACATGCATAAGATTTGCACATATAGATAAAATACATATGTTTTATATACTACTGAGCATTAACATAAATGGAAAGTAAGTAACCCTGAAAGTATCTTTGAGTCTTTACAAAGCAGCAGATTGGCTCCCTTCTCCTGATCTTTCAAGTAGGAGGTAAGAAACTTTATTAAACATTGCTGTTGGAGACTGTGGTAAACAGTGGGGACAGAGTCTCCCAACATCTGTAAAAGGACAGCCCTCTGCATGCACGGCCTACACCCAAAAGTTCATCATGTCAAACCACATTTTTCAAATGTGCTCCAAGTGCAGACTTTAAAGCCTTTAGCTAATGGTCCACAACTTTTGTTTTTTGTTTGTTTTGGTTTGTTTTATTTTGCTGGTTTTGTTATTTTTTTAATAAATGTACCAAAAAGCCCTAGGGGAGAAAATGACTATTCAAGTATTTATCCATTGTTTGGAAATCCTGAGAAAAATGCTTATAAATTAAAATCTTTGAAATTTGGTTTATTCATTTCCAAGACCATTTCTCTTGCACTGTGTATTTTCACAAACTCCAGCTGCTGACAGCCTTTTATGTTTAAAATGGTAAAACAATTGCACTGTGTATGTGAATTTAAAATATATATGAATTCCACAGTACTGGATACAGATCTCAATGTCTGTAAGGCATAGCCAACCTCTGCAACACATTTTTCTTTTAGCAATTCATAGATGTGAAATCTTGGTATTACCATGGTGATCTAAATTGAACCACTATATGGGCACAAAAGTAACATTGTTTCATACATAAAGCTCTCAACTTGGAGAACTGTCCAGCCATGTGAAAATACCACTCCACGAAAGTAATGCCTCAGATCACTGCTACCCTCAAATAACCTGAAAATACCTGAGAGTAAGCAAAAAAAAGTGAGAGGAAGTGGAATAAAATCTGTGTCACTGCTGAACTACATATTCTAGTCCTCAACATAACATAACTGGTTATTAATATGAAAAGAAATCTCTCCTCCAGAAACTGGAAACACCTCGTGTGATCCGATGGCACCAAGTCTATGTTGCTGTTAATGACTGTGGTGTTGGCAACAATTATCTTTCTGACTTTTGCTTCTAGAAGCCAAGTTCACATCTCTGACAGCTGAGGGTGGGCAACATCTATGTTCTTGAAAACACAACTTTTTTTTAGGTGTTCTCATGCGTTAAAACCATGTCCCATAAAGCTTACATCAGAACATATGATATTGCTAGATACAGCAGAAAATCTATTTTCATACATCACCTCTAACTTGTGCTTTCAACCACATTCTTTGCCACACGTTTTGCAAAATAGAACACACTATTTTAGGCTATCCTCTTGTTAAAATCCAACTATAGAATGCATCCACCCCACACAGGCTATGAAAGCTCTTTTATCTTTTCAACAGAAAATGAAAGCAGAAATGCTTTGTATTCTGTATGTGCGGTCCCATTTAATGTTTAGGACTACCCAGTTAGAGAACAAAAACATCTCTGTGCAGTATTTGAGACAATTCACTCTGTTTATGACAGTTTATGCTCTATTCAGTCTCTGTATACACACTCTATCACTCCCAGTCCCAAAACACTTTAACAAGACATTGCCCACGTAAGCAGAGTCTGCATTGCTGAAAAGCAAACCCTGTTCAGGAGGGCAGCTACTGCCATTACCCATGTGCTAAGGCAAGAGAGGGGGGCCATGTACCCTTCAGAATCTACCTGTATATTCACTAGTTAAATGACAATGGCATGCATGTAAATAGCAGAATAATATCCTTCATGTCTGAAGGTTGTCTCTTTAGCCAATAGAGAATAACCCACTTTCATAAATCAAAAGGGCAACTGAACATTGTGAATTCCATGCATACAGGTTACAGATCTGTTCCAAAAGGTTCAAGCAAGCTCTTACAGCTGCTGTGTGATGAGGTTGTAGATTGGTGCATGGATTGGTTTTCAGTAGATTGAAACATGACAGTGTGGAAAGCTCTATCTGTGACTATGACTGAGGGCCGGTAGAGCAGCTGAGCTGCCCCTAGGCAGGGAATATATATGCTCTTCCATATACATCTATGTATTTATCTTTATAAATCCCAGTAAAGCAAGAAATGAAATGTAAATCAGTCATAAAAGAGGTTTTGCCTCTCTCTGATTCAATGAGAAGTGATTTCTAACACTTCACTTTCTATCTCAGTTATTTCTCTCCTTGTCCTGGTTCAGCTGTGGTAACACCCAGGGAGTAAAGCAAAAGATTTCGTAACAATTGCAAGCCTGTGTCCGAAGTTTGTTGACATAGAATTTCCATAAACATCACTAATAGTCTATGCAATACCTTTTCAAGAACTATAGCTTTTTTCCTTGCTTTGAAAATGCTTTGTAAAAGTATTCAGCTACCTCACTTGTTTGCAAGCTGTTCTGTCATCAGAATAACAGAGTATACTGTGATAAATTTCATTCATAAAGTTTCTAAAGCTTTAGAAAATGGTGATTGTATATTCAAATAAAAAAATAGATCAATAAGTGATACATTAAGAAAAACTACTATATTTGAATATCAAATTAAGTGCAGGAATAATTTCCTTATTTTGCTCAAAAAAACAACTTTTTGAATTGGCCAAATAACTTATTTAGTCCGGACAGCTAGATGTTCCAGCTCTACTAGAAAATTCAATAAAGTTTTAGTACCTTTCCCTTGTTGCCTCCTGGCCTACAATTAAAATCTGAAATAACTGGGAAAGGAAAATGCAATCCTGATAGTTAGAGACATCTTCACTCTTCAAACTCTCTGTAATGTACTAGTATTTTTTTGTTACCGAATATCAAAAATATAAATGCTAAGGAAATTCTTCCAAGTATTAGCAATCCCATGCAGAAAGAGCCTACTTATAAGTCATGACTAATAAAAAATCAGTACTCAAAGAGATGTGGAAATACACGTGTGTGTGCATGTGTGTTCAACACTGGACAACTTATTACATTAAATTTTTAAAAAGTTATTTTCAAATTGAGAGAATATATGAGATAAAATACAGAAGACTCACAACTTCCAGATTTCAGATAATTCAGAGTAATCTAAAAATCAACACACAAAATATTGATGCCATTGTATTTTGGTATCCATTTTGAAGAGTGACAAAGGGACAAGGCTTAAGCATGCAAAAGTTAAGCTCTAAAATCTGTAATTTTAAAATCCAAATCTATTGGGGAAGCTAGAAGCCTGTATTAGGTCACATACTTCCTATGCAGTGTGAAGAAATGTCAAATACAGAATAGAATCTGAAATACCTGTCATATGAGTAACACAGTTCCATATGTTACCATGCTCAGCCCACAGATATAGAAAACTGGAGAAGGATAATATACTTTGCTCTTCCCATAAATTACTCAGAGAGGAGCTTCTACCTTCTCTTAAAACTATGGAGAACAAAAAAATCTATGATCTCATTTTTAAATTAAATTAAGAGAGAGAAATCACAAGCATGGCTTATAATGCCTTTCAGATGTGACTCTTGAAAGAGGAGGTAATGATGGGGTTTCTGCCTTCTGAGAAAGCTTCAGAGCCCTTTGCCAAGAAGTATGAAAGGAAGACTCTTCTACCACCTTCATGGAGATTGTTTTAGTCACTAGGCTAGAAGCTGAGCTTGGTAAAAGCTCGCTTCTTCTCTCCAATTGAATTTGCCCAGTTGTAAACTTTGGCAGTAAGGGCCCCACTTTGCACAGCCGACAGTCACGTGATACGTAGGCTGGAACAAAATTAAATAAACTAGACCTAGGCTTGCTCAGCACCTATGTTTCTCCTGTTTATGATTATGTTTAAGTATCACTAAGTTACCTTAAATTCTCCACACACATGTGCACACAAGGCACATGTTGGGGGGAGAAATAAGTCGGCACTAGGGAAAACAAAAAGCATGTTTACGTAATTAAGACAGTTTCATAATATACTCCACTGAGCTGAATTAAATTCTGAATTAAGGTTATGAGTTGCATAACCAACACTATTAGTATTTTTTAAGTTTTTAACTTTGCAATCTGTTTTCTTTTAAAAGCACTTTTTGGGGGGGTAAGTAATATGAAATACATGGGATTAAATATAAATTTTCAAAATTCTGTAACATAGAGGTCAACACCTTTAGAAGTTGGCCATGCTTATTGTATTACTGCAGGTATCATAAATGTGATTTATTGCAAAGAAGTTACCTACAGTGCATCAGTGTGCATGCACATGCAAACTGTATTACACATGAAAAAGCTGTAGCTTTGACATCAGAAATAATAATAGCTTATGAAAAGCAGTTATTAATTCACCACTTAAAGCTTTGGGGATAAAGTCAAGTTATACAGAACAAAAGGCTGCTATATACAAGATCCTTGCTTCATTATATTACTTAATCTGAAACATAACATCTCCCCTCTTTAACGGAAGTCAGTAGGAACTAGCCATAGAATACAGAAGATATTCTGAAAGGTTATCTTTGAAAAGTCAAGCTCTATAAATGAGATTCATCTGACCAAAGCAAAGATCTGCTTTGGAGAGAATTACCTGAACGTTCTCTACAGGGGATGGGGAGGGCTGGGGGGGCAGATGGGTAGGAGAAAGGCTCTTTTAGGGTGTAATTAGTCTGATTTGTTTTAAACACCACCCATGATCTCTCCACTGAACATAGAGTGAACTTAAGATCACCAGCTCACAGATGTAGCCATTATACACAACCACAGTCAAGAAGGTGGCATCCTACTCTGGTTTTGTAAAGAAGCAATGAAAGGTTTTGGGGTGCCTTCGACTTCCTCTGTTTCAGTTTGCTAACAGATATTAAACATTTTACACCACTTCCATTGAAAAGATAAAAGTCAGTCACAACTGCAAAATTTGTAACAACTTCTTTACAGTGGCAGAACCCCAGAAAAGTCCAGCAGTATTTAATACCTCACATTCTGCATAGAATATAAAATAGTGTGTAGCAAATAAAGTGAGACATAGAATTATAGGTTTTGCCTAACCTGTGCTTTAAATGAACAAAGGCCCAGTGGGAAATAATATGCAGCAATGTAAATACAACCTGTGTTACAGTAACTATACATGAGGGAATCCCGTTATGGTTGCAGGCCTCAATTCTGGCATATTCTAACTTTAGTTCTAAGTTCTCTTAGAATATGGGCTTTGGTTTGTAAGAGACATTTCACCAAAAAGTAAGAAAAATATTTTTCTAAATTTTTTATTTGTGTTTTTATTTATATAGCAGCGGTAGAAAAAAAAAAATCTACACTAAAAAAGTCATTTTCCTCCTTAAAATTAATTCAAAAGAAGAAAGAGTAAGATCAGGTTTTAGGGAGTTAGACACAATTATTCAATGTTGGATTGCAGTTTTCATCTAACCTGATATTGGCTTCTAGGTGAAGTATAGAAGTCTGAAGGCCTGAAGAGAAAGTCAGAGCTTGTCACCTTAGGCTCTCTTTCTAAAACAAAGCCAGGAACAGAATCTTTTGAGAAGTAATTATTCTGAAAAGGCTTGAAAGACTGCTTAGGGTTAGTCACTGAAGCTTACCTTATCTGGCTTACCTGAACTCTTGAGGTACCAAATTCTCACCCATGATTGGGAGTTTGGGCTGACAACTTCAGTGCTAAGCATTAACTTTTATATGCCCAAATTAGGATGCATTAATTCCATCTTAAATTTCCACATGCAGACAGGGTAACTATAAATTACATTCAGTAATATGCACATAGAATCATACCACTGGACTGAAAGGAAACTTTACTAAAACTGGTGGACACAACCCTTTAGTTAAGAAAGCTCTAACAAAGAGCTCATGTTTTTAGGAAGCAGTCACAGGCTGTAACTCAAAGGCACATGTCAGGGCCCAAAATAACATGTGAGATTACTCTATGATCTTTGTAAAAGAGGAGTTTGGCAGCACACTGCTTTAGCACAAGTGAACTGGTAAGAATGAGAATGTGTGAGGTCTATCACCAAAAGAATTAAAGGTGAGCAAAGTAGAGGATACAAGTGATCTGTAGGAACATTAGTCTTTCTTCTATAAGGCTGCTTCCAGCTCATGAGGTGTTGGTTTACAATGAATCATTACTGCTAAGGTCCTCAGCACATAACTCTTGTTTTAGAGCTATTCCATTTTATCCTACTTCCAATACATTCCAGTCCTCCAGGTAATTCCAGTTCTCTGCTGTGGTACTTCAGTTTTCTTTTGCTCGACAATCATTTTCTTAATAGGAGGTTGGCAGTATGGAAATTTTGAGCCTAGATGGATTCCATGTTTTCCACTGTATTTTCTTAAAAACAAGAAATTTAAGTGGAACACAGCCTAAGTATTTTGTAGCCGAGCAACTTAAGAGTCATAGAATCCTTAGAAGTCAAAAAAGATCTTTAAGATCATCAAGTCAAATAGTAACTACCAGCACTAAGTAGAATAAAAACCCCAACATACTACTGTGCATTTGTTTAGCAGAGTTTTATATTCACACGCCAGTCACAGCTTGGATTCTGTACCCAAAGCCATAGCAGTCAGCATGGATTTATACCAGAGGTACCAAAACTCAATGCTGCTGAAGTAGTGCTAATGCAACTATTCCCAGAATTACCTGTGTGATTATGAGAGATAAATTTGAACCAGTATTTTCAGTCTGAATGCTGCTTAAAAGCATGTTATTAAATTAATATATTTTAAACAGCCTAATGCTTCTGTTATTAGAGGTTGTTTAAAAAGTACTGAATAGTTGTAACCACCGCTTATTTTTTTCAGATTACCCCCAAAAACAATAAAGTAAAAATTGACTGAAAAAAACATTCTGCAGCTTTACTGCAATGCATGCAATCCTGGAACAATTTTGAGTAACTTAATGGCCAAGTTAAATAAGAACTTTGCAAACCCACTCCATACAGAAAACAGATAATTGCTTATAGCCACTGCAAGCCTGGGCTGAAGGGCTACCCACATTAGTAAGTGCACATAAGAAAATACCATAGGAAATAGTACCTATCCACTACAGGTCACAGATTAGTCCCTTCTCTGTAACTCAGGAATTTCAAGTTCACTTTAATCTAGTGTAATTGAGCTAACCAGCTCTTACATTAAAAAGTAATGATTAAGTTAAATTTCTTGCAGACATTCTGTACCTAAAACAAACATGCAGTATGCCTCTGGCAAAGAAGGATACTAATTATAGGATTGACTCATAAGATGAAAGGTTGCACAAGTTACTACTAGAAACTGAAGTATGGTAAGCTGCTTTGAAAAAACACATTGAAATTCTCATACTCTGCAGTTGAGAATTTAATTTTCTAACTGTACTTAACAGTGTCAAGAAACAAAACTAAATATGCTTGTAAACTGCTTGCTCATATTTTAGATGAACAAGCTAGAATACAGTGAACACAGTGATTACTTCATCATTCTACACTAAGGATTTTTTTTAATGTAATGAAGTGAGGTCTACAGTGAGTTTTACTACACAAAAACATGCAAAATTAAGTATTTTTGGTCATTCTTAGCTTTCTTTTGTTATAAAAAACATGGTCTTGAAATGGATATTTGAGGATTCATTGCTTGACTTTACTCTTAATGCAATAATTCATTCCCTGATTTAACAGGAATCATAAAAGAAACACATCTCCATGGCTTCAGACATCTGTGGGGAAGGATATGCAAGTTCAAAAGCAGTTTTGCATTTCCAGCTGAAGCTTTCACTTGGATTAGCAGACAGAGCTGCCACCTGTGAGTTAGAACAAAGATACAAAATATGCCCTATATGTTGTCCTGAACTGATCAGATACAACCTTCTGAACGCCAGATGGGTACTGCTTATGTGAGCTCCTATTGCCAGCTGCATGAGCTTGTGATGTGAATTCATGGAACTTGATTCAATTTATTTTAAAAATCATATGCTGAAATTTCTACTTTCATTTTAAGAGATACACTTTCCATCATATTTTAGCAAGCAACGAGGGATGTATTTTCAAAGAGATATAAATTGGAATACTGTGTTCTCTCCAAAATACATTAACACATGCTTTAGTAGATAAAAATGGGTTACATATAATCAGTGCAATTCTCATGCTGAAACTAGACAGCAAAGGGCTTTCAGTGCAATTCAGCTTGGTCAAATATCACATCAACTTCATCTACTTAAAGTTTTACTGGATTCTGACCATATATATTTTATATATTACATTTTCAGGGATTACAAACAAGTAGTGTTAAAAAAAAAGTTTCTACTCCTAATTTATTCTATGATTTCCATCTGTATTATGGAAGCCATTTACATTACATCTGCTCACTCTGAAGGTAATATTTATATTGCTAACACCTTACTAAGTAGGGACTGCTAATACTAGGTTTTATACTAGAGTAGATGATTTTTTTAAAGTTTCAAACTTTAGTACTCAAAATTTTCAGTTCTTTCCCCCCAATCATAATAAATTAACAGTTTCAAGAGGTCCAGAAATTATAATTTCTTTTTCCATTATTTTCTTTTCTGTACATTTTCTGCATAGTTCATTTGTTTTTGTAAAATCAGAAAATTCTTTGTCTGAAGTCTCTGTGATTCTGTCAGCACAGATAGAAATTAGTCATCATGGTCAAAAGTATTAAAAAGGGATAAATGACAACAGTATGGCTACACTGTGTTCACCTAGGAAAGCAAACTCAAAACCCCCACAATTCTAATCTTATCATGTATCTTTAAAAATTTGCAATAACACTTAAATTTACAATTCTGAAATCATTTCTAGCAGCCAAAAATGACAACTGTCACACCTATGGCCCACTGGCAACATTCATGATGCTTAAATACGTAATAGTTAAAAGCAGTGGAAGACAGATTCCCTGTTCTCAGAAATTTAGCCTTCTGTGGCAAGGAAGGAAAAATCCGTTTCCCCCAAAGAATACTAAACTGGCAGGAAGGAAAATTCTTCTACAGATCCAGAGATTAGTATGATTCAGGCATTAAAGAAATGATCCATGTGCTCAGTAATAACCACCAAGTGCTCTTATAGGTGTTCAATCAACAAAGCCAACTCAGCTCTTAACACAAAATTTAAAAGAGCCTGATGTAGAACGACAGGCCATGTTTGACTGTCAGCACGAAAGTCTTTTATAACCTCTGGAATGGCTGTGAGAGACAATCAGCACAAGTGTGGGGCACAGGTTCATCCATTCTGGAAGAGAAAACCTTACAGCTACATCCCACTTACATTACATCACAAGCCTGCACAAAGTAACAGCAGGAAAGGACTAGGAAAGAACTAGGCTTTTTTGGTTTGGTCTTTTTCCTCTGTTGCAAGAGCTACAGCATTCCTTCACTAGTCAGCTAGCTACTGAAGCAGTGATCTGAGTCAGAAGACATCACAGAGACAGTAAACTGTGTATCCTTATAAAGTACAAACATCTTAACTGGCATGTTAAGATAAAAATGAGTTTTCCACCTCCTTATTTATCACTTACTAGCACCAGCAGTCTTTTGCATAAAATGTGATTGCTCTTGAATCAAAGGAAAGAGCACTATTTTCAGACCTGCATAAAAAACCTAACCTTTACTTTTGCCAGTACAAAGTGAGGTTACAATATTTTACAATATCTACAATGTTTATTTACTGAAACATGGATAGTTTTCATTGTTGGTATATCAGTTTAGGCTTCCTTATTGTATTGAATACCAGCCCAATCAGACAGATTTCATATATAAAACCTCTTCACAATGGAACTTTCTACCTATATTTTGATCCAGAAGAATGTATCACAATCCATTTCACACAGCCCTAATTATGGAAATCTGTGTGAAACCAATCTAAAAAACCATGTTTTGTTAAAAGAAAAATCACATATTATAATTATCATATGTAGTTAAAGGAAAGGTTTAACAATTTGCTTGGAAAATGACACACAGAAAAGGGGGATTCAAGCTGAGTTCTCTAAAGCCTCTGGAAAGAAATACTACCAAGACATATGAATTAAAATCCAAATTTTGTTTGGCGTTGTACTTCTAATGCAAACTCTGTTACTGAACCATACCCAGGTCTTGCATACTTTGCAGAAATATTTATTGGTATATCAAGGATATTTTGTCTTTACACAGAAAATATTTGCATTTCAGAAGTGTAAATACAATTATAATGAAGGGAAAACAAAAAGACAGTATATTTCTGAATTAAAAGGGGCTAAACCAATTAACACAGCAGAATGTCTTCTAGTGATTCTTTTGTGCAGATTAATTTCCTGATGTAGAGGATTACTCATTATAGTGCATGAAGCAATACATTAAACCTTTGCAGAGCCTTTACAGTGTCATATACAGTTTTTAAAGTTTCCATTGGATATTATCAACAGACCTCCTTTAGGATTTGCTGGTCAGCCTCAATGCATCTAATAACACAAAGGTAGCGACAACCAAAACAGAGGACTGCCCATTATTTGAGATTAAAGAGCAGAATAATTGAAAGAGAAAGTCTGACCCAGTCACCTGTACTTTACACACATAAAGCAGGAAGTAGGGAGGAAAGTTGAGTTGATTAGTCAGATAATTTAAATGGAAATTCACTAATTTATAGCCCTAACTTTACTTCAAAAACACAACTCAAATTCTTAACTATTTGAACAATTTCTATTCAAGAAAAGAACAGTCTTACTGGTATACTTTCATCAGGATACCCAAACAGGAAAGATGAGCTTTTCCCCTCATTTTGAAAAGCTGTGAGTAGTAAATTAGACTCTATTACTTAACCATGACTGGGTTGCAGTCAGAGTGTGAAAATTATGAACAATGTAATTACCTCAACAAGCGATCTTAGAGCCATTGAGATGTATTGCAACTTATTAATTTGAGAAGGCATGAAACCAGGATCACAAACAGGCCCAGGCCCTGCAGTGCCAAGCACTGCAGCACCTGGACTGCATCCACAATGCTGGGAACCTGCCCGTGACAGGAACATACTTGTGATGTAAGAACCAAAAAGTAACAGCAGGGAGCCAACACACACATGATAAGGGATGAATTCTAGACTCAGAGAAGTCACCAAGAAAAGGACTCCCAGACATTATCTCAACCTGCTCTGCTGAGTTTGACATTAGAAGGCACCACAGAACAGACTGTTCAGAGATGAGCAACAGGCCAATCAGCTTGTAGATCCTGATGGCTTCAGTGCCAGCCGGGCACGTAACTGCTCAGTGTTGCAAAAGTCTTTGGATGACCACTGAAGGGTACAGAGAAGTTTGTAGGTGCCTCCTTAAATTCCAATTCCATTACCTCTTGGACCAGCTGTGATAAAAAGAAGGGGTCTGTATTCTCCAATTACACACCTATTAAGAGCATCCTGCCCAGTCTATGCATATGCACTCCCTTCCAGGGCAGTCAGGGCATAGCAGGTAAATCACAAAACCTTTGGCCTAAACTAAAGCTGCAATGTGTCCAAGCCACCTGGACCCAGAATCAGTGGAATACTCCTGGAGATCAAATGAAATATTGTAGGTCCCTTGGGCTTTTAAGTGTTTGCACAATTAGGTAGCTGGCAAGCAAGACAGTTGGTGATGCAATTTTGGGGTCAGAATCCTGGGTCTATTTGAATATTTAAGCCTTATGTATCTCTGGATACTTGACAGAGCTAATGTTACCTATACTAAGATACTCCTACAGCATTCACTACTAGCCTAGCTCTTTCAGTTTGTAGCTTGAACCAGGCTACTTGAAACACACTTAGCGAAATAAAATTTCACCGTGCAAAGAAATCTAAGTTAGATTTTAGGTAGCAGGCACAAAATAAGGACCCTGCTTACTGTCATTATAAGAGCTTCAAAGAAGATCAAGAAATTTCAGAAGCTCATTAGCTGAGGTTACTGTAGACTTTTGCAGTAGAGGAGACACACGATACTGAGTACTTCTGTTCTACAGAAGTTACTAGTAAGTGACTCAATTCACTGGAAGAGCCCTCACACCTACAGTTTTGCAGAATTAAGCTCTATTAGATGTGATTTGAAATCTTTCTGATAAAACAAATTTTCCACTGTAAAAAATAAACTGAATGGTAGAAAACCTTTAAGGATAGTGCAACAAAGTGGACAAGAGTTTAACAGTTTAGACTGACTGGATGCCCTTAGAGCTTCAGCTTCCAAATCTTGATTCCTTGGTAAAGTGTCTGGCTTACTTAACAGAAATTCTGTTGGGTTTGGGAGTTGCACCTCCTTGCAATGTCATTTCAATTTATAAGCTAAATTTTCTTCCATGGAGAATTTGTGGTGGTCTTTGGTTTGTTTAGGCTTGGGGTTTTTGTTGGTTTTTTTTTTTTTGGTTTGGTTTGGTTTTTTGTCTAGGGTTTTTTTTTGTTTGTTTTGCTTTTTGTTTTGTTGTTGCTGTTGTTTTTTTTTGAAGAGGAGTAGACAGGACAGCAGATAGAAATGAGGGAAACACTTCTGACATTTCTGTCTACTAACCATAATACATAGGTAGTGGTAACAAGCTACACAATGAAGTATTTCTATACATATAAGGCATAGAAATGAGAGGTACACACAAGGAAAATTGATGAGAGTAAGATGGGGAAGTTTTAGAACATGATTAAACTGTGCAATGTATCTGAATTTCCTCTCCATTAAGTAATGCTTCAGAACTATTTAAACTCATTTTACTGGTAACACTTCTGTTATTAAAATAAAGAAAAATCTGCCCTCTGCAACTTTTTTAGAAGAGGAGCCCAACATATAAAGCAAATTCAAAACAATATGAAAAGGAGCTGCTTGACTCTAAGTTATACATGAACCCCAATGGGTCAGAAGCACCTCAATTATCAAGGACGACGAATTGAAAACATTTAGGTTTTCTAGGTTAACTCTCTTTATGATGTGTGAAAGAAATAAAATTGTAATAAAACTTTGTAAGACACGAATAGCAATTCTCATCTCTCTGAAATACCTTGTGGAATTTGTTTCAGACTTCCTGAAGATAAGTTACTCTACCATCAGGTCACATATGGAAAATATCAGACTGACTTACTACATTTTTACAAAAGTGTACATTTCAGTTTTGAAATAATGGGAAGGTAATGTCTCTGTAAGAAAACAGTATTGATATTTATAAGTGAATGATGCTATTATCTGTACTTAAATTAGCTGTCACTACTTATGACTTTTGTGAAAGGTTTATACAATATTCCAGCTGCTTTCTATCACAGTGTTCAACATGGTAAAGAGGAATATGACAGAGGTTGTTAGGCAACCTCAAATCAGAACAAATACTGAAATAAGAAGGAGATATATGTTGGAACAGAACCCAATAATTAAGAATAATTTCATTTTCTATATATTTTCAGCTGCCAGTTGCTTCATGTGCCTGCCTTCAAAGGCTGCTTTACATTAGTAATTCCAAGTTTACTGTACAAAGCAACCAAATAAAAATTACAGAAAAACTTAATTGCTAGAAAAACATTATCTGGAGTCTGACAGCTTTAAAGTCATAAAATTCTGTAAACAGAAAGAAGAAAGTGACATAAATAAATTAAAATTCTACTGTATAAACAGTGGAACTAATGTGGCATTGAATGTCATCCAAAAATTACTCTCAAGTTAAAAAGCTGTATTTATGTTTAATGAAATAATATAAAAAGCTTCAGCAAAGCTGAGACAGCAGGACTTTTTTCGCTTTTACCACTAGTGAAAGTATTTTACAGAATATACATGTAGCCAACAAGCTTCCAGCTCCCCTCTTACAAAACAATGTAAGTTATAACCCTGCAGAGTGCAATTTCTAGCTTTTTATCTTCTTTCTTCTGATGTTTAGTCAATACCCCCAATACCCATTATGCTCACATGAAAGTTTACAAAGTCACAGATTCTAATCTTATTAATGTAAATAAGTAGATTTATATGAAATCTTACTTTTCCTACACCATCTACTTCTATCACCAGGAAAAAAGGAAGTAAAACCAGATTTTAACTCTTAAATAATACTCTTCATTAGTGAAACAACTTACTTTATAGATTTGAAGAGTGAGACAGCTCCAGGACACTTATATTTAGTTCCCAGAAAAAGCAATACCGTAAACACACAGAAAGTAACTAATAAAAAATCTACACAGGAAAACTTAAAGGGATTGTGATCAATCTTAGTTAAGGCAATCATGATGTCATAGGAGTTCCTCAAAAGAACAAAATTTAGGGCAGGTAAGATATGGATGCCTCATGAAAATGTAGTATTTTAACATTTAATGATCTTAATGTATTTTGTCTCAACAAGCCATAGTGTTTACTTTTATTTCTCATCTTACTGTTTATTTTGTAGTTTGAGACATTCTTTGTAATTGAAATGGTTCATGGCAAAAAAAGCAGCACTTTTAGACCTGAGTGCCAGTTTATTTCAAATGCACATGATGTTACAACCAAACTGCAGATATTTCTATTCCTGTGACTTATTCAATGAAACGTTTCTGCTTCATTGAAGCAAAGCATGTGTTTATTTCCTGGAACATGTAGAGGCTAGTTTCCCAAGCTCCACACAGAATGGTATCCCTCCCCCAGCTTCCCATGCTCCTTGATCTATGCCATGAAGACAAGCAGTAGTAGTCCTGGAGAAGGAAGAACATTTTTTGCTGGACAACCTGTGCAATTTTTAATGGTGTAAAAAATTATTATTTTTATAAATCTAACAGTGTGGTTTAAAATACTCTCTTGTGCCTAGGTGTTAATTTCCTCATTTCCTTGACTCTTGCAATTTATTCCAATTTAACTGTTTGTACAGCCAAATTCTACACTGAATTTGCACATAAAAGGGGAACACCATTGATTTTAGATTGAACCAGAAAGGAACAGTAAAGGGAAGTTCTAGGAATGATTTTTGTAATACATCTCAAAAAAGTTCCATGTCACAGGCTCTTCTGCTTCACAGAAAGCCTGTCCAGAAACTAAAGGATGCTTGTGACTCTGGTGCTTTTCTGCATTTTGAGTTGAACAATACAACAGGAACCACTTGTAAGAATAGCTGCCATAATAATTCCACTGCTTTAATTTTAATCTGCCATTTTCTTATGGCCAAAAGAAGATAAGAAGTGTGGTTTCTAATGTGGCTTTTTTTGTTTCTTTGCTAAGACAGACTAGCTGAAAACATAATGGTTGTTCCAAGAAAGTAATGGTATCTTTGGAAAATCTGTTCCTTACCTGAACTGCTCCCACATCTCTCCTTAACTTCTGTCGCCACAAGTGTTTTGAGGTCAATGAGCTCATTAGATTAAAAAATAACCTTAAGAAGGGAGTTATTTTAATTCTTTTTCTATCACAGATAGATTCACAATCTAGCTTACTGAGCAGTTTCAGTAACAGTTTAAGCACAACCACTGGGAAAGCACAACACTGGCCTGAGCAGACAGAAGAGTGAACTCTGCAAATCTAAACTGGTACTAAGAAAAAAGAATCAATCAACCATATCAGTGTCACTTTTTCACTACTTTTGGACAGTCTATATTACCTTCTATTTCAGAATTTACATCTGTGATAGATTAGGTTTCCACTCTAATTCCCAGTTCAAAGGATTTGTTTTCTGACGTTCAGATGAGGAAAAAAAAAGTCTTCAGGTGAGAAAAATGTCTTCAGTTTACAAAGTGAGCATAAATTGCAATTTTAAAAACATGCTTTCATTTCTAATGTTTAGATGCTGACCTTATACATAAGATTGGTATTTACAGTTTATTTACCTGAACTAAGTAAATTAAAATATAACTGTATCATTGTGTATTTAATTGTCTGACGTTTTAAAAACACACAAGTCATTGTGTCTCCCTGTAAAATTTGCACAAAGGTGATAGCAATTCTCCTGGCCTCTAATACTCTCTTTACTTGTTCATTATAGAATCCTTTCAACTTTGCCTCTAGCAATTCACAAACTTATTTTTTCATGAGTAAATATTTAAACCAGATCTGTTTTAAAATGTCTACAGAAAGGAGATAAAAGCAAGTATTTAGATTTATAGCTAACCAGGTAATAATCAACTGCTACTAGAAAGAATTTGATCCATGTCTCAGCTTTAACACGAACCTGTAGTCCAGGTAGGGGGCTGTGAGCCTTTGTGCCCTTATGGTAATGTTCTTAAGCAAACAAAAGATTGCCACACACCTCAGAGGACAATTAATTCATTGAAACAGGACATTTAAACTTTTCCTTTTCATCTGTAACATAAGAGCTAGCTGCACTAATATTTAACTTTCTGTTTCACCGTGCAAAGAGAGAAGGATAAGAAAGGCAGAGAATTAGAACTCAGTTCTCTGATCATTGAGAGCTTGTCCCACACACCTTGTGGTCTGTCTCCACTTAGCTTCAAGTAAGGCAGTCTTAACTATCAAAATACATCCATTATTGAAATAGACCACTAACATTTTCAGCATTATGTGGAACATGTTTGCTTCCACATACCATTATTTATGATTCCTTACAGAATTATGTTTTTGACTTGGATCTAAATTTCCCCCTATCTGATGTGAAGTAAAACTCAAAAGTATTTCAGTTAATTTAGCTATTATTGTAGGAAAAACTTCCTAGGCTGCTTGAGGAAGGCATGTGCACTTTCCAAAACTGAGGCAGTTGCTGTTAGAACCTGAAGAGCCAACACAAAAATTCTGAACAAAGCCTTCTGAAAACCACAGTGACATATGGCAACTGTACTTCACAGTAGGATTTCTGTTATTTAGGATTTTAATGGGAGGTTAGTATGCAAATAACAAACATTTTAATGATTTCAAACCTTTTATTATATAGCTTCTGTAAAAGCTGGAAATACTTGCCAATTCTCACAACTTTGCAGTTACCATTTCTGTTACTTAGCCAAAGGCGTTTTCCCAGCCATGAGATTAGGGAACAAAAACATCTCTAATCTGGATTTACCACTGCAGCATGTGCCAGAGAAAATGCTCTTTTCCATAGGGTTGCCTGTTGTCCACTTAAAATGAGTAATAGCTTCCTAATGGTTCAATTTAGGATCCAAGCTTAGGCTCAATTACAAAAGCCAAATCACTATAAACAAAACAATTCTGAGTTATTTCAGAAGACTAGGCAACTGTTTTTTCATCACCTTTTCAAAACAATAATTTGTGACTTTGAAAAATATGAAATACACAAGTCACTAATTACAGTCAAAGCTGAATGATAAGGGACATAATTTCTTCTTCGATTATGTTAGAGAACAGAATTCATATTTGAAGAGCATACTTTCTTAGAAGGGAACAAACAAGAAAAGAGAAAAAAACACATAAAATTAATTCATGAGTTAGAGATCCTCCATTAGAATGGCATTGTTGCACTTTACATTTTACTAATTTTCTTTTTTTGCAGATAAAAAGAGAGTAAAGACAGACGAAAGGGATAATACTGAATTTGCCCAATTGAAGGAATTAAAATACATGTACATATGAAATGGCCTGTTTGTGTTCAAACCCTGTCTAGAAATAACTTCTGCAACTCATTGTATTTGAGTGATTTACTTCAGTAAGTCGAGATCAGCATTTCATTCTTGGCATCAAACCTGACAGTGTTTGATACGAAGAACATACTTTCTAAACACTTCTAAGATTTGTCTAGACTACAAAAATAGTTGAACATATTTGAATGTACTTTCTAGGCTTATGTTACACATGGGCAGGAGTGACTGCTGCAAACACTGGAACTTATTTGACTTATTCGCTTCATAGAAATCTGATTTACTGGCTTTGAATGTTGCAGTCTTTAAAAGCAAAAGTTTTTATAAATGTGGAAAATGTCTGAAAATCTGGGTTTATAAGTTTATTATAAAAGGCACTAAAACTAGAATGGAAACAAAAGAAGAAAGTTTGGCTCATTTGAAAAAAGACTATCCAAGCAATATATGAAATGCTGAAGAATCCTTATTTCATTGAAGTTAATACAATATAAAACTATTGAAAAGTATGGGTTTAAGGCACAATAGTATAATCTTGGTTATATTTTAATTTTATACAATTAAAAAAAGAAAGGATATTTATAAGAAACAGTGTGTATTTATTAAAGTAGCATAAAGTATTTCAGGAACCTGACAATTTATTCTTTCTATAAACAAATGTTTCTGTTTCAACTAGGGGAAAAAACTAAAACACAACTTCACAGTTACAGAAACAAACAAGTAAACCCACGGTTTTCAACATAATTATCTTGAATCACAAGTATTTTTCACTTTATAAACTAGGCAGAAATCAACACAAAAACAATAGTTCACTCCTTTCATTGAATTAAAAACATGATGGGATGTAGACCATCAACAGTGTTGGAAGAAGTGGTAACAAGGCTTCTGCTGCAGAATAAAGAGGTTCTCTTCTTTTGAAGAGATTCTAATTCTCTCATTGGCAAAAGAAAAATAGAAAAACCAATTATTTATTTCCTTCTAACAGTATAAAGGTCTATAAAGTTATTTATCGATATTCGTTCTCACTGTAACCTTAGTATAAAGGTTATTTTTAAAGGTATCAACAAATACCTTTTTGGGTGTCAGGAAAAGATACTACCCCTACCTGACAGTTGGCAGAGGGTCTAAGAAGATTGCCTTCTTTTGGCATTAACACAGAAATTAAAAAATTATAAGATGACATCAGAAGTGGAGTCAAGACTCCCTGACCTGTGGTGTGACAGGAATGTTTATCTGCAAGGGACTGGCTATTTGTGGGAACTTCTCAATGACAGTACTGGCCCTGATGAAATGTATGAATAAAATCATTTACCAAGAAGAAAATGAGTTTTAAAAAGAGTTTGTAACTGTGACTGTAATTTTTTTTGCCAGGCTTTAAAGTTAAAAGAGAAAATACTCTAAAGCAAAACCAGCACTTACAGTGAGGTTCATAGGGAGGAGGAGGATCACCACAAGGAACACATTCCATGTCTTGAAAGCCTCCAAGCTTAGTCTTCCTATAAAATCTAGGAGATAAAAGAATGTGAAAAAACAGTTAATCAAAACCAGTTATTATTCCTCACAAAATTAATGAGGTGTTTTAATAACATCTTCTATAATTTTGTCAATCTGTGTCTCAATGCAAACTATCAGGAAATAAAAGAAAATAAAAGCAAACAAAAGTACAGTAGTACTTTTGTCTTGTACTAATAATTAATTATTAGTACATGACAGATCTACAATAAACTGAGGAAAACTTCTAAATCTGTTAGTCGAAATGCATAGTCACTACAATCATATTCACAGAAGAAATAAACCATTCTGGAGATATTGGACAGAAATCAATATCCCATTTTCCACACAGATCACAACATACATGACATGCATGAAGAACTTAACTTATGAAAGCTTAGTTGCATGTCTGAAAAATGAAAGTGAAGTGATTCATCTATATATTACAAGGTAATTATCACCTCTAAAAATATATCGCAGGCCAGGTATCAGTGACATTTTATTTAAAGACCCTTCAAGAACTTTATAACTGAATTTATGTTTGAAGAGCTTACTGGTGACTGGTAAAACTGTACATTCCTAAAGCAGGGAACAAAACAAAAACAAAAAACCAAACCTTTAGAATGCTGTATTTCAAATTTTTATGTGTGACATCCTCTAAAGAACTTACCTACAGCTCCTAATCAAGTAGGTCAGTCTGTCTTTCAACCATTCATTATTACTAGGACAGAATCAGCAGCAGTGGCCTCTTCAAGATGAGTACACGAATTGTCTTCTGTAGTGGTAGTGGCACATTAAATAAGAGGTACTAACTCTACTGATGTTATATTCCTAACACTGCAAACACCATTGAAGTATGAAGCTTTTATCAGCTAAAGCAAGCAGCTTTCCAACTGCTCAAGAAACTCGTGCTTTAACAGTGTGAACAGAAACAGATCCATAGGCTGCAAGACTGAAGGGGTCACTGTGATCATTTACTCTGAACGAAATGTGTTGATATTTGGTTTTAGCTGACAGGCTCACCGTAGTGTTTTGAAGCTGAACAATAGAGAATGGCATGTTGGAAACTCATGCAAAACAGAAATAAATAGGAGTGCTGAGAGGTAAAACATCAGCTAAACTATTTGGTTAGGCTAGCTATATCCTCCATTCGCTTAGGCAGCATCTGAACTAAAGGACAGGTATGAGTGGTGGCATGTTCTACAGTTCTGTTACCCAAAACATCCAGCTGTCCTGTGACTACCCTTGCCATGGCCATACCTCCCTCCCTCCTCCTGTTTCCAACTTTGCTGCCAGAAAATTCAGGTTGTGGAAGCAGCTCTCATTTTAATACACACTGAACACACAGCTCTCATTTTAAAGCATACTCAACACACCTATCTAGGATGCATTCTAGGCCAGAATACTGAGAAGCATTCCCAGGTCCTCCAGTTTAGCTTTACCCTTAATTCATGTTTTAATGTGGCTTCTTTTTTATTCCTTTCTCATCTTCCAAAATTCAGTTTATATTGTTTACACAAGAAGAAAATCTTCTCCCTGCTGACAGCCAAATAAGGCCTACAACACATATATCTTAAAATGTAATAGCATAAATCAACTCACCATGTGGCTGCAAGTAGTATCAAAAGTGGTTGCAAGTAACATCTATAATGCCTGGGGCTGCACCTTCTTATGCAGTGACTTAAACTAAGATTAGTTACCAAAGCTTTACTAAGTGTTTTTAAACAAAGAGATTTCACCTCTGGCTTGAGAGGGAGTAATGGCAGGAGCTTCAACAGTGTTCAGGTATTTAAAAGTTGGTATTAAAAAAAAATAATAAAAAAAATATGTATAAAAAATAAATAAAATAAAACAACTGAAATATATATACTAAATAAATGTATGAACTTTTAAGCATGTCAGAAATGTATACTCTGAAAATACAAAGGCTGTTACAATTGCAAATCAGTTCTCATACACTACTTCTATCAGTTAAATTAGTAGCTCCTAAAAGCAACAGAAATGTCTTTCTACAAATTCATGGCAGGTGTTTATAGTATCAGAACTTGGCAACAATGTAAAGAATAGCCTTTTAGAGGTCCTAAGATTTAATATTACAGAGAAAATTAGCAACAGAGTTTTGGGATGACAGGACAAAAAACTAAGCACAGCTCTTGATTTATAAGAGCAGTTTCAGCAAACAATTCTTTCAGATTAATTTATGATTCTCAGCCAGGATCATGCTTTATGAATTTTGAGGGAAGGAAAGGAAATTTTGGACAGTAAACCACAGCCATTGATTTTGATTAATATTTATATAAATATATCTATTTCGATTTATATTTAAGAATATATGTGCATGAGAATTATTAGACATTGACCTAGGGAGGGGAAAAAACCCAAGCAAATAATGTGATCACTTTTGAAGAAGGTAGCTGTGAATGTTTCCAAATGTTTAATTCTTTATAACAATGAACTAAGTCACCAGTAACACTCACTGTTTTGAAGTATTTGTCTCAGGTACTTTACAGACAATACTCTCATAGACCAAGTAGGTAATTATTAAACCATTTTTGTAGATAATTATTACTGCAATTCAGAAATTATTTCCTCAGATAATACAGTAAGGTCAAGATTAGAACATAGGACCTTCATACATACACAAAGGGCACCCACATTTATCCAGAAAACATGAACAAGCAATTTTAATGTAAATTAGGTTCGAATTTGTTCAAGTCTCATCTTCAGAAATAGTCTTACCCTGGTAAACAGTCCCCACATAGTGCATTGCTGGTGGCAGAACAGTTGGCCTTCTGAAACCGGTTAACTAATGCACAGTCCAGACAAGGCTTGCACTTCTGAAAGCCCCAGTCTTCCTTGAATCTGTTTGGCCTGCATGTCATGCACTGTGCATCCTCCCCATATCCAAAGCCGCATTCCTGTAGGGATTAACAAGCAATAGGAAGCTATTCAGTCACTGAAGGCGTGAACAAGAAGAGAATGCTCGGATAAAATGAAGAAGTAGTGTAATTATTACCCGAGAGTAGGTCTTTCTCGAGACAAAAGCCATCCTTTCAGCAAGTTCAAATGTGTCTTCCACTGCTAATAATCTCCCTTACCTCTATAAGTAATACTTAGTCATCCACTTTATTCATGAAACCACTGTGTATTTGAATGATAAAGGGCTTCAAGGACTCCCACAGTTTCATTATTACTAGCTTATGGTAGAATTATTGAGCTGTCTGTTTTTTAATTAGGTCAGTCATGTGAAAGCGAAGAAACTGGGACAAGTGAAGTATAAGGCACTTACTCAGTTACAAAAACAGCAAAGAAGCACTTTGATATTAAGGTTCATAGCTAAGGTGAACAAAGTTAATTGCCGAAGAGAGTGCACTGATCTTCAAAAGCTTAGGACTTCTGTTACCAAATAAACTAGAGCTGGTTAATAACCATCAGCTAGGCATGAAATGTTGCTGAGCCACTAAGAATTTCAAAAACTCAATCCACTACAGTCCTAACAGTTCTTAAACTGTTGGAAAAGTTTAATAGATCTGCAGATCACAGAGAGGAACGATATTTTACTGTACAAGCAATATTGTTATGGTTGGTTATTTCTGCCTAATTTAGCGGTTTAAAGGCATTATTTCCATTCATTTGCAAAAGGACACCTAATACAACTGACAAGCTGCAAAGATAAACACCAAACCTATGTAATAGTCTGGGGACTGAATCCTATTAACTGATTACTAAAAACTATCAATCAACTTCTTAGGAGTTATCAAGTTACTAGGAGTTGCTATTCCCTTTTATCATCCAAATATCCTACCAATTTTGTTTGGTACTCGGGAGTTAGATTGGATGCATTGGTGATACACCACAAAACAGCAAGAAGAATACAACATATTGCCAGAAAGGACTTATTGGGAAAGGCACAATATGGGGACCTGGTTCTCCAGTATGTGTTTTCAGTGGAAAAACAGGGCATCTTCCCAGAGGGAGAGCTGCAGGAAATCTTCAACTAGGGCAGCTTCAAAGTTTCCACCAGTTTCCACCATAACACATGTGTTTGATGCATATAAACAACTTGTTCCAAAGTCACCAACCTAACCAAATCTGCTGCAATAAAAAAAGCTTTTAAACTTTAGAAACACACTCAGATTTTCCAAGATCCAACACCCTTGGATTCTCCAAGGCTTTGCACTGAGAAAGCATCTATGGGACAAGCTCTGTGATCAAGATGGCCAATATGCATTTTGTAGTGCCTCTAACCTGCACTGACAAAGTAACAATAAACAACTTCAGATGCATTTTACAGGACATTCTAAGACTTTTAAATTTTCCTTTATGTTAACAATAAATTTTACTGTCCTCTGAAGAACAAGCGCTCAAGTACACAGAAAATGAACAATTTATGAAAGCAACTACAAAAAGACACTAAAAATAGTCTTCTTCCTCTGTCTCTAGATCCATGAACTTAAAAAAAAATTTTTCATTTTCGTTTTGCTTTCTTTTAGCTGAAATGTAATCTATTACTATTGAGTATTTTTCAGATCGAGGAGCAGACAGACAAATCATTGCAGTTATTAACAACTAAAGACATCCTACAGTTTCATGCACTACATAGCGTGGTCCTCCTGTGATATACTGGGACTATATTAAAGCTGGTAGGCAAAAAGTGATAAAAATATTTATTTTCTTTTTTTATTTACTTCAGATGTAGAACATTTTATACCCTTTTATTTCAAATTGAAAAGTTTCTACTAGGAATCAATGCCAAAGCAATGTCAGTTCTAGCTGTATCTTCCTGTGTTAATTTTTACACTCCATTTCATTTATGTAAGACTGTACACAAAGCTACATGATTACCACCAGGGACTGGAACCAGATTAACTTGTGTTAGATTTTGCGTTCCCTAAGTCTAAATAAACTTTTCCATTGAATATCATTAATCTTTAACACATTCTTTCTAAATATCTACTCTTTCTAGCTAGCTTATCCAAATAGTAGTGTTATGGAATATATCATACAGCTCAGTTAAACCATGTATATTTGGATCTTTTGATAAATCACTTGGAATCAGTCCCTCCCAAGTCCTATCAAACTTTCAAATATAAGGCTTAAATTAACTTAATTATAAGTTTTCCTTTCCAGACTACCTTTGAAGCTTTGGATCAAAAAACAAACAGGAAATAAAAGTTAGAATTAAATACTTTCACTCACTGGCCCAAACTACCAAAGCTGAGTAAATCGTTTCTAGATCAGATCTGCTTTGCTACAGATGGATGTAGGGACACATCCTAGTGATCCTTTGCATCATGGAATGGTTTACTTTAAAGCTATGAAAATGGTGGATGCAACATAAAGAAATCTTCTGCCCAAGGAATTTACAGTCTCCCATCTTTTCAAAGATGGCTTCTAAGTCCTTGCCAGGAATTCTACAGATACTAATTCATAACAACTAAAACTTATTTATGTGCTTTTTATGTTCACATAATATTTGAGGTAGTTAACTGCCTGGCAGGTGCAAATAAATATTTAAGCTTGTAAACCAGGCAGAACTTCAAACAGATCTGTACTCATAATTAACCACATTCCCTAAACTGAAGGATGTGATTTAGATGATGGACTCAAACCCTTTGAAATCTTGGACTTTATAATTTAGCAGTCCAGCAAAGATACAAACAATTGACTGTTCATCTTTTATCAGTTCATGTGCAAAACTGATGTGCACCAGTTTTCTCAGTGTTCTATTTAGAAAGCTGTCAAGTTGTACGGCTGACGAGATCTTAATAGTTCCCAGCTCCCCTACACCCTTTCTATCCTCCAACTCTTAACTTTAAAAGAGAGCTCATCTCCTGTGGCAGTTGACCTTAGGACTGCAGGAAAGATAAATAAAACTTTTAATATCAATTAGCACAATTAAAGAAAAAAAAATTATTTTTGTGCCAGAAAAAAAAAAGAGCACAAATATATGCCGTCTTTAATTTTGCTGTCGCAAAACTTTCTGTGAAGAACACTTAGCACACTCCTCCCTTTCCACTTTCCCTTTTCAATTAGCAAAAATTGTCTCTCTCAAATGATACACAGTACAAGCCATAAAGACTGAAACACTTCTTTAGAAAACTGAATTAAAGTTAATTAAAAAAAAAAAAATCTTCAAAACTCAAATGCACTTCAATTTTCTTGTTATCTATACAGCTTTCACTAGCACAGTAATGTGCCATCTCTTTACCTTTAACGTATGTATCCTGAGAACAACTCTGCCAGAAGTGTTTCACTAAGGTATCAAGTGGGTGACTGGTCAAGGCTGCCTAGGAATCTGTAGCAAACTAGTTAACCAAACTTGTAATTTAGCTTCTAGCTAAAAATATTAAAAGCACAGAATAATGCAGACACCTCTTCAAGTACTATCAGGCCACTGTTAAAATTTTCTTTCACTATGTACTACCCAAACACTGATCCAGACAGAACGACCAAAAGTCTAGCAGACTATAAAGGGTACTGGAGCTAAGTAGTATGGTTTTTCCCTAAAAGTTGAATCCAACACAGACAGTAAATGAAAAGTAAATTAGATTTTAAACATTATTTCAATTAAAATAACCTCAAATTTCATTAAAAAAATGCTTTCAGGCATCATTAAGATCATAATCTGCAAGTACATTTTAGAATTTGTTTCTAGTTCCACTGATTAGCCACAACCTATGTAAGTCCCTAGACAACACAGCACAGAGCAGTTCCACTTATGCCATGATGATTACAAGAATACTTGGGTATTCTCAAGAAAAAGTCTTCCAGGCATTAAGACACTTTTAATTATTGTCGGGTCATGTAACAGGTTGCGGCACTACACTGGTGCTGGGAAATGAAGTTTTTCCTAATACCTTTGAGTACATGGCCTTGTTAAATAGCACACGGTTTTAGCTTCCCAAAGTACCTTAGGCTGTGGGCCAGCCTCACCCAGAATCCAATAACGAGCCCTATCTATCAGCAGAAGTCTCTGAGCAGGACAGGCTGCAACAGTGTGCTGTGAAGGTCAGACTTAGCTACTGTGTCAAAGTGCACAGTTAGGGTCACAAAAGTTCCATTCTCAGTGAAGATGATTTGACATGCCTACACGCAGCTGCTCCAATTTCCAGAAACATGTTGGCCCCTCCTGAGCTGAGATCTGGCAGGCTTCCTCACAAGCAGCTCTCTTGCTTTGAAAAGTTACGCATGACTGCTAAACATCTCGGTAGCTTCACTGTAACAACACGTCAGTCTTAGCACGCCACTCTGATGTTCTGTGTGAGGACTGTCACATTCAGCAGTAGCTTCAAACAGTACCTGCCCGCTTAATTCACAAATCCTTTTCCTGAGACAACATGCAGGTCTCCTCTTTCTTCATCATATACCTGGTACAAGGAAGCAAGCTGTGATACACAGCCCCACCTGAGCAACCATTAAGCTGCCTCCATCCCACCAGCTCTCTGTACAGCAGCTGTCTCTTGGTGACAGTATTTATCATTAACTTGATGGCAATGCTGGCTTCAGGCACTCTCCCTTTCACCTTTTGTTTTGTATTCCTTTATTTTCCTATACTGTCCTCAGTGTACTGGCTCAACTGACAATGAGGCTGAGTCATAAATCTGACCATGGGACTGATCCAGGTTACAAGTGATCAGCTCAGTAACCTGTTCCACAGTACACCCTAAAAATCTACTGTCAGCCTAAGTGCACAGCAGGGCACTGTGCAAAGAACTTACTATTGCCAAAACTGTCCTTTCAATGTTTCTGAACTACAACCTCAGATATGATCTGTTGATAAAACAATCTAGAATTGCAGTTTAAACTCTGAGTTGCAATAGAAGTTTGATGAGGCTGAGATACAGATTGCTTTTTTAAATTTAAAAAAAGGGAAGGCATGGAAGCTATAGAGTTACTGAACTTAAAAAAAAAAAAAGATGGTGAAAGGACTGGAAGGACTTTCATTTCTTTACTTGAACATTTGCAAGAAAAAGGCTGAAACACAAACTACCTTGTGGGTTTTTGGGGGGGGTTTTTGCATTAATTGTGATTTCTATAAATTTCAATAATATATAAGGTTTGATTTATTTCAGAAACACATATAAGATAGGACAAAAGGCTGTTACTATCAGGCCACACCAATAACTATTCAGGCACTGGCAAACTGAAGCCACTTAAAGAATGGAAGATATTAAATGACTTGTGCTTAACTACGTGATGCTTTGCTATCTACTAAATGAATGAGAAGTGAAATAATGCTGAGCCACATGAAGCACTTCCTTTTGAATCGACACGACCATTTCATTCTCCCACCCCAGAAGAAAGAACTGCTTAACAAAAAAAGAAAAAACCCAAAAAGCTAGCAAAAAACCCCAAAACAAAAAAACCCAACCTGAAACAAAGACTGCTCACACTGAAAACTAAGCTTATTCAGTGATTCAAAGGTTTCACAAACATTACCAAAGACACACGTTTATGAGAAGAAAAGGCTATACAGACATTTTTTTTTAATTAACAAATAGAAGCAAACAAACATGGGAAGCAGCTTTCACTCTCTTCCCATCAATTCTATTGATACAATAACAAAGCTTCCTTTCTTCTGATGGTAATATGTTAAAAGTACTTAATAAAAAATACAATTAACATAAGTGATCAATGGATTTTAGTTCTAAGCGAATGTAACATTGCAGCACTGTTGTTAGAACAGTAGATAGGCAATCAAAGGAAAAGCTGAGGGTGTACTATTTCTTTCTTACTTTAAGGAAGAAAAAGTTACTTTAAAACATTTTTGAAAAAGAGCGCTCCATTAAACTGTGTCAGCAAAAGCTGAAAATAATAATCTAGATTCAGAATTAGTTACATGAAATAAGACTGGGTTTTTTGCTTGTTTTGCTTCATGCTATCAATGGTGTCTGAAATTGCTCACCTATACAGACAGGAAGGTCAATCCAATAGACTGAGCACTGGTTTGCAACCAAAATTAAAACACCTACCATTCAATCACAGAACAGCCAGATTAGAAGGAACCTTGAAAGAACGTCTGATTCAAACTTTCATGGGTCAGGGACCTGAGCTGATTTGAGATGATCTAGCACCCTGTCCAGTTGCATCCTAAAAGCTCCCAGTGATGAGGACTCTAGGGAGGTTGTTTCAGTGAATGAATGTTCTCACTGTAAAAAAAAAATTCTCCCGGTACAATTTGTGCCCATTGCCCTTTGTCTTGTCCATGTGCTGCCTTGTTAAGAGAAACCTTCTGTTCCACTCAATGGCCTGTCTACCTTGGTCCACAAAAAAATTCCTGCATTATCATGGGCAACTTGATTTATGTTAGTGTCTCATGTATAAATTGAGAAAAGGCTACAGCATTTCCCTAATTTAGAAAGGTGAAATGCTCATATAGTATAGCAACAAAGATATATATATATATATCTAACTGAAGTTGTAAACAATAGTTGTAAAAATAAGTATATATATATACACATGAATGTTCTCACTGTAAAAAAAAAAATTCTCCCGGTACAATTTGTGCCCATTGCCCTTTGTCTTGTCCATGTGCTGCCTTGTTAAGAGAAACCTTCTGTTCCACTCAATGGCCTGTCTACCTTGTTCCACAAAAAAATTCCTGCATTATCATGGGCAACTTGATTTATGTTAGTGTCTCATGTATAAATTGAGAAAAGGCTACAGCATTTCCCTAATTTAGAAAGGTGAAATGCTCATATAGTATAGCAACAAAGATATATATATATATATCTAACTGAAGTTGTAAACAATAGTTGTAAAAATAAGTATATATATATACACACACACATACATATATGCACTCTGTACAGGCGGGTTTTTGCCCTGTATTTTTGTAAAGTCAGTCAAGACAAGAAAGAAAACTACATATTTAGATTGTAACTGAGAGACAGTAATTTCTCATTCACAAGATGAGAAAAGCTGGGCTTTTGTACTCAATAATATAGGCTGACATGTTTTGTTACAAACATAAAAAGAAATCTGTCTGTCAATTGCTTAAAACACTCAGGGGGAACTGAACCAAAGACCCCACCACTAACATTGTATTTTACTATATACTTAGACAGACAATCATGCTCACACATCCAGCAGCATATCTAGTTTTATCCACGAGCACTAAATATTTGATAGGAGAACTGACACATTAGTTAGTGTTAAGAAACTGTTATTAAACTACAGCATTATCATATCATTGCTTCCTCATATGTAGAAAAACCAAGCAAACAAAACTTCTCCTGGGCTGCAAATTACTTCAAGTATATCATTAAACGCCTCTTCCCTTTACGTTCTGACCTTTGACTTAACATATTTGTTGCTTCAAGCTGTAGTTCTACATGACTACTTTCAACCCCATTTCAGTTACAGCCACAGCATCACATCCTTCTATGATTCACGGAAAATTGTACCATTGTTCTATTTACAGTGGTACAATTGTTCTATTTATGAAGGAAATTATGATTCCACTCATTTAGGTTTGAGAAAAATCTGTCATTTCATTTCTAGTGTAGAAGAAAAAAATATTTTTGAAAGTCTATTACTGTCTGTGAGAAGCAGTTACATAGTGAAATTAACCAAGCATTCATATTTTCAAAAACAGCAAACTTGTCCTAAGAATCAGGACTATCAGACTGTAAGCAAAAATAGCTGAAGCAAAACCATAACTTGAATAGTGTACTATTGCAAACTATTACCTTGCTGTTTTAGTTTAGTGTTTCTTTATTAAAATGAGTGTAATTACTGAGGGCCTTGGCTTTTATGCTTTTGGGTTTTATTTGCCAACTAGGTAAGTATATTATCTGACTGCATAAATGCACATAATACTGGCCCACTGCTATACAGTGCCATATTTACAAGCCCCTTTATAAATTAAAACACCTCCTCGAACCTTTGAGTTCTCAAATTTAAGGCCAATCTGAAAAAATCCAAACAAAACCACATCCATGTCGTAAGTCACGTCCAAATCTGCTTCAACAGCATTGCCTGTATGACTAAACCTTAACTAATACTGCCCAACATACAAAGTGATTCCCACTAAAGTGTGAAACTAAATATTCCTGTAGGGTCAAGAGATAGAGAAAATGTGTCACTCAATTTCAGTAAATCTCTTCAAATCACACACAAGCCACAATATTTAACTTGTGCTTTTTTCAGAGCTGAACATAGTAGGAAATACAAAGCCATAAACAGAAAGCTTCTTTATCCCTCTGTAGTTTGGACACAGATACACACCAAACTTAGGAATGGTTCATGTTAAAAAATTTTCAAAAGAAATATTTCAAATTCCCCTAAACACCCTAAATTCCTTTTTACATTATCAGTAGAAGTACAAGACAGAGTTTGCCTTTCTGTATGCAAAGGGCATGCTCTTTATGGCCCCACCTCTCAGGTATGAATCTGACTGCATACTTATGTCAGGGTCACAGTGCACACTCCAACAATGGGCAAGATGTGGACTCTGAAGGAAGAGTCTTACACATGCATGAGTAGGTCTACTCACCCTTCACGACACCACCCTGAACTCTCTTTTGCTTTACCATCCTCACACCTCTGCCAGGACACACTTGCTCCCTTAAGACATCCAGTCTCCCAAGACACATAACTCATTCTGTCATCTCTTTCACCTCCAGTAACTGAGTTAGTAAATCCCAAGGTATCTCTCTCTCCTTCTCGTTTCAGCTACGGCTTCCTTCACTGCTCTCCATCCCTGCTCATGCACAGCACCTACTTTCTCTGAGCTGAAAACCACTAAGATCCCCCTCGTAACTTGCACTCAGACTTGGAATTTTGCTGAAAATTTTGCCAAGTGAACTTTCTAGTTCTACTGAATCCCAGCCCATAATCACAGCCAGCATTCATCTCCACTGATTCATTTCCACGGTCCTAAAAACAGAGCAATTCAAAAACTTTTATGGGGATTTTCTTTTGGAAGAGATGTAATTGTTAGAAAAGCAAAATACAATTACATAAGATTCACAATAGTATTTCCTTCTCCATGATATTAACAAGAATTTCTTATGTGTCTTCTAAATACTATCATACATTTTTCTGGCCTCAACCTTTTCAATTACTTTACGTGGCATAAAGATAAGAATTACGTTTATAGCATTTTTAATGAATTGTAAAATGAAGAAATTGAGCATGACTTGAATCTGGCTTCTTAAAGTGCTCCAACCACTGATCCAGTAAAAAAGAACAATCACCTATCTCCCTCCTATTCTAAGGAAATATATTAGCTCTCATTTGAATCTTACTCTGTATTTATGTACTTATGACCTTTTTATTATAAACCATTCTGTTAAGACACAAGGTCATATATAAAATATTTAAACTTTGTCACCTAAAATCGGTAACTGATTGTGAATGTCAGCACTGTAAAAATTAAGCCCCTGCATTTCAGCAGTCTGTACCAATCACTAGTTTAAAATAGATTTTTTACATTCCCTTCTAGAGAGTAAGGTTATTCAGTCTGAACTCCTTGTAGTTTTTTTTCCCCCTTTGTAGTTTCTTCCCTTCTTTGTAGCATTAATTCACCTTTAAAAAACTAATTAGAGAGCCCATATCCAGATCCATATGGTACTACCTACTTTATTAATGGCATCATAATTTTCTGAACTGAGCATTTTATATAAAGCAACCAGATAACATGGTTCTTGAAAAACTGCAAAAGGCTCAAATGCCGAAACAGTAAATATTTTCACGTAAGTACAGATATCCATTATTTTAGATCACATACATAAATGCAATTATCAGAAAAAAAGTAAATTCAAGAAAGCATGATTTCCTTACCTTTGAGAGTTCCATTCCAGGCCCACATTGTTTGCAGAGGATACAGTTTCCATTCTGGTCCTTAAATTCTTGTTCTGTGCAGTCTCCAGTCTCGCAAATTACCTTATTTAGCTAAAAAATACCCCAAACCAACAACAAAACAAAAAAAGGGTAAATTCATCAAAATATATTAAATCTGAGAAATAAATCCATGTTTTGATCTTAAAAATAACTTTTTGAATTATTAATTACCTTTAGTTCTACAGCAAGCCAGAGTTAAGTACACTTAGCAGGCAATGTAATTGTGTGCTATGCCACATTCTGTCCATAAACTGAATACTCCAAACACCTGAACTATGTCTACAGCACACTGTAGTAAGAGATGGCCATCTCTCTGAAGTGAAGCCATATCACCTCCACAGCACTATTCACCCACATTTTCTGTCCTAGTCCACTCCTTCGTCCATGAAGAGGCTCACAAGGTAAAATTTTGTAATTTTGGAGTGAGGAGCAGCCAGAAAATATATGAATCAGTGGACCAAGCTTACTCTCAAATCAATAAAATCTATATGCAATTGTCTGCAGGCAGCATTTTAAGACTTTCAGTGTTAGCAGTAATATCTAAAACAAAAGACACAGTTTCTGTGTTCAATACTATTTTTTCAACATGGGGGGAAAATATTAATCTTTAACTTACCAAATATGCTAGTAAAATGACGAGCACCTTCAATCTATCATCTCCTTGTAATCCTTTAGCATCCATTTCTTGCAATAAAACCTTTCTCCAAAGAATAAAAAAAAAAAAAAAAAAAAAAAAACTGTCTAATTTCCATGGTGGAAATTTTAATAAACAGCACCCTCAAGAGGATTAGAACTCACTTCCTTTACTGTTTGGTTTAAAAAAAAAAAAAAAAAAAATCGTTTTATTTACATAATTTAAATTGAAGAAGTCACATGCCCATTGTAGTTCCTGTCACTTGGCATGTGAAAATACAAATCTGTCAATGCCATTAACATTTGCAGATGGATTCCTGGGAGCTGCTAAACAACAAACATATGCTTTAAAAATCACATGCCTTTTGAGCACAAGACCATAAACACAAAGTTTCTATAGTTTTATATCTCAAAAGAAGAGATAGCTATCAGTCCAGATTAGAGAACATCACCATTTATCCCTAACATATCTTTCTTTCTTGTTAAACACTCAACTAAGCACATGATCAACAGACAAAAATAAATTTCTTCTAACATGCCACATATCAAAGCAGGAGATGATAGCTGTTCCTGAGAAGATTCCTTCTGTACTGCAGGGTCAAGCAGAAGGTTTGCCTACTGACTAACACAACCCCTTCTACTTTACTCTGCAAGCAGCTGGAGGCATACACAGATTCTGTTTCTACCACCTACCAAAGGGATATTACTTCTAAAGATGTGTTAACATGACTGTTTAGGAGCTAGTAGGCAAAGAATATTTTTTCTCTACTTACTTTCCTTTTGTTTTTTTGATTATTTATGCTAAATTCTAGTTTCTTACTTCTTGGTTCTTTCAGTAACCTGAAAATGGAACTGTAACTTTTAGTTCAATAATCCAAACTGTATCAATAAGAACAAGAAAAGAAAAAATAAATCCACCTTACATAACATGATATTTGAATTTGATCTTAATTTTCATACTTTATATGACAGTCATATAATGTAATTGCTTTCAGCTACATGAGGAAAACAATGTTTAAAGCATTTCTGGCCTACTTCAGAGCTTAAGGATTGATGTTTAGGTACGCTATTTTAAAATACAGAATCAGTAGTTTTTATCATGTAAGAGTAGAGACTGACAAATGAAAGGATGTAATGCAAAACAAAAGGAAAATAGCAGAGAAAAACATTAAGTTGTAAAATGCTTTACAACATGGAACTACTGCAAGTATAATATGCTTTCAAAACTATACAACCAGAATGAACATAAACTATAATTAACACACAATTTCACATTTTACTGCATGAATACCCTCGTTAATGAATTCTAATCAATAAGAAGAAAGTACACTTCAGTGTCACTACTGATATTTTTTAAGCTGCATTTTGAAGTGTAAAAAGAGCAAAAGTCTGCTAGAAAGAACAGAGCAGGCAGAGATGTGTGAGACAGCACTCCATGGGAAAGCCAAGATGACATTTATATGGTTATTTCTCACTTAGTGATGGTAATGGTCTATGGGCCAACGACAGTTATCAGATTATGTGCATGTCAACATGGGTAAAGAAGAGGACATATTCTCAAGGAATACGAACACGTATGGATATAGTATTCAACACAGGGGGTTTTTTTAAGTCTGAGGAAAAAAAAATAAGGCAAGAAACATGAAATGGAAAAATCTCAGAAATAATTCTGGATGACCAAAACACAACTTCATGTAAAAAGTACTGTAGAACAACTAGAAAAATGAAAAAGGAGAGTCAACAAATTTTAAGTTTTTAAGTCATGAGAAGCTGACAATTCTAATGCTGAAAAAAAATAGGTATGTAAAAACAAAACAATTTCTAGTAATAGCAAAGAGCAAACAGTGTACAGACAGTAAAAATACTGTTAAGGGAACTCAGAAATTTCAAGAAACATTTCTCATCTGTTTTTTGAAAGATACAAAATGGGTAAATATACACATCATACTTTACATCTTTGGCCAAAAAGTAACTGAATATCTGCTAAGTAAAACTAGATTAGATAAAAAAAATTGTGAGACTTTGCACCTCAGTAACCTTGAAATAAGTATCAAGAAAGTCTTAATTTTGGTCCTGTTCAATTTTGCTGTTCATTCCCTTTGGAATGCTACAGAAATTCAAGAGTAATATATGAAGAAAATAAAAAATAACTAAGAATAGTAATACAACAAACAACTCTACACTGCATTACAGAAAAGCAATCCTGTAAAACAAACTTGACTTCACTTGATTCAGAGAAGACAAGACAGTAAAGCTAAAAGTCTGAGAGCTAAATGAAATAAACTGATTAAATATTAATTAAAAGAATCATGCTGAAATTAATGGGATTTGGGAGAAAAATCCTCATTAACTTTTTAATTTCATGTAATACATAAAATAAATACATTACACTGTTTAGTGTAAAAAATAAATACTTCATGTGCTTTCTTAATTGCTATAGGAGTTAAAACTTTACAGAAGTGTGCAAGTGAAATAAAGTTGTAAATATAATTGAGTTTCTTAGATTTGAATGTCAGGTGATTACTCCAAGTCATACATATTCCTTAATAATTAAAAATTTTTGAAAAATCCTTAATAATATAAAAAATAGCACAGTATAGTTCTAATGTAATTATTACTATCTATATAATACTATCAAAACTTCATAACCAGGATTCTTTCTGAAGTTAAAAGTAAGTTTAATTTTAAATTTCAATATTTACTTTTGCTTCTGAAAATACATGTGTAACATATCAAAAAGAAACTGAAGAGTGTAATAATTGCATATTTTTGTGTCAAGTTTCACATAGAATTTTCACTACAAATAATACTGGTGAGCTGTACTAAACCTAATGATCCAAACTATGGAGCTGTAACAATCTAAGAAGGCTACTTTTTCTGTGCAAGTCACCTGAAGCATGAAAAAATTAAGAAAATTAAGAACAGCCCAATTAACTGCCCTGCAGACTAGTTATTTGCAATAAAACTATATTAGCTTAATGTAATTCAGGTATATTAACCCTAGACCTTTTCTCCAGTATGCAATAACTTGAAGATTTAACATAGCTAAAAAATCAGTATACATACAACTTATCAAAATCAATATTGAAACAAAGCTAATTATGTATTTTCATGTTTTAATATTCTGGAGTCACAATTGGAATAAAAATCAAATGCCAGTCCTTAACAGAAGGTCATACAGAACAACAAGCAGTATTAAAAATCTTGCTGGTCATGCTGATATCTTGTATTTCAGTTTTGGAATTGCCCTATCTGTCATAAGATGATCTTCTTATAGCATGTACCTCAAAGACTTTTAGAAAATAAAAAGCACAGGGTAAAGCATCCTGAAACAAAATACATTTTGTTCACTTAGGTATGAAATTTCATTGCAGCTGTGAAATATTCTCTATTTAAAAGAAAATCTACTGCCTTTATAACAGTCTCGCCAAGTTCAGTCACCAGGAGTTCTACAACACAGAGCAAATTTTCAAAATCAAATGTTTTATAACTGGCATCAAACTATCAAGGACTTCTCCAGCTTATCTATACACCTAACTAAGCTTCAGTTTTTTGACTATCATTACAAGTTTCATGAGATCTTATAGCTTTAGGTCTAGTATAGGAGATATCATCTATAGGTCTTCTGCAATTAACAAAGATTCCAAAAGAAGCTTGCAGGTCTACGGACCCTGAACTTCAGAGCACTTCAGTAGTACCAGTGCATTTTAGTAGCACCAAAACACCAAATAATTTCAGCAGACGTGTATGAATGCCTATGGAACTCTATCATGCCCACTGTCATCACTCCTACCAAAACAACACCAGAGACTATATACTGACTAACATGTGAGAAAGAAACAAGCCAGTGTACAATAACCATTGTTAAGAGCACAAATAAAATAAAATGTTTCTTTCATGACAAAATTTTGATAAAAATAATTGAAAGGCACACTAATGGTTAAGGCACATTAATAACTCATTGTATTGAACTGAAGTCCCAAAGGAGAGAGAACTGTGTCAGCTGCGTATTTCTTGTTCAATCTCCAGTTTGGTCAAAAGTCCTGCTTAAAAAGCAGAGACTGTAGCACTTAATAATAGGTTGCCATTGGGCAAATTTCTTCTCTCATGATATCAAATGGCATTATACTGATGTCTGTTGGACACCAGCCATTCACCTCATGCTTTCAAGTAAGAAGTTACCGGAAGTTTTTTGCCCCTAAAACACGTGTGAGTAAACAGAGGTTCCATACCTTTAAAGATTATTTGCTCTTGTCCAGATACTGATTTTTAAAATCCTGCATACAGTTATACTTAATTTTATTAGAAGAAAGAAAACTGTGGACAGTTTTTTGAGGTCACTAAATCATACCAAATACATCTTATTAGGTTAACAGTAATATGCTTGCCTAAAATACTCAGGGAAAAGCAATCATCACTGGTAATGTACTGAACTCAGGATAGAGAGCTTCCATTTGGAAATGCAGTTGCATAATTTTAAGGTCCTTTGGGGCCTACTATGCAAATGCATAAAGAGAGCAATATCAAAAAACAAATTAGAAACATGTAATAAATGTAATGTGGAAGTAAGAACTTCCAGCCTTTCAGGGTTCTAGAATCCATTGTCCTCTAGAATTTACTCCTACATTTACCAGCTTGCCTGAATAGTAGTCATAATTTTATTTCAAAGTCCATGTCAGAAAAATATTTCTTCTTTTTCATGGTCTTCCACCATGAAAGACACACTACCTCAAGAATCAAAGCAGCATGGCTAAATTATGGCTGACTAGCAGGTTTCTCAGACATGTAAGCATCAAAACTTTGAAGTCAACATCATCCATCTTCTAAGGAAAACTTTAGAAAGGGTGAAGAGTCCCAACTACACATTCACTTTACTTGAAGCTGTGAATTCCCAGTTAATTTACAACCAGATCTTATAAGTTTCCCATATTTGATTTGATATTTTTTCTGGACGACCACTTTTCATGAGCTCTCTAACACCAGTAGAGTACTCTGAGAAGTTCTGGGTAAAAAAGAGGGATGAAAATATAATCATCTTATCTTGCCAACAGAGGTCTCTGGTATCCAACAAACAGGGTCTCAGCTCCTTTCTAACCACCTACTTCCCACCCGCAGCTGTCAACTGCATGCAATAAAACAAGAAGGAGTGGCAGATGGCTTTTGCAGAGTCAGTGCCCCACGGGCAAGAAACAAGAGAAGGGAAAGTACTTACGCTGCTACAAAGACAAAGAAAGGGAGCAAGTTAGGGACAAGAACTTCCACTATAGAGCTGCACATTGTTATTCTGTCTCACAGGTCTAGAACATTTTCCCTTTACACCCTGCCCACAACCCTTGTACTCTTCCCCTTTGTGAAGTAAATGAGGTCTTGTCTGACCACATTTGCTCCAACTTTTCCGAGAAATGTGGGAAAAAAACATCATGCTGTCAGCTAGAGCACATTCATCACATTAAATATCATGTTGAATAGATCTGTATTTTACAGAAGCTACCATACGTGAAATTGTATGACATTAGGCAGCTAATGAATTTATTTCTAATTTTGTAAAGACAAAGGTAGCAGATCAAAGTTAGAACCTTGCTGGTGATCAAAACCACTTCGATGTATTTTAGGGGCTGAGGAGATGAGAAGAAGATTTATACACAGCCAGGAAATATTTGTGCTTCTCCTGAGTACCATATGCTTCAAGTTATGTTAACTGAAGTACTCGCCTTCACAAGAATAATGGTGCTAAAGCAGTTTATCATTTGTGTTCTTCAACACATCCAGCTTATCATGAATTAGATATTAGAGTGAAATACTGTAACAAAGGTGCAATGTGGTGACATTTTTCCTACACATAAACAAAGCTTTTTAGAGGATCAGAGCCTGTGATTCACACAAGAACTCCCACTCTCACTGAAATTGATGAGCCTACTCATACAACACCAAAACTGTGGTAAAAAAAAAAGTTGATCCTTCTGTTTAATAAATCTCACCCATCTCAAGTTCTAGGAGGCACCGGTTTGCTAGACGAAATCTCAGTGTCAAGATGCACTTGTACTTTTGTACTCAGACATGTGAATAAGTAATTCATTGAGAATGCCAGTATTATATTCATACTTCATTTACACCAAAATACCCTAATAGATCTTTTCAAAGTAATTTTTAGGGATCATGAATTATAAAGCATTGGGCTGGTTAACTACTGCAATGGTGCAAAGCCAATATGCTACATTTATCCAGCCAGCCTTGGGCAGTTTTGGATGGCATGTGATGTCTCAAAAACCACAGACATGAGTTACGTTCGTTCACATCATTCTCTTCTACTAGGATTGCAAGTTGTGGAAAGTGAGAAAAAGTAATTTATTGCCTCCTTAACTGACATTTTAAGCATCTTACTACTAAACTAACTAATAAAGAAGCTTACTTCTAGGTCTGAAAAAAACCAACAAAACAACCAACCAAAAACAACAACAAAAAACCCCACCCAAAACCCCCAACTCTTTTCTCTTATGGTAACAAGCTGCCAGGTAACATACCTAAGTAACTTGCTTTATATCTGATGGTGAAGGCGTGCTTGAAAGAGATTATGCAGTAGTTAAGAAACCTACCTATATATTGAATCAATTTGCCACTTGCTCATAATAAATGCTACTAGACCACTTAATGAACTTCATAAAAGCATCCATCTAAAGTCGTTGTAAATATAAAGGCGCTAAATAAGTATTTAGTATCTCGATTTTTCACGAACATCAGGTAAAGCTAAAGGTCAGATTAATGGGGACAGCCATCAGGAAAGGAAGTCAAACAATCAAAAGCTTTTCAACAAACCGAAATGTAATTGGGGCTTTTCAACTTCTTACCAGGCAAAAGAAAAAGTTAGGAGCTCCTATTCCTTCAAGTCCAGCTCTAAAATTGTTTGAAGCAAACAGCAGCTTATTTATGCAGCAGACACGAGAAGCGCTTGTGAACATGAAAGCCCAGCTTTGAAGGGATTTTTGTTCGCCGCACTCCGGGGCGTGGAGCAGCC
>NW_008237404.1:484136-494029 GCF_000691975.1 Corvus brachyrhynchos
TGGATGGATGGATGGATGGATAGATGGATGGATGGCAGGCACGCACTGGGTGTCCGCACTGGCAGGGGGTGAGTGCCCCATAGTAGTGGTGTGAAGCCAGGGTGAATCACAAGTGAGGCGCTGGTGTCTTTGTTATCGCACCAGGAGGACAGGATAGCAGAACACCCTTGTGCCCATCCCTGTCTCCAGAGGCTGCCCAGGCTTTGGGGTCTGCAGCCTTAGCATTACAGATCGCCCTCAGAGGGAGTTCAGCTTATGGCTGCTGGGCTGTTTTAAGGGGACTGGCCCTTGGCCACTGTTCAGGTTAGTTTAGAATGAGTCGTCGTAAGTCAGCAAAGCCCTTTCCACCTCTCCCGCCCAAAAAGCATGATGGAGGCTTTCTGACAACACACTGTGAATTCTTCTTTCTGTAGACTCTTCTTTCTGCAAACCCTCCTTTCTGAGGTACTTGGGTAGGTTTTTATTCCTGCTAGCTCAGAGCCTGAAATATTTTATCCATTCTGCAGGTAACAAGTTGCCCAGCTGTAAGCACAGTGTCGATACCAAATGCCAGTATCAATGGAGAAATGGAGAAATCCAGACCTTCACGGATACTAAGTTGTTCACAGTCGCTAGATTGCATGTTACTGCTACTTACTTCGACACAAATTAGGAGCTTTCCTGAAGGTGGTAATGCTCCAACATCAGTGAAACCAGTCTTGGAGGCCTTGGTAAAAGAACTACTGCTGTAGGGATTTTGGGTCATTAGTTCTACTTCTAATGAAAAGGTTAATGATCCACTTACAGTCTAGACAATTGTGTAGACACACAGGGGATGGAGTTAGGCTCTGAAAAAGTGAACAAATGCTTATACTTGGTGGTAAAGCATTTTCAAATAAACAGAATTTTTTGGAGCTCCTCACAGATAAAATTTTGAAGATCACCGGCCACATGGGCTTCTCTAAAAATAAGGAGCGCTTATTGAAATCCAGCAAGATATATGCAAAGAGAGAAATGATTGCTGCAAAACTAGTTGTTTTCAATTATGAAACCCAAACAACTCAGAGTGTGCAGGGGTTTTCATGTAATTATCTTCTAAAGGGCCTTCAAAGAGGAATTTTGCTTCAGGACCCTTGCCAGGAGGAGCTCTGCAAGAGGCTGGAATTTCAGTGAGGAATGGCATACTGCGGAGCAGCAGCAGCGCATCTGTTGTGAATAGCAGCTGCTGCACAGCATTGAGCATTGTACACAGTCTCACTGTTTACAGACAACCTTTTGTATGTTATCTGTTTTCTGGAGCCACCAGCGAAAATATTGCATGAGTTTTTCTTAGTAGAATCATCGTGTATGTTTCAGATACTTGTTTTAAAGCAGTATAGTTAGACAAAGGTATTAAAATATCCCAGAGTTCTTGAAGTGTTGACTAAACACTGAGCGTTACCATATAAAGAAACATTAAGACTTTCATCAGACAGTGGGTTACTATGCTAATGAACTAAGAGCAACGTGTTGTCTGTAACTGAAACTCAAGAGTTCAAGTCCTTGTTGTAGCATGTAAAATCTTTCCTCTGAATGTAAAATGGATGAGTTAGTTCCATTCATCATTGAAAGATGTTGAAAATTGCAGTGTTTATTTTGTTTTAAGTCATGATGTTTCTCAGGAAATTGAAGAAGTGAATTGTTAGAGGAACTAGTACAGAGATTCTCACTACAACAGAGAAAACAAAAAAGAAATATTTGGAAAGCAGTTTCAGCTGACCCCTTTGATAAGACTGAGTTGCGTGACATATCTGATGTGGAAGCAGAAATTGTACAGCAATAGGAAGTTGTTATCTCCATATCTCAAATGCTAACACAGTTCCCCCAGTCAACTGTGAGATAGATCTACTCTTGTTATGACAGCTGTTGGAAACTGATGTCAGTATAACTGTGCAATGTCTTTTGATAATCTTAACTATTACAAACCTTAAAATATGTTTATGATGTTATCTAAGACACCCTGTTTGGAAATGGGTCTATTTATGATCAGAAATTGCTCAAGCAATTTTAATAAATAAATTATGTACTTGTGATTTTCCTAGTCAGATTTGCTTGAAAAAGCATTGTGAACTTTTTGTTTCTGAAGGCTTAAGCCTGAGGATTAATTAATGTTTATACAGCTCTTAGTAAAAGCAAAGTTACTAGTGCCAAGAATTATTACTATTTAATCTTTGAAAGTCAGATCAATGACAGGCTAAACTGTCAGAGAATTGTTATTTAAAACAACAAAAATGCTGAAAATCCTCTTCCCACCATGCTTGAATATGTTCAAGTGTGCTTTCATTTCAGCCTCACTTGCATACAGACAAGCAAAGATATTTTTCAGTTTAATTGGGTTGACGCCCATCTTTGTTTAAGTATCTGGGGAGATGACCTAAAATCCTAGAGACTCTTTACAAAATGAAAAAAACTTTGTTTCTTAAATGCATTTTCAGGGCCCAAATGTTGCAAATAATGATATATGCAAATCCTACTCTACAGTGTAATCTATCTGCTTAACCAGTGTTACTTCTGTGTGCAACTTCACCCATTTGTGTGATGGGTCAGATCCTTGTAGTGAGTTTAATTGTATTAGGCTCGCATAACTATTTTAACTTCTGAGGAAAAAGTACCCTTGCATTATTTTTTAAAATTTCCTTCTCTTTCTACTTTACACCAAGCAGAGGTAAGGTTTAAAAACAATTTTCCTCAGAAAATAAATGTACATATTGGAAAACAAGCAACAAGCAAGAGGGGACTGGAAAGGCAGAGAAGCTCATCAGTGAAGCATAGAATTAGTAAATAAAGCCATCTTTTCAGGGTTACAGGAACATGTTTTAGTACATCACTGTTACTTAGGGAGAAATACTAAATTTTGCTTTGGCTGTGCCTTAAATGATATTCTTCCTTGACAGCTATACACGTATTATTCATACAGTGCTAATTACTTTCCTTATAATATAATTGACTTGTTAAGTAAGAATATGAATTAATTGGTGGCATAGAAAACTAAATGATACAAAGTCAGGCCAAGTTAATCTATGTCTGGCATATTATCTCTTGATATTCAGTAAATTGAAATTTTATATATACAAATACAGTTTTAATTAGAAGAAACAAATTTTGCAGACTGACTAATGAAAACTAACTACATTTATCTGGAAGTGTTGATAACTTGATCTTACTCAGATGCAAGCAGACTGTTAAAATTTGGGTTTGCATGTTGCACTATGGTGCATACTGAAATATGAACATCTTGAGGGTCCTGTGGACTGGTAGACCTCTCAAAGAATAGTTCTCAAGCAGTGCTTAACAGCTATCATTTATGCTGACTTTTAGTTGCAATTTGTTAATAGACATAGTTAAGATTTGTATACACTTAAATTTAGACTTAAGAATATATAAGTCAGTATTTCAGAAGATCTTACTAGCCACCATTAAGACTAGATCTTCAAAGACCTCAGTGTCTGGAATGTTTGCAAGTCTGGTCCCAATTATGGGTTCTAAGTTCTTCTGAAAATCTAAATTATATTTAAATACTACAGAAGGAGTTTGAGTCTTATTTTAACAGTCTGACTCCAGCTGCAGGCACAGAACACTCATGGATTTGGCCCAAACTCACATGAAGATCTGGCCCTTTAAAATTGCAAATGTGTGAATAATCCTAAATCTTCAAAAGATTGTTACCTTATAATGAATTTCTGGAGTAGATGTCTTAAAACTTCTTCAGCACAATATTATTCATAAATATGAATTTCAGAAACAGAATACAAAACTGTGAATGGAAGCTGCATCACTAAAATGCAGCAAAACTTCAATGAAATTCAGCAAAACCAGCTGTTGGCTCTAGATAAACCTAAGATTTCTTTAATATCTTTATTAACATTCCTTAGAGGAACCTTCTACCATCAGGTAAAAATATGGCTTTTATTTTCAAGATTTCATGTAGTACAGCTGAACTAGCATCTCTTCAATCTTAAAATAAAACCATTTTCTTTTGTGTATAAGGATGTCCTGTTTATAAATTTAGTTCTAATAACTTGTGGAAGTGGAGCCTTTTTTTCATTTCAAGTATGGAACTATTAGGCTTAAAAGTGTTGTTTGAAGAAGACACAATTTAATAAATGCACTGAGAGCAAAGAAAGTATTACAGTGTGTAGGAAACATGGTTGGCCTTTCCTTAGAAAATAAATACTTCCCTGAGTCATGTAATACATGTATTCAAATACAAATTTACAAAATTAGACAGTAAGAATGAGCAGTGTAACCCAAAATTGTATGTATCCCCAAAACATTGAACAATACTGGGGTTTGCTTAAGTTTTCTATATATTGTTCTAGATAGTCTGTTCTCAATGTAATTCTGCCCCAAGAGCTGCACATAAAATGCTGCATAAATTACAAACAATCTTTTGAACTTTGTACACACAGTGATGTGTAGTATTATTGGTTATGTGAACTTTATAATTTCTTAAAATCTTGCAACACGAAACTGAAAAAAAATACAAAATTCAGTACCTGTTATCTGATGAAGTTTTCCAGTGCCAGACTTTCTGCAGCTTAATTTCACACCGCCAGAGCTTCTGTATTAAATGCTTTCACCTCCTCTAAAAAAAAAAAAAAAAAGAAAAAAAAAGAAGAAGAAGAAGAAAAAAAAAGTATGTCAGCACAAGCCCAGACGAAACTCCAAATCCGGGAAAATAAAATTAACCATGCAGATCAAAGGCAGACGAGCACTGAGACCAAATGCCTGTAATCTGATCAGTGATCAGTTGCCGTACATCAAAGGCAGTGCTTTGGCGAGGAAAAAGAGCTCCTTTTCCAGCAGGTAGCTGCACTCTTAAATTCTGCCTTTCAGAATTCTGCACTAGCCCTTTTCCCCCATTCCTTGCTTGTGCTGGGAGAATGCACACGATTCTGAAATGCTTGGGGTTGAGTGGCTGGATCTGTAGCTTTTGAGTTCCCAAGCTGTGTTGTGGATTGTGTGTTGGAAGCTTTCCCCAGTGCCAGCGGGTTCCGCTTTATCCCTTTCATCTCGCTGAGCTGCAGATCCCATGACATCATTCAATGCTGTGGGACTGGTTAGAGAGCTGTAATACAGCCTGTGGGGGAATGCAGCTAAAGAGCAGCAAGAGTTTGCATGATTTCTAATCAGGTTAGCCCATTGTAACAAACCCGAGGCTCACTTCAAAGTCTTCACTAAGTTTAAGTTTCCTCCCGAGAAGGGAGAATAGTGTAGCTATAAAGTATTCTTTAAAAGATGCTTTATAATCTTGTCTGCAAAAGGGAGTTAAAATTTTCCATAAAGTTCTGAAAGTCGAACGTGAAGGTCGGTTTTCCAGGCAGCTGTAAGACATGAGAGAAAATTACTTTTGTTTGTCCCTTTGTCGAGATTTGGAGCAGAGAAAATGGTGTATTTTGCACGCTGGCATTGGTTTTTTGCACTGGCAAAACCAAGCACAATAGAGCATGCTCTAAGTCCCTGGCTCACATCCTCCCTGCTGCTTAATGTGTGGCCTTTTGCAAATCATTCTATTTGAGCCTGATTCATCTGTGGCTCATGATTCCTTTACGTAAATGAGCTATAAAGCTGCCATAAGTAACTCACAGAAGTGTTTTTTGGTGTAAGACCATTTTTTAACTAGAGTAGATTTGAAGTGGTCACCATTGGCTTCCTCAGAGGGAGGCTTTTGGGGGCATGAAAGTATATGGACAGACATTCTCTGTGCTGCTGCAGTTCGTAGTCCCGAGGTTTGCTGGAGGGTCCTGTGTAGCCCTGGCAAGTAGGGGAATCCTCAAAGCTGCTATGACTTTCTGTCTTGCAGTGCAGAGGAAAGGCAGAAGAAATGTACTACTGAATTTCATATTCTGTGATCTGAGGCTAACTTAGCTTTTGGCACAGAGATTAATCAGCCCTCTATGCTTCAGCTATTAGTAAAACATACAGACATCAAGCAGGATGGCTTTTAGGATAATCAGCCATATTGAAGATGTCAGTGAAGTTCCCATCCACGTATACCCCATATTTCGGGCATACCACGTGTGCAGATGAAAGTGATACGAGCCTGTCAGCTGGTAGACTCATGCAAATATTTGCACATCGAGTAACCGAGAATTCATTTAAAAGGCAAAAGTAAAAAGAGGCAATGTGCTAGACACAGTTGCCTTAAGCGCTAAACAAAAGCAAGCAATCAGCGGGTGATGGGTGCTGGATAGTGGAGCGCGGGAGCGGTAAGTGTCTGCTAGAGGTCCCTCGTTCTGCTCCCCGCGTGTGGCTGCAGCCGCCTCCCCCTCGGCGCTTGTGCCCCGCTCCTTGCCTTGCGCAGCCCCGCTGCTCCCGCTCCCGCCGCCCGGGGACGATGCTCCCGCGGCACTCGGTGGGATAGGGAGCCTTCTGCTGGTGGGACAGCGCACTGTGGGCAGCACCGGGCCGGCAAGGAGCGCTCTGCTTCCCGGAGATGGCAAAGAACATTTCCAGAAAGACTCGAGAACCTTACAAAGGGTTCTGTAATTTTGTTGCTAGCTGGACAGAGTTTAAATATTGTTTTGGGTCACCTGTCCAGGCAGGCCTTTGGGGGATGTTCTGGGAACTGAGATGGAGAGGAGGTGTTGCAGGCACAAAGGAGTATGGTGCAGGTAATGAATCTGAGTTTCAGGTAGACACAGCTGGAAAAAAAATGTGAACAAACCATAATTTTCTGCCTTTCTCTAATTTCCACTTCCATCTATTATAAAGAAAAGAAAATTATCCAGGCTGCTTACTTCTCCTTTAACATTAATTTGCACTCTTCTGACATACAACTCTCTATCACCAGAAAGTTTTTTATAAGACTCCATTTGTAGCTTTCATGGTAAAACTGGGAATGCTTATACTGAAAGAAAATTTACAGGTGGGCTGTATGGAACTAAAATAACCCCTTTAATTTCAAAAATGCTTTAAGAACAATGCTGTTCACAGAAAGCACCTTTTATTTCTCTGGATTTTAAGCAAAAGCAAGTCCTGATGGCTTATTAGAGGTCTTTGATCTTTCTTTCATACATATGAAAAGAGAAGTAAGGTTAATTATTGCCAATTTAGCCTTCTAAAACTTAAGCATTGCATTTTGCATTTATGACACTACTTTTTACAGTGGAGCCTGTCAGCCTGAACTATCTGCTATTTCCTATTCTATGGCTTCCACAAAATTTAGCCAGATGTGTGTATTATAACAACTGTTGTCTATAGTTCAATATTTTTCCAAAAGCTGATTATGGTTTTTTCTCCTTACATAAAATGTGGGTAATATTGTGATTTGTATAAGGCACAGAACAGACTAGTACCAGAGCCAGAAACAGAACTTACCTAAGATGACACTTCACTTTTACACTTTCTGATCATCAGCTCATGCTTTGTCTTGTAGTCACTAATCTCGCAAGGCATTCAAGCCCAAGTGGTCTGAAATCCATTAGGTTGCTCTCTAGATGATTGATTCTAATCACTGAAATTACTGGTATAGGAACAGACCTGAAATTACTGAAACTGGGGACCCACTTTTTACTCACTCTCTGGTTATCTAAAATGTGTTTCTGGAGGAAGCACTTGTGATTCCTGTGTGAAAGCAGGGAGGTGTCTCTGAAGTCCTGCACAGGGAGATGCTCTCTTCCCAATTAATTGCTTAATTTTTTCTAAATTTAGACAGAATCTTCCTTGAGAAACATTTAGTTGGTTTACCCTTCTCTTTTTACCATGTGAGGATCTCACGCTCTTAGATTCCTCTTTAAGAATTTTTAGGGAAACAGAACAAAGTCGGCTGCTATTCATAGCCAAAGTGCTTAGCTGGGTCAAAGCCATACAAGGTAGTCAGTTGATAGAAATAAGAACTTTCTGGAGATGTTTCTTAAATACAACTAAATCTTGGGAAAAATTCTTTGTGGAAGAAACAAACAAACCAAATAAAGGGGGTTGTACCCTGCTCCATGCTTAACATACCTAATATTCATGCTATGCCTTACACACTTTTATCATATACATCAAATGATTTATCATGTTACTTTATATACAGGCTGTCTGCACCTCTTCACTGCACCTCTTCCCTTTGCTTTAGCTTAGTACATAGGAGCTCCAACAGACATTCAGAGAGGAGGCCAGGAATCATCATGGGAAAGCAGTGCCATTGTTACAGTCCACTCACTGGCCATGCAGCCATTGCTCGTGCTTGCTGCAGCCTTTCTAAGCATGGCATAAACGCTGGATATCCTATTATAAATATCACACCAGCAGCATTGGTGCAGTAACCAACTTCCATCGTGCACATCTGCTGGGGCTGCTGTCTCCTGATGATCAGTGGTGAGAGGCTGATTTATAGAGGTGGAAGACCATTTTCAGAACCTTTTATGGTAGATCAAAACTGTCTCTGAAATAATGCTTGTCTATCTGGGTCCCAGTTGATGTCAGAAGTGCTGATCATCACTCTCTTAAAGCATTAGTGGGATATTATTCCATGAGGCAAGTCAGTCCTGTGGTCAGGAGAGATGCTTTAGAATACCCAAATCCAGCCTCCTGCATTATCTGCATATCCTGATAAAAGCTAACATCCTATTTCTGCAGTATCACATGTGTGTTGTTCATCCAGGTGTTGCTGATACCTGCTCCCACTTCCTGCTACAGCACTTGCAATCTCCTTGAGAGTCATAATATTTGCTAAGGACTTCAGATACAGCACCTTTAGGCAGAAAAATCAAGACCCTTTGGCATTTCCTGAAAAACTGGCTCGCTGTTATCACCTAGTGTGTCATCAGACTTACCCTAATCTGCAACACTCTGCACAGACAATTGCAGAGCAACTTGCTCTAGTTAATACTAGCTTTAGATGTAGTTCCATTAGATTTTGACTTTCGGGTAGAAAAATTCTGTCTGCCATTTATGTCTTCTGCAATAGCAGGTCTGGATGTAGTTCCATTAGATTTTGACTTTTCGGGTAGAAAAATTCCGTCTGCCATTTATGTCTTCTGCAATAGCAGGTCTCTGACCTCATGACTCAGGAGGAGAAAACAGCTTTGTTTTGCCTGTCTTTGGTCCTGAATTTTTATTGCAGTTTGCCTGTGGGTTTTTTCCCCCTGTGGGTCTTCATAGGGAGACAGCTTTGACTTGTTCCCTTGTGAGTACCTTAAGATCTAAGCAAAGTGGAGATTTTTGGTTCTTGGCTCACCAGGTGGATCACTCTAAGGGAAGCCTCATGGGCACTGCCACATCTAGATAATGTGGAAGGTTGGGAATTTGGCTTTGAGGTTGTCCTCAAAGATAATGTAGATGCACCCTGTAGGAAGTAATAGCTAATTTACCTGTGATTGGGGGTCAGAAGTTGTGGTTTTATTCCTGGTTCTATTACATGGCTATGACTGGAGGCAAGTTACTTTTTCTCACTGTGTTAGATCCTCAGTTGTGTAAGTTTTAGCTAAAATTAAATCAAAGGTATAGTGTCAGTTTATGCTCTATGGCCATCCAGTTCCCCTCAGTATATTTTCCTATCCCTTTTAGAATAGTGTTAAAATAATTATTTGTAATACCATACCTGAAATAATGCAAAATAGCTCTGCATGAATCTGGAACCAAAATAATCTGGTTCTGAAACTTCCAAAGTTTCTGTATTGAAAGTGTTCTTGAAGATTAATAAGAATAACAAGGATCCCTAGGGCAATAGTGTGCTTCTCACTTTACTGTACACTGAAGTTTCACAGCCCTTACCTGTCCTCACACACATCCCAGAAATGAAGAAAGAAACTTCTGTTGTGTCTTTGCTCTTTATTGTTTTAGTAAATGAAAACATAAAGTTTCTTCCCTCTTCTACATAAAGTTTTTCACTTGTACTGAAATTATCCACTGTGATTTTCTGCCTGTTAGGGTGCGTGAAGTTCTGC
>NW_008237404.1:494054-507418 GCF_000691975.1 Corvus brachyrhynchos
CCAGAGGTGCTGGTGGAGTTGTGTCAGTGAATTGACTTCCCCAAGACTGCTGAAGCTTGATTAGAAGTATTGCTCATGTAGATGGAACAGGAGATTCAATGATTTTGTAATTTGTATTTCAAAAGTCAGTGAATATTTTTGAAGCACTGTATTCTCATCCTACTTTAAAGAAAAACTATGTACTTAGTAGCACACCCTTCTCTTCAAAGCATTTTATTATCCAACCTTTACTTGTAAAGCATGCTAAGGTTTCATCTGTGAGATCTCATGTATGAACCCCCCAAAACTCCAAATCCAGTTCTAACTGTTCTATAGAAGATGCAGTGAAATCAGGCTAAGTGGGAAGAAAGGGAATGGAGAAACAAATCTGAGATGGGTAATTCAGTGATCCAGAGTAGAGATCATGGCTGGCCACCTGCCTAGTTGTATCAAAACACAGAGTTTCAGAAGTATTCCCTTAAGGAAACTGTAGCAAAACAATTTCTAAAAGATCATGAAATTAGTTGCAAATAAAAAGACTGTTCTTATTTTAGACAAAATATTGTTTATAAATACATATGTCTGATCATAGAGACACTGCAATCACATCACCACACTTCTGTCTTCAAGCATTTGTTCAGTTTTGCCCTTTATCCTCACTTCGTAGTTCAGAATTCTCCCCATTTAAATAAAACACTCTCGGTGTATTTCACAGATCTTATACTACTTCTCCCTTCCTCTTTCCTTTTTTCTGCCAATCTTAAGAAGAATTGGCCCTCTCTCCCAATCTTTATTTTCCCCACAAGTAATCAAGAACAAAGAACAAGTTTACTGACTTCTTTTTTTGTCAGTGCTTTATTTGAAATTGTTTTCAAAAATACTCTTTTATACCAGAGCTTTGACTCAATACCTATTTGGTTAAAGTATGAAGCTGCAGAAATGTAGTAGTCAAGATGTTCAAATAATACTTGTGAATTATATTAGTAGAGACCTTAACAATACAATTCTGTTTTCCCTTGCTTGTCATTACTTTGCCATCTGGGAGCTCACTTCAGTAGTTCAAATGAAAAATCCTGTACTGCCTATATCAGATCCTGTATTCCAAAGTACACCTACTGCAAACAAAAATCCAAATTTCCGTGCTGAGCAATTTAAGTTCCTTATGGAATGACTGCAAACTGTGGGCACTTACTCCCTCTGCAGTCAAGAGCCTAATCTTAGTCACTCAAAGACTTATAATCATATTCAAAAGTCAAAAGGGGTAGAGAGCTGAGATTTCTTTAATTCTATCCATATAGCAAAGAGCTTGTATGTCCATATCTTCAAGCAGGAGACAGTCAATAGGACATAAATAAATGCATATTTCTGAGTTGAGGCCTAGCCTGCACGTTATTTTTGGATATTCAAACATAAAGAACCTGTCCTCAGATGATGATATAGCAACTGACTTGTAGAGCAGCATTAGTGTAATTTTTGGCTGAGTTTCCCCTCCCAGAAAAGAGTAGGTTTATTTGAAGAAATGAAAGACAAGAAGATATACAGATTGTCACCACTCTTAAATAGGCAGCTTTGATAAATAGTGCTATTGTTAAGAAGACACCTGAACAGAATCAATGTCTCAGAAGAAATGGTAACTAGATCTAATCCCTAAGCAATTGTCTGCAGTCCCAGTTGCAATACATCTTTTCTTTTTTCACATATTCTACTTTGAAAGAGTTGAAAGATTTGTTCTTTTTCTTTTTTTCTCAGTTTCCTGGTTATAGATGATAAACTATACTTTTCCTGTATGAAGTATTCACAGCTTTATCCTGCTGTCCTCAAGAAGTCTCCCATATTAGCTACAGCCACAAAAATACCAAAAGAATAAAGAAAAATATAAACAGAAGAGCAGAGGTTATAAAAGAGATCAGGCTCAGCTGATACTTGCTGCCAACTTTTTTCAAAGCAGATGTTCTTCTTCTGACATTCATCTGTTTTTAGTCTGGAGTTCTGTATCTGCTATGACACACATTTCCTAGCTCATGATTTGCAAAGCTCCAGTACGTTGTCCCTAGATATACTTTTGCACTCTTCCTCACCTTAAAGCTCTTTGTGCTCTTCTAAAAAGCAATGACCTATGAAAAAAATAGTTGAAAACAATGGAAAAAACAAGAGACTATAAAGACTAAGTGAAGATGACTCAGGAGAAGCAATCATAAGTTCTAATAATATCTTCAAAGTAATATTATACGTGATGAGAGGGAAGCTTTTTTTAATTCCTTACTGAATTTCCACAGAAATATAATTTCTTAGAAGCCTGTTTATTCTGTGGAACATGCCCTTGCATGACAAAGTGATTTATTTCTTGATTTATTATTGAGTGACATACTTGCTCTCTCTCAAAACATTGAGCTATAGAAATGTGGATCCATTATTCATGTGATATATCCCATCTTCTGACTTATTCTATGTACTGTGGTGTTAAAAATATATTCCTTTTATCAAGGAATGAGCTGAACTTCATAGAATGGCCAAAACCATCAGTAACATGATAATGCCCCTATTGTTCTGCAACTTGCAGGATGCTGGATGAAGCAATTCCTCCTTTTGTTTATTCTGGACCTTGTGACTTGTTTTATTTGATACCCACAAGTTCTCATACTGAAATAAACAGGGAAAATTTGTTCTATAACAACATTTGGGATTTTGTTTTAAGTTACTTTTTTTCACCTTGAAAATACTATTAGGAAACTATGATGTCATTTGGCACTTAGTAGTAATAGCTAGCAATTGAAGGGCACCATGGTCTATGAGATATTGGATTCCTGATATGTTCCACAATGTCACAGCAAATGTCTAGACAAACCTCTCTGCCCCACTGGACTCCTTTTGTAAGCAGGAGCTGTGTGAAGATGCAGTCTACAAGAAGCTACAGAATGGGAATAGATCTGTAGGGTAATGCTGGATTGTGTGCTAAGGTCACCATCATCAACAGCAAGTGTTTTCAGAAATTTTAGGTGCTGCAGCTATGTCAGTGTAACAGTTTGCAGTGATCACAATATAGATCTTTTATTCCGTGCCTCCTGAACCTGAAGCATCTGGTCCTACGCTGTCCTTGCCTTTCTCCTGCAAGCCAGAAGAGATGTTACTTGCAGAGGCTCCCTCCCCTTGTAGAAGAAGAAGCAGAGCTTTGAAACTCTCTGTGTTTTCACATCCTTTTCTCTGTCCTTTGAAACACCTGCTTCTTCTCAGAGAAGACTGGAGAATTCAGTAGAGAATCTGTATGTCCTAAAAGAGGAAGAGGATGACAAAATGTGGTCCTGTGAGACAGAGGAGGTGAACACAGAGTAGATCTCAGGCCCTTGAGAATCAGTCTGCTTTGTAGCACCCACTGTCAGAAGTTATTTTCAATCACAGAGTCAATCATAAAACACCAGGTTAGAAGGGACCTCAAGGATTACCTGGTCCAACCTTTCTTGGCAAAAGCATGGCTTAAAGATGGCCCAAACCCTGTCCAGCCAAATTGTAAAATTGTCCAGTGTTGGGTAATCCACCACTTCCCTGGAGATATTATTCCAGTGACTCATTTTTCTCATTGTGAAAAATGTTCCTCTTGTGTCCAATTGGAAACTCCCCAGGAGTAACTTGTACCCATTACCTCTGATTTTTTCCATGTGACTCCTTGTAAAAAGGCAGTCTCCATTTTCCTTGTAGTCACCCTCTAAATACTGGAACATGATGATAAAATCATCCCTAAGCCTTCTTTTCTCAAGGCTCAACAAGCCCAGTTCTCTCAGTCTTTCCTCATGTGGCAGGTTTTCCAGTCCTTTGATGATCTTTGAGGCCCTTCTCCAACCTGTTCATATCTTTTTGTGTGTAGTGGGAACCAAAACTGAACACAGTATTTTAGGAGAAGACATCCAGTATCCTCCATGGTACAAAAGTGACTGTTCTGGAATGGCACTGACTGTTTCTGCAAAAGATTGTAGTAAGAATGAAACACTTACGACTTTATGATACTCGTTTGGTACTGGTATCAGTGAAAGGTTCAGAAAGTATCACTCATCACTACTACAGGAAAAACATGCATGAAAGGATTTCTGAGAATGGTTTGCTCTTATTTCCTACTGATCTTTGCTGTATTTGCTTGCTTAAAGTGAACAAAACTTGTTATTTCATCAGCTTCTGTATGTCTGTCCCCAGTATAGGATTTGTTCAGATAAGGAAAAGTAAATCATTCCCATCAGCTGTAAGTGCCTGCCCTGTACAGCTATGCTGTACTCATATTCTGGTAAACTGCAGCTACACTGACTTCTCCAACCCTGGTGAGGCACTGGGCTTCTTACGGAGGCATCTTTTGTGCCAAAAATATTGTGCCAGTATTCAAATTTCCTTACAGAGTCTAATGGAAGAACCTGTTTGCCCTTCCCTTTCACATGCTGGAAAGTGTTTGCAACATGCCAACAACCTAAATTCAGTAAGTCACATAAGGCTATGCCCAGTCTTACTTCACTCTATGACCTGAGTTAGAGCCATTGCCCAAGAGCAGCACTTTCTTGCAGTGTCTCCTTCTGTAGGAGGAAGAAAGGCAACCGATGTCAAGAGCTTTGGCTTCCCCTCTGGAGCATTCAGCAAGGGGCTGGTGGGAGAACATGCAGATTTGCCTATGAACTTGGCATTACGAACACCAGGTGCTGATTTTAATAGCTGTGTCATCTTCTTAGCTTAATAGTGATGGCAAGCAGGTTTGCTGATCCTACATCGTCAGGCTACGTGCAGGCTGCCATCAGTGCTGTCATGCTGAATAGCAAGCTCTTCTGTCAAGTGCTACCTGGAGATATTCTGGTTGGAGAAGGAAAATCTGTGTTGCTGGGAATTTGTGAGGCAATTATTCCTGTGATTTATCCAACCTACATGAGCAGTGTCGATGAACAAGCATCTGATTGGGATAAGGGAACAGCTAGAATGATCCATTTTATATGTGCGCTCTTTGTTTCCCTTCCTATCTCTACTGGGTAAATACACATAAATAATTCAAAAATAAAGAATAATATTATTTCCTTTTATACCTCTTCATCAGCCACAGAAAAAAGAATGAACAAACACTAGTAAGGAGGCAATGATGCGACATCTGATATCTCTGAGACTCATATATCTAAGGGACAAGGGGGGATCTTACTACCTCCCAATAAATGTACAAGACAACTGTTCATTGTTCTTTCAGAGAGCCCGACCTATTTTCTAGTGCCCTGCATCACAAAGCTGTATGCTGTACCTGGAGGAAGATCTAATTACCCAAAGACTAGGTGCTTGATGGTGTTAGAATTTTGGCTGATTGAAAACAAGAGGCTTTTGTTCTGTAAACCTGTCAGAATAGCAAAGTGTCCAGTACTGTTCATGCTATTTATGCTGCCAGGAAAAAACTTTAGCCAGCAGTGGGTTCAAGATATACTTGATGACAGGTGTGACTCCAAGAACCCTCAGAACACCATTACTATCCGGATGTATCAAATGCTAGTCATTTGAGGCATTGTTGTGTGATTTCAAATACACTCATTTCCTAGACTCATCATGGTGATAGGAGTGTGCAGACACAGACCAAAACCCATTCCATAGAGAGTTTAGTTTCATTAAAACTCTCTTTTCCTGATGATGGCCCACACATCACTTTAAGAAGGAAAGCCAGTGGAAGATGCTAAATCACTGGAGAAGATCTCTAGCACAGAGATAGTCAGTGGGCAGAGTGGCAGGTGAATGCAGATGAAAATGTGTTGAAATATACTTTAAGATGATAATCTGCAGTTAAGAGGTTTGCTGCGGTATTTATGAAAATGCACAGAGATTTACAGATTAGTGCTACATTTTCATGCAAGATTTATAGCAGAGCAACCTTGAAAAGTATAGGACCTTGCAGAGTGTTACAGGAACTCAAAGAGAGAATTACAAATAGCAAGTGCTAAAATAAAGACCCAATGTTTTGCAATATAAAATGAGAGGTTCTGATGTTTTAAGAACCTCTTAGAATCCTTGGTGCTGTAAATATGTTTGTGTATGCTATTGGTACTATGATTTACTGCAACTTTTTCACACTGATAAAAGCTTATCTTTCAGCCAACTGTGGAAAAGTTACTTAATTGCCAGCAGTTTGGGCTGTACCAACATGCTGTGTAGATTTGCTCTGCACATCTGCTCTTCCTTCAGCTGTGCTTGTTCAGCCTGGCCAAAGCCCAGTGTTGCCTGGCTCAGGTCACACAAAAGTTTTGGGGGGATTTTGAGTCCTTTGCTGAAGAACAGCTTGCCTGCAAATCCTGCTCAGCAGAAAGCCCTTCATCCTTGTGTCCCAAGCCACAGCCTGTGCAGGCTCCCTGGGGCCCTGCCTGTGTGGACTGATGATTCCCCTGAGTTGCTGGTTAGTGAGCACCGGCTGCCTTCGGCTCGGGCTGTCTGGTGGGGCAGTGATCCACTCCGAGTCAAGGAGCAGATGGTGCCTGCCATCCTGTGGGAAAGGCAGTGTGCAGCATATCATGTGCTGCTTGGTTCCTTGTGCCTGACACGCAGGGAGCAGCGTGTCACACCACTTCGAAATGGACTGAACCAGTATAAATAATTGGACTACTTACTGCATCTTTAATCCTTTGAAAATCATGTTAATGCTATATGTGTCTTGCCATTTTGATATTCACAGCTTTCATGTGCCTCTTCCTCAGCATACGCACCTTGAAAACAGAAATTTGTGTTGCAGGACTGTGTAGAAGCAGGAGAGTATAAGCTTTACATTTTAGGGACTGGTAATCTCTCGGTTTTAAAAGGCTTTGATAGCTACCTTTAATTAAGGATGTGCCAACAGCAATTTTCGTCCCTATTTCACAAGAAATATAGTTCTGTTCAAAGCTGTATTTTAGTGTCATGATATGGTTCCCCCAACTACTTTTTTAGAGCTAGGGTCTTTCTCTTCATGCTGAAACCATGCAGAAACTTACATTGAAACAGAAGGTACTGTGGATATGATTCACATTTGTCTGTCATTATGTCCATTTCATCTTCATCTTTTGTGAATAGTATTTTGTATTTCCTATAAGTGATTTAACTTAACCACTGCCTTCCACAGAAGCTCACAATTAAACTCTAAATGTTATTTACTTCCCTTTAATTATAAAAACACACCAGGTTAGTTTGTAATTAAAGATAATGATAATGTTGTTTGATACCTTGTGGGAAGAAGTTTAAATATTTCATGACCAAGCAATTCTAGAAAAGAGGGCAGCAAAAACAGCCAGAGGTTCTTTTTTCCCCTCTCTCTCTTCTGGAATGGAGAACAAAGACAACAACCCCCAGCAAATTTGATATGTAAAGAAAATGCAGTAAGTTGGTAAAAGTTGAAGACTCACTGGATGTAAGAGAAGAGAGAAAGCACTGAAAACCACACAGATGAACTCACACAGATCTTGAGACCCACCTCCAAGAGGTCACCACACCACTCCCAGCTGACTGTTTGTGTTCTCCCAATGGAGACAGCAGGAACAGTGCATCAGGGGCTTCCCTCCAGACCTGCCTCTTAGAAGCATAGAATCATAGAATATCCTGAGCTGGAAGGGATCCACAAGGATCATTGAGTCCAACTCCTGGCCCTGCACAGGACAGCCCAAGAACTACACCATGTGCCTGAGAACATGGTACAAGCACTTCTTGACCTCTGTCAGGCTGGTGCTGTGACCGCTTCTCTGGGGAGCCTGTTCCAGTGCCCAGCCACGCTCTGGGTGAAGAACCTTTTCCTAGTATCCAGCCTAAACCTCTCCTGACACAGTTTCTTTCACTTGATTTAAGCTGTGCATAAAAAGGGGTTATCAAAATGCTAGACTTGGCACAAAAGTATCAGAGACTTTGTTGTAGATCTCCCTTGAAGGACTCGTCTTTCAAGGAAGTGGGACAGAGTTGGAGCTCCTAGGTTTGCTAAGTCACCATAGCAATGTGCACTAGAAGTGCTTTGTCAGCACTCTTAAGCAGAATGGAGCACTGGTAAATGACATCTTTGTATCCTCATGATTAAAACCAATATCTACTATAGACAAATGTAGATAAATTGGAGTTTTGTCAAGCCTGAATATCTCCTGAAAAGATTGTTTTATGTCTGGTATTCAGGCATAATGAAATTTTCCTGCATCTGTGCTAATTGCACCTTTTTAAAAGTGAAGAAACAGTGAGAGTGAGGGACAATCTTTCACAACTAATGATCACTATTTGAAAATTCAATATATCCTCCTACTATATAAATAAAAAATGTACCTCGGACATTCCTGTTATTTCAAACTATGAATGCTCAGCAATATACTTTCTTGATGTACCTCTGGAGGTTTTAAATTCCATCCCATAAAACACTATGCGGGATGAGTTTCATTCCCTACCTAGTTAGAGGAGGATAAATCTGAACTGGTATTTTTTAGTTTGCTGCTATTTCATCTCTTTCATGCTTCATATGCATATATATTAGTAATAATCTCATGTGGGAGTTAATCCATCTCAAAGGAGTTCCTTTTACATGTGAAGTATGCTGACACATGTGAGAGACAACACAAGAATGAAAGAAAAGGAGGTCCTTAACTAAAAAGAATAGATGTAAATCAGTCTGTTCTGGCTGTGTGGGTTAAATGTCACTTGCTGAACTTGTGGGGTAGACTGAAGACTGGATAACTTTCATTGAGTTTGGAAGACTTAGTAATTTATTTTCTAAAAAATTTGTAAAATATGTTTTGTGAAACACTGAGAATCTTTAGAAACTGTGTTACGGCATTGTTTTATCTACAGCTACTTTAGAAGGCAATAAAGTTTACAGCTGAGTTCACATTTAGACTAATATTTGTAATATTGTCGGGCTTGATTTTTAAGCATTTTTGACAGATGTGGCTCGTCCTTTGTGAATGCTTTCATACAGGGGAAGTGGATCTATTAGTTGTAATTACCTACATTCCTAAAGTTTCCTGAATGCAAGGAACAAGAAAAGTACAATTGTATGCTGACTTTAGAGAGATTGGAGAGGGCAAAGGAACTTAAATAACACTTTCTCTGAAAAGGCCAAAGCCTCCTTGATGTGGCTTTGACACAGCAGGATCAACTAGAGATTTTTGGGTACTCCTATGAAACTACGCCATAGCTCTGCTGTCCTCAGTACAGGAAAACTTCACCCTAAGTAGTAACAAGTTACTACTACTGTAAATAGAAACAACCCCTTTTGTAAAAGTCCTTTTAGGAAATAAAAGGGTTGTTAATAACATAACACGTGAGATTATGTATGTGTTGCCATTGGGAGGTGTGATCACAGTATGTGTGGGAACGGTGAAATGACTTTCATTTAGGTAACAGACTTTTTAATGTCTGTGTTGGCCTTGGAAGGTGCTGTTAGTCAGGGCTACCTGGCAGAGCTCTGAAGCACAGGTCCATCTCCTCCCTTTCTGACACTTGCAAAGAGCCTTATGTGTATCTCAGTGAACTGCTGTAATGGTCAGAAGTGCCCTGAAATATGTAATGGATACAGCTCACAAGGGCTTTCCGTATCCGTCCAGCTGAACGATTTCAGGCCATAGAGAGGAGACTGCTGCAAGCAGGGTAGGACCAGCTTTAATTGTCACAAGGTCTCCTGGGTAGAGCACCAGTGTTTCTATTTAATGCTCCTGGCGTGTCCTCCAAATAATTACAAATATCGTGGTAACTGGTACTGGTAATTGTTACAAATACTTGGTAACTGTTAATCACATTTAATGGTGCTGCTGCTACAGTTCACGTAACACTGGCAGCTGTAGCATCTGTACCGGCTTAAATCTATTTGAAGCCAGTAGCTTGGACTTTCCAGCATGCTATATTAGCAACAGAAACACAATAAATTTCCCTGTGCATGCTGCTAGATTAGAGCATTACTACATACTTTGACTTAGATTATTTTGTTCTATTGAAGTTTGCATTTAGAATGGGCATAAGCAGCTGAGACACAGCAACTTCTCTCCTTTCTCAGTTGTTCGTGCAATGAGATCCTTCTTTCAAGGTAAACATAAGTGAATAACAAACTTCTTTGAGTTAGCTGTCTGAAGGAATCAGAAGCATCTTACAGATGTTTGTTAGTATGAAGCACACTGGGGCCGTACAGGAGGATGTATGTTTTGATGACCCCTACATAGAAATACTGAAGAAACTCTGAAATAAGTAGCCGAAATTCAGAACAGAATGAAGACTGCTGTGGTACATCACTGCAGACAAAGATGTGGTAAAAAAGCTTCGGGTTAAGGGCTAACTGGTGCAGAATTTGGAGCTCTACTTCCCATTGCTTGAATTATGTTGTGCCAGAGAACCCAGATCTTGCGCATTTTTTTGTACCGTTCTACTTAATAAATCCTTTAGCCCCCAAAAATGGACAACTGTCAAAACTAAGTATAGCAATATGTAAGAATTTTATGTTGATACTAATATGAAGTGTATTCCTTTTTTAGTATCTGGAAATTATGTTCAGTACAATAGGGAGAAAGGGAACAAAGGAGTCTCCTTGCACGATAATGATTTTGGTATTTGTACAAATAGGATAGAAGGTGGAGACATAAGGAGTTATATAAAGAATAATTAATTTCAAAAAATAGTTCTTAAATATGCCCTACTGTCCTTTTTTGACCTTTTTACTTGAAAAAAAAATCTAATATTTGAAAACTCCATTACTTTTGCCCTACTGTCCTTTTTGACCTTTTTACTTGAAAAAAAATCTAATATTTGAAAACTCCATTACTTGCAAAAATAAATACAAGTTTTGACAAGTCTGGACTTGTTTGATTTTGCTGGAGGACTTATTTTTTCCACATTTCCTACAAATCACATTGTGAAGTCTCCCACTGTCCTCACAGTGATAGGACTGCTGAGTTTTCTTCAAAGAGATCCTTTCTCTGACTTTCTCTCACAAAAATTCCTGAAAACCACAAGCGGACTTGTGCTTGACATCCTAACAGTTTCATAATCCATAGATAAAGCAGTTGGTTCCGTCTAAGGTAGAATCTCTACATATTTTCATTAAATGCAGGGATTATGTGTGGGGCTTCTTTTATAAAAATGTGCTTGGTCAAACAAAAGATACAGTATGCTGTAAATTCTGACTTAATTGTGACACCTCAGTTTAATTTAGTCTTTCACTTTTCTTTTCCCCAGAACATGTAATAAAATGTATCAAAAGTTCATTAAATTCTTACTCAGATTAAAAGCTTCTCTTCACAAGTGAGGGACATAGACTGAAAACAAAACGATGAAGATTCTTCTGTTTATGACATGGGTGACAAAAATGTTATCACTGAATGAGCAAGGCAGATGCTGGAAGATAAAATACATAAGTGTTTTAAATTTAATTACTTAGGACATTTGGAAGTATTTAAGTTATAAAAAATGGAAAACAAAGGGAATTTTTGTTTTTAATTTTTTGGTTGCCACATGTACTGCTTGAAGTAAATAGAACTTTACCAGAAAGAAATTTTTATTTGTCTGCTTTAAATTGAAGACTTCCTAATATAAATTTTAACTTCCAAGTATTACGTGTGCAGTGTGCTGAAGCACGTTTTCACATGTTTCCTGGTAAGCAGCTGCTCCTCTCAGTAGGAGGACAAGATAGAAGATACTGTGAGCAGAATTAGAGGGCTCTTCAATTAGTATGAAAAATCAGCCCTGTTCCCATATTTTAAGTCTTGTACTTCCTGATGGATTTCAAAGTCTATTTTGTTCTGCCCACCCATAGAGTAACTTGAGCTGTTACTAGTTAGAATTTCTGAATATTATAATTGGTTAGTGTGATTTATGTTCTCTAAGTGCTGCTGTCTGTTAGCTGTCATTTGTCTGGCAGGAATCTGTAGCCACCTGCCATGGTGTAAATACAGCATTCTACAGTTTTATGCTGTGCAGCCTTATCTAAACTGAAGACGTGTCATGATTCTATGCTTTATCATTGCATTCAATTTAGTATTCCAAGTCTCGTGCCAAAATAATTTCCTGAAACTTGTGTCTATCTTGATGCAGACAATTGTAGCTCTCTCTTTTACATCTAGCCTCCCTCTTTTGCATATATAATTTCATAGGAGGTGGAAGTGTGCATAATCTGATGTAGTTGTTCCATGCATACACTTACCTTTTAGGAATATTTTATATGCACACACAGATGCCCTAAGCTCAGAAGTCTTAAACAGGTTTTTCCAGGTTATCAGAATGCCCTGGGATTCTCCTTCCCATGGAGCTATTCCATTATGTGATATTCTCTTGGTTAGGAAATGTGTGTGAAAATCTCCTGAAAAGGTCTCTTAAGGGAAATAATACTTGGTTTGTCATTCTGTAAGTCCAGAGACTCCCTCTCAAGCCGGGCAGATATCCCATATCTTCCTTGGTTCATTGGGAGTTATGTCAGTCCCTACCATTTGTGTAGGTCAGCCGAGCGCTGACCCTAAGGTAACTGCAGAAATGTATGGTTAACTCAAGGGTGAGAAGCAGTTTGAATGAACAGCATGCTGAAGAACAAATTATCCTGGACTGAGCACTGCGCTGTCATCCTATGTTGCTACAGGGGTCCAAAGAAGTTATCTGTAAGCAAGGTGGGTTATCTCCCTTTACATGTCAGTCTGTGGTGCACTGTCCTCTGCGACATAAGGACATCGCAGCTCTGTGCAAAGGAGAACAACCTGCAGCTCTACCACACCTATTTTGGGGAATGCTTCTTGGCCTGTGGAGGAATCCCTGTGTGATTCTTAGTCCTGACTCTTGCTGTGCAAACCCTGCCTTCTGCCACCTGTGACGTGTTCTCCTGGGGGTGCCGGAGAGAGGGGTTAGTGGCAGACGTGCCCTCAAATATCTCTTTTGCCAGAGGAGGCAGCGAGTGATTTGGGGGTGGAGTGACGAGAGCCACATATGAGGAGCTCCCTGAAGGCACTGAGCTGGGCCAATAGTTTAAGCATTGTAAAAGATCATATTCATTTAATGAGACCTTGGCTAATTTGATATTCATAGTGGTTTCCTTTCTCTTGCCCTTTCCCACCCTACCAAGGAGTAGTGATTAAGAACTACTTTTTGGTTGATTGCTTTTTAATTCTACTGCTTTAAGTGGTAAAACTGGATAAGATATACAAAATGCATTATATCACTTGCACTTTATGACTACTCAGCTCTTGGGAGTTGCACTAAGGCCAAAAGGATCAGGACCAAAAAATTATTCTGGCCTTTGAAACCAGCTTTGTTCAAACATTTCCATATATCTCATAGCCTGGGGTGAGGAAGCTTGTAGCCTTTCAGCTGTGACTTGCAAGTGATTCAGATGCAGTTCGCAGGATAAGACTGTAGCACAAGGCTGCCAGCAGTGCTGTAGCTTCTGGCTGCAGGAGGAGGTGAGCAAGCAGGAGGTGGGGAGA
>NW_008237404.1:507464-562200 GCF_000691975.1 Corvus brachyrhynchos
CTTCCCCAAGTTACAGCAGGATAGATGAATTCCCATTGCGCTACTATCACCCTCATCCTCTGAAATATCCCTGGAGTTTCCTGTGTCCTTCAGATCTCAGGGTATATGGTATGTGTCATATGGTCTTTGATCCTGTCAAGGTTTTAAATACTTATAGAAGGATGGTCACCCTGATGGCAAGTCCTTAAAATACTTTTAAAGAAAGAAATTAAAAGCTATCTCCTTATGTCTATGTTAAATGCACTACGAACAATTCTTCCTTTTGATCATATTTTAATAACACCACCTTTCACTTTTTTTTCACTGCTCTAAGTCATCCCCTGTGTAAATTATTTTCATTTGGTTCAATGACTGACTGAAATGTCAACTTTGATCAAAGGAAAATAGTCTTGAGACATTCTGTGTGCAATTTCCTTAAAAGTAATATTTGTGACTTTGTGATGGTTAAATGTCATAATTGCCAGTGCAGACACTGGCAAATGCACATGTGCACATACAGATATGTGCATGCTTGCAGACAGATACCATGCAGCAAAATTTTGCTATCATTCATTTCACTGCATACTTGTCACATTGTTATGCTTATATAAGTTCATGACAATTTCAGGAAGAAAAAAATTGTGTCTGTTTTTGAAGTTGTTTTGGCTTCTGTTTTGTTTTGTTTTGGTTTTTTTAAATGTTATTTATTTGCTGAAAAGACTTAGAAAAACATCAAGAAGAAGTCCAGAAATTAATGTTATGATAGGTGAGCATACTGGGTATGGAATGCAACCACTTACACAAAAGACAGCTAAACTATTTCCAAAGTAATAGAAGTGTTGGAAAATAAAATGATTATTGTAGAGCAAGAGCACACTATTGATATAAAAATAGCAGAGAGAGCCAATTTTTTCTTACTGTCATGAAAAAAGAAAATAAATTTTCCAATTAATACAAGAGTAATTATAATATCTTGAATTGGTGAACCTTTCCAGGTGAGGATTCACAAATAGTTTTAAAAAGGAACAGGTCAGAATTATTATCATAAGAACAACAAAGGAGGACAAAATCGCCTCATATCAAAAATATCCCTTCGAAATCTTTTGGCAGATATTAAAAACAAGACCAGATGTATAGATGTAGAGGAATTGTTATATCCTTGCTGAGGCAGTAATTTATGGAGAGGATTTGTTGTGGAAATTACCCCTTACTGAAGAATTGCTGTCTCCATTTTGGGGGTGTGCCTGCATTTGTGAAGCTACTGGAATTTATTGAAGTAATTATTCCAGAATAAGTTGGTAAATTTCCAGAGAAACTCCCAGACCTAGTTTTAAAATGTTTCTGGCCCTGAAGTTTGAGAAAATATGTGAGTTTATTTGTATGGTTATAGGGAAATAGAATTGCCTTCCTGAGGTCACAAAGAAAGCCAGAAATAATAAAGTTGAGAGGTGGGATCTGCCCTGTACCAGGCTTGTTTAAACTTAAAAAGGCAAGTCCACGGCGTAGGAAAGATGAAATGTAGACTGAAAGATGAAAAAAGACCAACTCACTGTCAGACAGCACAGCAGCAGGATTATAGAATGGATGCTTCATCACCAGAGTAAAACTTGAAAAAGCTTGAAAATCCAAAAAAATTTGAAGGCACCTTGAAGTCATAGATTTCTGGCAGTTTTCACTCGTGTACTGCAAAATTTGGGATCTGTCCTGAAAAAAAATAATACCCAGCTTTCTGCAGAGCACACTAAGACTCCAAAAGAAGCTGCACATCATTCTTGAGGCCTTGCTAGGAAGACTGTCTTACTGGATAAAACTACACACGCTTTCAATCCCAAACTGCTACAGCTCTGTATAAGAGCCTTACGTCCTACAAACGCTCACATGTGAATATCTCTTGGTAAAGGTGACACAGTCCTAGAGGGGCAATCAGGTGTGAGGAGAAACATTGCTCAATTCAACAGAGTGCCTCAGGATGTAGAATTTATATTATATTGGCATCACATGGCTCCAGAAGTATTAATAAATTCTCCTCCACCTCAGTGAAGCAAATAGTTTGATTTTAAACGTGCACATATGGGAGAAGTTATATAAAAAAAGTTTAGTTTATTAAGGTGAGCAGTAGAGATTTACAAGTAGAATCAATTCTGATCTGTGGGTTGGGGAGTCTGCACTCTCTAAGAAGAGTATCCATATTCCATATTTCCCAAGCTCACCTTTCTCTTTTGGGTTTTGTTTCGGTTTACTTATTTATTTTTTAAAACTAACAACTTTTGATCATCAGGAAAACTAGCTATTTTGTACAACACAGAATTATTTTTTTCACTCATTTTATTTTTTTTTAAGCCTGTGAATGAAGCATTCCAGTTCTAGTTTTAAGGGACTGGCTCACAGACACTGAAGTTAGGGGTAGTTTTTTTGTTGATTTCAGTAGACTTTGAGGATCTGTGATAAGTTTGTCTAAACTTGTTCCTGTCTAAAATGTTTACAATTCATGGAAGTAGCAGAAAGTTCCTGCTGGGGATATTTATGTTCTTGTTTCCAAATTTAATATTACTTTGATGTAAAGATATGAAAGAATAAAATATAAAATATTCTACAGAGCACATTATGAGCGAGTGATATTTTGCAGTTCAGAAACCAATGATATACTACTTAAAGATAATTTTGATATATTTCAAATGTCAAAGTTTCTAGAAGTTCCATGGAGCTGTAGACAAATGTGATTTATTTTCCACCCATGATTATCTTAGTAGATGAAGATATATGGTGATTAAACATCTGTAATGGACTCAGAACATGTAAAGCTCACTTCAGGTTCTTTTGGGGGAAGGAAGAACGTTTAAACTCAAAAAATTCTCTTTAAATACTGAAACATATGTACATATTTTAATATGCCTGTCAAGATAATCTGTGTGAAAGATAATGTAAAAATGATTCTCAGTGCTCTTATATGAAACTTTGTTCTGATATTGAGATGCTTAGGGATGATGTAGATTGTGAAAAGGACAGATTGGAAATGCAGGATCATTTGTGTCTCAATACTTGAATGTACCATTACCTGCCATTAGTAAGAACAGCTTGATGCTACTAGTAGTAATACTTCAGTTCATCAATGGTGTCCTGATAGATGTTGGCTGTGATGTTTGTCTCCCTGCCTCAGTCTCCTATGCAAGTTTTCAAGCCGACTGTCATCTGAACATAATGCTTCATTGAAAAATAAAATTTCTTTCTTTGGATGTGCGAATATAGACTGAAAATTCAACCTGAAATATTGTCTGTGGCTTTAGATGGTCATGGAACTTAGAGAAAAAATATAGTCCCAGGGTCTCATATCTACATGTCAAGAAGGTGAAGGACTGTAGTAATGACCAGAGTCCTCAAAAACTTGCCTCAGGGTGAGACTCAACAAATGCATAAGTACCTATATCAAAACCAGAAACTCACTCTGAAAAGGCTTTTTGAAATCTAAAACAAACCAGGCTTTAATAGCATCCAGTTGGTGCAAGATGAAGCAGATAAACGTAAACTACAAATAAAGCACACATTTTTAATAGAGATGTTATTTAAACTCTGGAACAGTTTATCATGGGTTGTGGTGGATTTACCATCACTGGAGTAATTTAAATCAAGTTCATATGTGTTTCTAGAGGTCTCCTCCAGTTGAGAGGGAAGTTAATTCAAGGCAGTCCTGTGGCCAGTATTATTCAGAGAGTTAGGTTAGATGATCTCAGTCTTTTCTGGCGTGGTTAAATATTAATCTAAAAAACCCCACTTTGTCTATGTAGAACGAGGAGAATTAGTTGTAATCTGAAACAAATAGAGCATCACAAACTATTTCAGACAAAAGGTAGTCTCTGAGATGGAGCATGAACTGGGCAGGTGGATGGGAATCTTGGAAGACAAACAGTTAAAGACGTAAAACGAACCAGGGTAGTAAAAAAAGCCAAAAAAAATAGCATGAAAATGGAAAACAGTAAGAAGCATTTATCTGAAGAAAAAGAAGAAGCTAAGAACCAAACCACCCATCATATTTTCCTACATCCTTATATGAAATGAGTGGAAGGAAGAGGATAAATGGACATAGAAGACAGAGAAAGATGGCATGGCCAGAGATTATTTATGTTATGTGGCAATGGGAAAGAAATCAGCTTATTAATATGAGTCACAGATCCTGTCTGAGTAAAATGAAAATTAGTTGCACTAGTGTTGAAACACATAAAGTACTAAATGATTCATATTGGAGCAGCAGTGATCTTTTCCTCAGCACAAGTCACTGGTGTGTATAAACTGTTGCAAATGCTGTTTACAGAGGACTGACAGATAACAGTAACATGCTTTTAAAAGCTGTTAAAACTCCTGCACGGTTCCTTAGATGATCAGCAAACATTTTTTAGTGCATATGTACTTGGCTAGATTGTAAGGTTATGCAACCCTTGAATTATCCTGTGTGCCATCCATTTAATGATGTGTTTTCCTGGAGATGTATTTTACTACATTTTCTTCTTTGTTGGGTGTAAATTGTAATGACCTTATTCTAATTTGGCAGGTTGCTTCCCAGTGATTGCCATTAATGTAATAGTTTTCAGCCAACAAGGATGTACAGTGGCTAGCACAGTAATGAAATCAGGCCTAATCTGGTTTCAGAGTGTCTTTAACCAAATAGACTGCCAAAAACACCCGGAAAAACAGTACTCCAAAGTAGTGCAAAGGATCAAATTTCTTACACAATTGGCTAATTCCTTGTTCTGTAAAAGAGCTGTGTAGGATCCTGGGCTGTATTTGATGCTCATGGAGGAGTGGGATTAGCCCATCTCACTGGCACCAGGCTTGTGTACTGGAACTCATGGCTGCCATCCACATTTCCATCTGACCCCACTTCTTTTGAGGGGGCTGGATTCATTTGGGGAAATAACTTCATATCTTGGGACCTACCAGAAGTGTCCCAATGTAAAATGTGTATTGGGGGATCCTATACCTGGAGTTTAGAAGGGATATCCTACTCCAACCCAAGCTTCTGTGACAGAAGGTCACAGCAACACAGCTGTGGAGCTTGGAAATCCTTTCTCTAAGATAATTGTTGGGTCTTAAAATTAATTTATGGGAAAGTTTTAAATGTAGCACCACTTAGAAAATCTTCAAAGTAGAATTTTAATCCAGGCTGTGGATCAAAGGCACTTCTGCTTTGCAAAGAAGAGCAAATTATGTCTCTGCATGACAGGCAGCCCTGCAGGTTGCACCCCACTGCAGCAGGAAGCATAGCCCCAGGAGAAGACCAGGATGCCTCTTAACTAAGAGTGGGTACCTTTCCTTTTTTTGCCATGAGAGTCCCATGCAGCAGCAGTGACTGGAGCTCTGAGAGTGGCCTGTGGCTCCTGAAGGTGCAGCATCTCTGCAGGGAGGTGGCATCTGGGGAGGCTTGTGGCTGCTTGTCACTGCCACTTTCTTCTTTGTGCCCCAGCCCTGCTCTGCCTCGAGGCACATGCAGTTTCCTTCTCCTAAAGAAATCAGATGGGAGCATGAGTGATGTACACCCAAATCAGGTCAATTCCTTTGGTCTTTACTTCAGCTTTTGTGTGTTAGCAGGCTGCACGTGGTGCTCAAGAAAGAGCTGTCTGGGGACCTCCCCAGCAGGAAAATTATGTGCCCATTGGGACAGGGATCCCAAGGACATGGGACAGCCTGATTAGCACCTCCTATTGTGGTTTTGCTCCAGCTCTGTAGAGTTAGACTTACTAACATGTGATACTGGGGGTTAATTTGGCTATCAAGGAGATAGCCAAAGGGTCTATGGGACAAAGGGACTGGAAAAGTGGCTGATAAATTTTCTACACCCACCAGATGTGACCATTGTACAGACAAGTTTTGTACACCTGCAGATACGCATCAGGTCAAGATTGCACTTCAGGGAACGTCACAGACACAACCCACAAAACCTTGGGGCTTTTTTTTGTTCGTTTGTGGTTTTTCTATATTTATTTATCATAGTGCCCAGTTGTGCCTACAGATAGTACCTCAGCAATTTATTCTCTCACAGAGACTGCATTTTTGGGCACAGGAGTGCCGGTGACTCAGTGGTCATAACTTCTCTCAGTTTTTCTTCTGGGACAGCAGTGTAACTAGTAGCAAAACACATGCAAAATGAGAGCACAGAGCTTTCTTCAGCTGAAGAGAGGAGAATGTACTTATCCCAAAAGCTTAACTTGGGAGGCAAGTAGGGAATGTGCGCACAACATGTTGATTCCTTTTAAAAATGTAGATTAAAGTTGGCATCCAAAGGGTTAAATACCATACAGCTAAATTTTTCACTCTTGCAGCTGCTTCTGTTACAGCTTGTCAGGGAAAAAGAAAATGTTCATTTAAAAACCTGTTTTCTTAATCTTTTTCTCTTTTGCTCGTTTTCATGGCATAATGAAGATATTGTTTAAAGTCTGAGGTTTTAAAATTAAGTAATTTTTAAAATTATAAACAAAAAAAGTCAGGCACTTTAAAACATGTGAAAACAGATGGTATTTTTATTTGCATCTCACTTAGTTTGATGTTTCTCCTCAGATGGGGCTGGGAAAAATGCTTAAAGAACTTTTCTGCATTCTGGCAACAAACAAGGGAAAAAAGAGGCTGTGTGGTGGTGGGTGCAGGGGAGAGGAGGGCTGAAAGAAACAAAGAAAACTGAAAAGAGGGAAACCTCACTTCAATGTGAACTTTGATTCAGCAAGTGCTGGCACAGATGTCAAGTTTCTTCTAATTCAGGGCTTCAGGACCAAGTCTTTTATAGATGCATTTAAAGCTCTTAAGCAGGATTATTTTTTCCTACCTGGACTGTAGGGATGAAGTTAACATTCATTATATTTTTCATTACACTTTGTATTTTTCTCATTAAACTTCACAGATTCTTTACTAATTACATATTTCCTTTTCTTTTTTTATATATGGTGACAGGACTTACCTTTTAATTCACCAAGACATACCAAATTTACCTTCTTCAGTCACTCACATTATATAAATCTAATAATTGAATACATAATTTGGGGCATCTTCCTAAAAGCATGATGAAAATATGTGAGCATTGTAAAAATCATAAACTGATTTCCCTTCAGAAATTAAGCAATGCACATTTCTTTGGAGAAATCTGCATCAAGACCACAGTGGTTTATTCTTCCCTGGCCTGAGTTTTCTATAGCTTTCACAGAGTTTGTCCTACAATATTATTTCTAATATATTAATAATAGCTATGAAATTATGAAGAAATCTGTGCATGTGTTTTGTTCCTGTCAATGTTCAGCCTAATTTTGGTTAAAGTAACTTATGCATGACATTCTAGCACCTTCTAGCAAATGAACTTTTTTCCAGATGTCAAAGAAGGCTATTTTGCTGCACTATTTTATGTGTCATTAAATTGATCAAGATATTTGTCTTTATTAAAATGTGTAAATACCATTCTGGGAAAATATTCAGCTCCCTTTCACCACCTTGTTAAAAAGTTATAAATGGTTTTCAGTGATAGCAGAACCTGACAGGTTGGAGAGTGTCATAAAACAGAGAAATAACCATGTATCCACAATGGAGATCTAGCTCTCAGGATTTTTTTCCCTGCAGTTTCTGTTCCAGTTCAAAATGGTGAAATAAGAGGCTAAGGGCTAAAATTAGTCTTCATAGTGTTTGCGCTTGGTTCTGTTTATTTTTTGTGTCCTAAACCCTGTGAGATGCTTTGTAGTCAGGATGCAACATCTCATGTTAGAGTGGCACCTGGGTCCTCAAATACACAAACTGCAGCTTTATTTTTGTATCCTTTCATCCCACTCCTGACTGGCACCTGGTGGTGTAGTCACAAAGTGAGTAATTTAGAAAAAAGAAAAATATGGAGAAAAGAAACAAACAATCAAACAAACAAACATGTTTCAGTGTATTTTCTAGGTTTGGTCCCATTGCTTTCTTATGAGGTATGCATTGCCTCCACTTTCAATCAGTATTAAGGCACAATTTTAAGGTCTGCAACATGTAAATCATGTGAAGATATCTGAGCTAGCTTTTTGTAGACATTACATTCATTTTATAATTCATGATCTTCCTGCCCTAAAAGCAGGAGAGACATCCATTCTTCACTTTACCTCTGCTGACCTGTGAGATCGCAATTACGTCTACTTGTGCCAGCATTGACCAAGTCAGCCCTGGAGGGATTCACCTGAGTGCCCCAACTGCCTTCACAGTTTCTGGATGAGTGGAGCAGCTGTATTTGGTGAAAGCTCCTTAATACCCCTCCACTGCATAAAGATTGATGAAAGGGCTAAGCCTCCTACTTTCCAGCCACCCCACTTCTGCCCTCGTCATGGCCAGCCCTGACATTGTAGAGGATCTCATGAGCGACGGTTGTTCTCTGGTCGAGGGCAAGTCCAAGCAGGCTAAATTTAGGTAGACAGTTTGAAAGCTGCGAGTAGTTTCCCAAAGTGTCCACTGATGGTAGATGAAACAGTGAGTATGGCTGAATAAAACCAACCCATCTTTTAATCCTTTTGCTTGAAAGATGGGATAATCTAATCCAAAATTCTTATGCAATTGAACAACTGTTTTTTAATCAAAGGCATCTATATATGTTTTTGGTTGGAGCTGGCTGCGAGCAGATCTTGCAGCAGGGTGCTGCACCCTCAGGCCCCCAGGAATATACTGGGACTTCCCCTTCTCTCCTCATTTTCTACTGGTTCATGTATTTGGCTACACAATCAGTGTGCTCTCCTGTAAATGTCCCATTTGTAGATGCTTCAGACTCCACCACTTCAATATCCAATTTTGGTTATGAATTTGATTTTTGCCCCATCACCTAGATGATCATGTGGCCCCACTCCACAGCAGTGCTCCAAGCATTTAACTCGTCTGTGGAGTTTGATGTTGCTGGGCATTAAAATGGCATAGTCATGGAAGAAGCGCTGAAGATCCCAAGTATTATCCTGTAAGTCTTGTATTATAAACAGTCCTGCATAGCTGAGTTAGTGTCCTTGACAATATGTTTCAGTGAAGTCAGTTATTAATATTGGTTTGTGCTAAACTGGGCAAAAGTTCTCACCATTGTGGGCTCTTTTTACATCAAACACAGGGGCTGTATATTAATCACAGTAATAAAACCATGAACTGAGAAGTCTAACACTGTCATTAGAGATATGATTTTTGATTTTACATTTCATTTCTCACAGTAACTGTATCTACAAATTTTAAAGCCTGAGGGCTGAATCACAATATAAAGTATCTAGTTTCATTTATCAGATAAGTGCTTAGGAAAGATTAAAATCAATTATGCTATTGTAATTTTAAAGTTCAGAGGGATTGAGATCTGTAAAAAAATGTTCAAGATATAATCTCAAGGCAAAGAAGTAGGCACTTATGGCTACATTTGAAAATCTGCTCCATAATCAAAAGCTATTTCATTCCATCAGTCTTAGCTTGGGACCCAGTACTGTAGTGTATTAACAGGGGATTTGATAAACCTCCTTCATGCTGAATTGCAGGAACCTCATAGCTGAACTGACATTGCAGCAAAGGCACTTTTTACTTCCTTTTAGTTAGCTTAATCCATGAAGAGATTGAAATATTAGATCATAAAAGCTCCTGGTAACCGGTTTTTGTTTTGTTTTCTGGGTTTTTTTTGTTTTGGTTTGGTTTTTGGTTTTTTTTGTTTGTTTGTTTGTAGGCTTCTGCCACTGTGAGTGCTGTTTACTGAAGTCTAAGGAACAATGTGGCAGGAGCAGGAAGATTTCAAATATTCCTGCAGCAGTATTAGAGGTACAGCACAAAGAGTTTAGGGGAGAGCAGGCTGTGGCTTAGCATTTGCAGACTTAGACCTTCATGTCTTGCTGCCAGTCAAACTGCACAGCTGTGGGGATCCCTGACTTCCCAGCAACACCCCGACCCAAAGTTACTGCTGGAGGCTGTAGCACTACACAACAGCTTAAGCAGTAGAGCTAAGACCTTTTTCCTCAGAGTTTGAGTTACTTTGAATAGAAAACCCTGCAGCCCCTTTTTCTGCAATCTTTTAATCTAGGACAAGATGATATATACAGCCATCTGTGCCAGAGCTGAATTTCATCCATAAAGGCTAGAGAAAGAAATAATGGTTTGCAGGTTTATATCCATATTCATCATGAGAGAAATTGGTTTAATGAGAAAGAAAAATCTAAGATTTTTTCTTAGAGCTAGCAATGTTAGTTCATTGGAAAAATAGTTCTGAGGGGCTGGGAAGGAATGCATATGCATATACATGGAGAGCAGAAAAATACAGATATTTGTGCTGTGTCTGTATGGGCAGGAATGGACACTTGCATTTTGAACCTGCTAGACAAGGGCCAGCTCAGGGCTGACATCCATGTAAACGTGCCAGTGTAGTGTGAGATACTTAATACTTCTCAGAAAAATTTATTCCCTTAAACTCAGGACTCTGTTAATACAGATGCCTTGAAGGTCTGCCAGGCTTGGGAGACGGGTTTGGCAGGTGTGCAACCGTTGGTAGCAAAGCACACAAACATGCCCACAAGCCTCCATCAGCGATAGAAAGAGTGGCAAACTTGGCTTTCTTTTGATTTTTTACGTAGTAACTTTTATTTAAAATTTTATTCCAGCCCTTTTATTATTATAGCTGTATTGCTAGACCAGGATTCTCCCAGCCCTGTGGGTGCTGGGAAGTGTGACACCAAGAGGCAGAGAGCACCTTCAGCAGCTCAACAGCTGGGTTGCCTCCATGGTTTGAGGGAGCTCAGAGAGGTGCCTATGGCCGAGCAGAGCATGTGCAGCAGAGCCCAGCATCCTTTTATCTTTCCTGCCCCACAACCCGCTGGAGTGAATTCATAAGGAAAAGAGTTTTTCCTGGGAATAAAGGCAAAACTTAGATGGTAAACTTGTCAGGGCATACTCATATGTTGCTTACTTTATGTGAGTACACTTTGCAAATGAGTACACTTTGCTTCTTCTGCATTTGCAAAGTAGCACTTAAGAGCGTTTATAATTAATAACAGTAAATTATTCTACATTTTCTTATCAGATAATATGAGATCAAGTAGCTGTCAAGACATGTTGGGCAGATATATACAAAACCAATGATATCTAAAGATCCACAACAAAAAGGAAAATTTTGGAAGGTCTTCAGTCAGCACCTAACAGCTGCAAATTTTGCTTAGGATGAAATAATGAACCCATCTAAGGGTGTCTCTCTGAGAACAGTCTTGCCAAGTTATTCTTGTCAGAAGTTGTATTTGGCTTCTCATCTTGATATGTTCACAAAAAGAAATTGAAACGAGCACCTCAAAATAGGTACCCTAGATAACATTAGGGTGTAATGAATAAATAAATAAAGAAAAAGTGTCCTTATATGCAGATGATTTGCAAAACCCCGACACTGGAGATGCTGCTGAAGTTGCTTTGGTATTGCTTACCTAAATGTCTTCACTCATATTTATATTCAAATTTTACACTAGATGATATGATGTGCAAGATAAAACTCCAATCTAAAATCAGCCCATGCCCTTAAGGCCCTGATACAAATGCTTCTATTTGTATAGTATTTGATTAACTATTATATTGCTCTTGTTTCACAGTTTAGATTGCTGTAATGAAAATGAGTGGCTGTACTGGCAAGCAACAGTACAGAACTAGTGAGTCAAAAAAGGACTAATTATGTGAAAACACACTGAAACAGAGGCTGTCCTGGTTTCAGCTGAGATAGAGTTAATTTCAGATTAATCCTTTTTATTTATTTGAGGCTATTTCTGTGCAAAAACAGAGTTAATGTCTTCTTCAGAAATGCAACTGCTTAAGGAAATACATATTTAATTCCATAAAGATGGATTTGCTTCAATTTTTTTTTTTGAGACAATTGTGTCATCTCTCATGACAATGACTTTTTACTTTAAAGTTGTAATCCTTTGTTGAAAAAAATCATTATAGTGATGTAGCAATTGTGATATTCTACTTCTTCACTGTTGTAAGAATGTAATTTATTATACTTTTGGGCAAAATTGATACTAATTTGGAAGTATTTATATGTATATTTACTCAGTTTTGCCAAACATACTGGTTGAAGGCACATTCATCAGCCATGAATTAGGGACATCAGCATAATATGAATGCTGAATGTTAGCTGAAGGCAATGGCTATGGGATGGTCATACAGAGAAGGATGAAAAATTGTCACACACCTTTGTGCACGTATGCAAGTGCGTGCATCTTCTTTTATATGTGTATCATTGCTTCAGCTGCAATAAAGCCCGTCTGAATGTGAAGCCAAAGGAGTTTTGTTAGAAGATTTGCTGGTGGAAAAGACTTTAGATAATCACAGAGTCCTCCTGTTTATAGAACTAAAACTTACCGGTTTTTGTTCTTTTTCCTTCTGGCCCAGAAAGTACTGAGCTCTAGAAACAATATTCACATATTAACTATGTGACTACTACCCGTTCAAACAGTCAGGGCTCCTGTATGCCAAAGTGTGCTGAGATGTGTTGTCTAAATGCATAAACATCAGTTAACATTGTGGAATGGGTGGCAGGCCAAGTTAATCAATAATTTAATTACCAGTGACCCATTTTGTTTACTTTGAGTTGAAAGGGAATTCCTGCATTCTTGCATAAGTTATCATTTATTCAGTCTTTCGCAGATGGATTCAGATGATGCTTTTCCTGCCTTCAGGATGAGAAGAATCCAATGTTATAAATGAAAAACAGGTGTCCAGATGCACACTTTTCCTGACAGCTTGCATTTCATTTATTTACCTAGAATAATTCGTAACAAAATTTGCTGCCAAAAGTTAAGTTACCTTCACTTACAGTGAGTGTGGCCATGGATGCAATCACTGCAGTGACTGTCAGCAATGCTTTTTTTTAAGCTGCAAGCCCTTGTGAGAAGGCCAATGTTCACATGTTGTAGTTATTATTATTACTCATTTTTATTGAGAAGGCAGCTGGCTGGAGCTCCAGAAATAGAACAGTTTTAAAGTGAAGCAGAGCTTTTCATTTGTCTCTAAAAATAGGTCATCTTCCAGAATGGAATTTGAAACTGCCAGTTTTTTGTGCTTTTGAATTCCCAGAGTTATTCCTGTTGGATTTCTCTTCATAGAATTTTAATATGAACCCTTTGAAATTGGATGCTGGCTGAAGAGTTTCTTTGGCTTGAAAATCTGCATTTGACTTGCAGTTGCTTTAGTTAAAAAAAGAAAAGCTGGATGAGAACAGGTGGTGTGACATACTTTTTTTAATAAGCATTCTGCGTTTATGTGGTATGTGGCATCACCACAGTCATCACCACAGTCAGGTTGTAACAGAGAAGCACATATTACATATCCTTGAGAGATCAAACTTCAGTTTAATCTGCCCTTTTGATTTGTCATAGTATGAAGTATGATATGCTCTATACAGATGCCCAAAAAATTTGCAACAAATTATTGTGCATGTATCAATTATAATACTGGCTGGAGATCTAAACAGAAATTAGGGTGTGCATGTCTTAACTCTCAGCAAGGATCTCAGGAAACCATTCTTACCCCTGATTATTGCAAGCAACACGGACAGCACCATTTTACCTCCACTATGCAGATGACAAACTATGTGCAGGAAAACGTAAATTATTGTCCCAGAAGAATTAAGCCTATGTCTAGACACCATAAACTGAAAAACATCTGAGTTTTTGACTCAGAATGTGCACAAAGGCCATGTCTGGATCACATTTTGGGGTGAACCCATGTGCCTGCCAGCCATCTCACCCCAGATACCTGGTTTTCATAGGAAGGACATCTGGGGATGTGAGCCAGGCTAAAGCTACAGTGAACTCCAAGAGATGTCTGGCCTGGCCAGTCAGGGGGTTGGATGCAGATGATGGAGCACCTTGGCAGCTAGTTATGATTCAGGCAGAGCCACAAAAATTAAAAATAAAACCCTCTAGTCTTTACAAAGGGAACTCCAGTGCTTAGGTGCAAATTTGTCCTCTATGGGCCCAAACATTTAACAGGATGAAAATGTTAAAATGGTTCTCAGTGTGTGGGTGCAGTTTTAAATAGGATGACGGGGAAATGGCTGGAATATTTCCACTATTGTCCAGAGCTATTTGCTGGATTCTGGGAACAACACTTCTGTGCAGGCCCACTTTTCAATGTGCAGAGGCACAGAGCAGATTTGTTAGGCATTTTCAAATGTGTGAAGATTATTTAAAAAAAAATAAAAAGCCTCCTACATTGCAGGTGGGTTACTGGTGAACTCCTAGATGTGTTAAAACTTTTTGAATATATTAAAGAAGAAAACGAAGGGGCAGTTCAAACTCAGAATCCTGCCTCTGGGTAGTGTCTAGTGCTACAGTAGCCGTGACCATTTAAGGACATAAGCAAGATTAAATATATGAATAGAGGTAATATGGTGTATATTATCCAAATATGGTCTTTATTACCTCTTCCTAGAAACACTGTCTTTATGTATTTATTCCTGATCTGTCCTACTCTCAGCACAATGGTCTGAAGGTTTTTCTGAAAGTTTTTATGATAAAGCTACTGCCTAATGTAGAATATTTTATGACAATCTTTTGAGCATTTGAAGACAAAGCTTTACTGTCATTTGCACCTCAGACTTCAATATAGCTCTAGGATTTATGCCTACTCAACTAATAAGATCTTCAGAGAGCACATTTGTTTAATTTAAAAACGCGCCTCAAAATGTGCAAATTCACAGATGTTAATGATTACACACATGTTTTCCCTTATTGCTTCAAAGCCAGCAAAGGCTAAATTCAGCTGTAATTTGTTCTGCAGTGATGAGATTTGAATTAATATCAATGACACCAAAAAACATATTCAGGGACTTAGGGGTTTTTGCAGATAATGGGGCATTTCTAGAAACATCTGTTTTGGTGGAGTCAGTCCTACACTTCAGCTCATAAAGCAGCAGGAGGGTCACTCCCTAATGTAAAGACTAAGCTGTGCAGAAGGTGAAGAGAAAGGACAGAAGGCACCTTCTGCATCCCACGGCAGCAGCTGTGTCTTGGAACCACTGTTTTCATGTTATGGAAGAGAAGAAAAAACAAAGAGGAAATTAAGTGATGGGTGAAAAACATGACACCCAAGAGCAACTGCAGTGGTGATAACTGTGCAGCACACACTCTGCTACTGAGACTTTAGTCATGCCCTCTGTACCTATTTACATATTTCATGTGCTTCCATGCATGAATTTTTGCTGATATATACATACTATATAATTTCCCCATTTCTATAGTAATTCTGGTACCAACCATTGTAAAGTAAGACACTGAAATATGAAAAAAATATGAAAAAGCCCTTCTATACAAATACATGTGATAATAAATAGTTTAATAACAAGTAGAAATGTGTGCCCTAAAAAGAAGGTTTTCATGTTTTCTTTCTTCAAAGCTGATGCAAACATATGGGTTTGTTCAAGTTCTTTCTACACAATTGCTAAGATTTTTAGGAGAGACCAGGCTTCAAAACCCCAATTTGTGTTTGTACAGAAGCCCGCTCTTGCACTTTTCATTCACGTTAGAAATATCCACTAAACAAAAATTTCAGAACTTTAAGTGTTTAGATATAAAGCTGACAGACTCAAGGCAGCTGCTTCTGAAATTTGTGGTCTGATCTCTGCAGCAGTCCCTTTTCAGGGTCAGATTCTATTTTATCGAAGTGGAATATAATGCCTGTAGGAATACACACGCACACAAATATTTTTCCTGTCTCTTTGATATCCAAAAAAAAGCTGGTGCCGTGGCTGAAGGCACTACTGCAAAGCATCAACCCGGCACTTTGTAAAGCTTCTAACTTACTGCGTGACTGAGCTCCAACACAAGTCCATGCCACCAGTGTGCTGGTGTCTTTTGGGAAGGGTGCTCCTTACCCACTCCTCCGTGGTGACAGTTCCGTGGTGAACTTGATTCCTGGCTCACCACACAGTAGCTTTGCAGCGATGGCCACTGTCCAAATGCCTGATATACTTAGCATCAGAAAGTAACTAAGATTCTTTCAGTTCATGTCTTTGGTCTGGAAATTTATTCCTCTCTTCAGTCACTCTTTATTGACAGGATAACATTTTTCCCCTTCTAATCAGCCACTTACAAGGTTACTTCATTTCCCCCTGGGTCATCCAGTGCTAAAGCTTAAGTGTTTATGACTGGTGCTTGAAAACACATGCACTGTGCTTTGTGTGTTGCACTACCTCACTGAGGTTTGTACTGAGGCACCGCACATTCCGACAGAGCCTCATTCCCCAGTTTCGCTTGGTAACAGTGCTATATACTTACCAAACATTTTTTGTCTGGGAATTAGCAAGACTTTTAGGGAACTTAGGCAAACAAACGTGTAAGTGTACTGGACTGTGTTCTTGCAGTGTCCTAATCATAAGTCACTGACAGAATTTTGAGGCTGCAAGTGAAGAGGGCATTTTGTCAAGACAAGACACCGCCTAATTTTTACACAAGCTAAAGCTGTTCCCCTGATGCAGCAATGATCTTGAATTACCTGGAGGTGTTTTGTCATATTTCCAAACTCAGTTTGATGGGGAAAGAATGACAGGTACCTGGATTCATCACTGCAGTTAGTGCAAACAGGCTTTAAGAGACTTGGGTATAGAGACTCTTCATGGCTTTGACATCTGCCTGAGTGGAGCTCATGGTAGGACTGGGCCCAAAATGACCTGTTTCTCATATGAGGCGGTATCACTGCAGGCAAAGGAAGCTGAGGAACCGGATTTTCAGACACTACAAAGAGCACTATTGTGTGAACACTCTGAGGGTATTGAAGGGAGAGGTTCAATCCTGCATGGCATTTTTACAGGTGCATAGTTTCAAACATGAGAATAATCATACTGATACCAACAAATTGCTTATGGACTTAAAATTAAATGCTTGCTTTGTTGGATTAAGGCTAGGGTACAATCTCACCAAATTTAGTGCCTGGTTCTTTCTAACTGTACAACTAGGCCAATCTGTTCCTCATCACTACCTTTTGCAATAGCAATTAATTTGCAAGGAGTTGGTCTCTCATATGATTTTTAATTAATTTTTTTAAAAAATGAGTGACAATAATTGAGATGCAGCATTGACCAAACCTAACAGGATGGCTAATTTGCTGCTGCCTGCACCTGCCTTTCATGTTGATGGATATTGCAGAGATATGTGTCACTTTCACTACCACGGACCTTTATTCATATTCACAATTCAGCTGGAGCACACCCCTGCCTGAAGTCATCTTGATGCCTACCAACATGCAGCTCTGAATATGACTCAGGGACAAGTGCTGTGTGAAAAGGTTTAATGCACATTCTTTTGCTAGGGGCCACCTCTGGCACCAAAATGTTTACACACCTGTTACAATTTTAAAAATAGCTTTGGAGAGAAGAGTAAATAATTGGGTTTATTTGAGAGACAGAATGTTTTTCTAAATTATTCTGAATATTTAGTCAATGTCTTTTTTTCTCCTGGTTTTATTTGTTCTTTTTTTCTAACTTACTCTATTGAAAGAACAACGCATACAACTCCAGTCTTTCAAGCACAGGCACATATAACTGCAAAGATGAGACTACGAGGCAGGAATTTGCAAATACCATTATTTCAAGTACCTTCTTATGTAAAAGAACTGCAAACACCATTACATACTTCAGTGGATAAGCTATGAGCTGACTCTGCTCTCTGCTGGATCTTACTATTCCTGTTCTTATTCCCAATACAAATACATCCATTGTGGGAGGAAAAAAACCCATAAATAAATTTCATAGCCAGGTGCTGCATTTTGGGCACCCAAGTTTGAAGAAGTGGCGTTCTGAAGGTGACAGCGGCTGCTGTGACGGACTCCGCGCCGGGCTCCAGCCGCAGCCCGGCCGGCAGCCTCAGCTGGCGGGGCTGGGGGGACCTCTCGTGGTGGCAATGGAGGGAGCAGCCCTTGGTTCCTCTGCTCCCGGACACCCGCAGCAAAGCTGCGCTCCCCGGGGAAGCCGATTGGAAGTGAAAAAGGGAATACAAGTGCAAATTAACAAGAAGAAATTAAACAACGCTGTGAGTTGACATTGAGCAAGACATTGAGGTGCTGGAGTGTATGTCCAAAGCAAAGCAGCAAAACTGGTGCAGTGTCTGGAACACAGTTCACACGAGGAGCAGCTGAGGGAGCTGGGTTCCTTTAGCCTGGAGAAAGGAAGGCTCCTGGGGGACCTTCTCGCTCCCTACAACTGCCTGAAAGGCGTGTAGCCAGATAGGGATTGATCTCTTCTCCAATGTAACAAGTGACAGAAGGAGAGGAAATGGCCTCAAGTTGGGTCAAGGAAGTTTTAGTTTGATTGCTAGGAAAAATTTCTTCACCGAAAGGGTCGTCATGCATTGGAAGAGACTGGCCAGAGATGTGGTGAAATCACCATCCCTAGAAGTGTTCAAAAACTTTGTACATGTGGAACTTAGGAACACATTTTTTTGGTGGATTTAGCTGAGCTGGGCTAAAGTTTGGACATAATGATCTTTTCCAATCTAATGATTCTATGACTCTATGATTATCACAGAACCATAGAATGGTTTGGGTTGGAAGGTACCTTAATGTTCATCTCATTCCAAACCCTCTGTCCTGAGGAGGGACAGGCTGGTCAAAGTCTCATCCAACCTGGCCTTGAACATTTCCAGGGATGGGCAACAACTTCTCTGTGAAACCTGTTCCACTGCCTCACCAGTGAAAGAATTTATCCCTAACCCTAATCTAGATCAACTATCTTTCAGTTTAAAACCATTAACTCTTGTCCTGTCACTGCACTCCCTGATGAACAGTCCCTCCCTGTCTTTCTTGTAGGCTCCCTTTAGGTAGTTGAAGGCTGCTCTAAGGTCTACCCACAGCCTTTTCTTCTCTAGACTGAACAACCCCAACTGTCTCAGCCAGTCTTCACAGGAGAGGTGCTCCAGCTCTTCAATCATCTTCATGGCCTTCCTCTGGAGTTGCTCCAACAGGTCCACATCCTTCTCATATTGGGAGCCACAGACCTGGATGCAGCACTTAAGGTGGGATCTTATGAGAGAGGAGTAGAGGGGCAAAATCATCTCCCTTGAACTGCTGGCCACAATTCTTCTGATGCAGCCCAGGGTATGATTGGCTTTCTATGATTATGATTCTGTGTCTGTGATTCTATGACTATTACTCAATGCCAGTGCTGGTGCAAACATGAGCACTTGTGTATATTTTAAAAACATATAGCACGAAAATTCACAGCTTTCTGAGTAATTAGTGCCTATATTCATTGTGCAGATGTAATTTTCAGTCCTTTCAGTGACACACAGTCCCAACACAAGAGTTTTTTCATGCCAGTTTGAGGGACATGCTTTCATCCTTCCTCAGGCAGTAACGTTGCAATTTTTTATCTATTCCTGTAGTGTTAGCTTTGTGGAGATAAAGAAGTGTCAGTGTATGCTAATATAATTCAGTATTTCTTGCTTTTTCCATACATTCTGGGGGGTTTTTTTCTCAATCAAAAATACCTAAACTATGAGTTTGAAGAAATTTAAAGATTCTAGTTTCATAAGACATTATAAACAATGCATTTGGTCTGGGAATCAAGCTCTTTAGCCATGGCCAAAACTATGCATGAGACAAACTGCAAACAGAATCAGATACAAATGTAAACTCACATACTGCTCACAAGGGGGTTTATTATACCTTCTAGAGTATCTTATGGAAAGGTACCTACATGTGTGTCTTCAAGGCAGATCGCCCAGAATCCCATTTAAGCTTCTTAATGGAGAGATAAAGGGGCTCTCATCAATCGTTTTTTACCTGTTTGCATATATGAAAGTAAGATAAAGGTGCAGTGTTTTGTTTGTTTCTTTATTTGTCTGGGGTTTTTTTAACCAAGAGGGGATGAATAAGCTTCTCCCACTCAGTGTCCAAAGAAATCTGTTTCAGCCAACTTGCTGAAGTGCAGCTGCAGTGCTGAGATGGGATTCCAGGCAGGTACAAGGTAAGGTACAGCAAGAGGTGGCTCTGCATGTGTTTCAGGACAGAAGTGGAGCTGTTGGTGTAATGTCTGCCCAGAATTTTAATGGACTGGAGGGACACATCTTCAAGAGGATGGACATGAAGGATCACGGAATCACAGGACTGCAATAGAATTTAAGCAGGGGGGACCATAGGAGGCCTCTGGTTCAACTTTCTCTCCCAGAAGAGTCAGCTCTGAGGTCAGACCAGGCTGATAAGGTCTTCCTCCAGTCAGTGCTTGAAAACCCTCAAAGATGGAGAGTGTATCACCTCTCTGGACAACCTATGCCTCTGCTTGGATGTCGTCATAGGAACAAACTTCTATCCAGTTGTTGTGGTTTAACCCCAGCCAGCAATTAAGCACTACACAGTTGGTTGCTCACTCCCCCACAACGGGATGGGGGAAAGAATCCGAACGGTAAAAGTGAGAAAGAAACGAATGTGTTCAGATAAAACCCCTTCAATAATTAAAAAGATGTTTTGTTTTTTTAATTGTAAGGAAAAAAACCCGAACACCAAAACATCAAAGAAAGAGTAAAATAAAACACAAGAAAAAAAATCAGCTATGAAAATAAAAAGAGTTGCTCATCACGCACCGACCAATGTGCAATGTCCCTGCTAACCTCCATTCACAGTTTTATTGCTGAGCACGATGCCATATGGTCTGGAATATTCCTGTGGCCTGTTGAAGTCAGATGTCCTGGCTCTGTACCTTCCCAACTCATTGTGCGCCCTCAGCCTCCTTTGAGCCTGTGCAAGCCCTGCTCAGCAGTAAGGAAAACATCTCTGTGGTAGCAACACTGTTTCCAGCACAAGTCCAAAACACATCCCCTACTAGCTACTGTGAAGAAAATTATCCCAGCCCAAACCAGTACACCATTTTTAACTTCTGATCTTTCAAAATGCACCTTCTGGTTTCCGTCTTCCTGTCCTTCATTGCTGTGAAGAGTGCAGCTCCTCCTCGGTGACCTCCCTGCTGGCACCAGTAGCTGTTAGGTCTCCTGAAGCCATCTCAGCTCAGGCTGAACAATCCCACTCCTCCAGCATTTCTTTACAGGGCCAGCCCCCACCAAAGTGGTGCCTCTGCTGAACTCAACCAAGTTATAGTCAATGCTTTTCCTGTGTTCAGGGCCCCACATTAATATAATTAATATAAGTGCTGGGTAGAGGGGAATAATCTCTTCTTTTGGTCTCTGGCTCTGCTCCAGCACAACATGTGTTGACCTTCTTTGGTGCCAGGACACTACTGGCTCATGCTCATCTTGCTGTTCACTTTCTTCTCCACAGAGCTGCCACTAGCCAGGCAGGACCAGCCTGCACAGGTGACAGAGGCTCTTCCTTTCCAGGAGCAAAACTTTGCATTTGTCCTTGAATTTCACAAGGCTGGACCATTCTTCCAGTCTGTTTACATCCTTCTGAATGACACTTCTCAAGTGTATTCACTCATTTCCCCCCAAACTGATGTCATCTGCAAAATCTAATTAGAAGTAGATCCATGCATGTAGGCAAATGATATGGCTATGTGAGTTTTTGTAGACCAACAACTGTTCACTCTTTTCCTGCTCCAAGTGTTTGTGTGGTATCCAGTCTAAGCTAATACACATTGCCTCTCAGCAGAGTTTAATAGCTTGGGATCAGGATTATGCTAATCACAGCTAAATAGACACTAGTTGCTCTTTTTTAGTGTCCTGGATTCTCAGAAGCCATAAGTCTACTGTGAAGGCTCTGAATTGATTGATGCAGTGACGAGGTTCACTTGCTATAGCCTCCAATTTTGCTCCCTAAGATCCTATGAACCATTTAAAGACTTCCTAGCCAGCTGTCATTGTCAAACAATTCCTGCAGAAAGCACAAAAAAGCAAACAAAATTTGTTTTGACAAGGAGACCAGGAAAAAAATATCTGAAGTATTGTGCCACTGTTGTAGGCAGTTTTCCTGAATTCACAGACTTAAGGTGGTTCAGAGAGGGGCAAGGTGCCCCATTCTTCTTGCAGGCAACTAAAAGTCTTGTGAGTATCATCACTGTTAAAGCAGTTCAGTTTCTCTTGCCAGCAGACTCTTGGTGCCACTACCACTGAATGGTGCAGAGGATCTATTTTTTGCTAGGCTCATCATAGGGGTGCCAAGCCCCTTCAGGGACTGCACCTGAGAGAGGAGGGAATGGAACCTGAATCTCTGACAAAATGTACCTACGCTGATGGTGCTGATTTTGTGGCTCATGAGCTTGGTGTGGCTCACTGGAACTATTATCATAGAATGGTTTGGGTTGGAAGGGACCTTAAAGACCCTCCAGTTCCAACCCCCCTGCTCTGGGCAGGGACACCTTCCACTGGACCATCTTGCTCACAAGCCCGTATCCAACCTGGTCGTGAAGAGAGCTTCTGAGGACAGGGCATCCACAACATCTCTGGGCAACCTGTTCCAGTGTCTCACTACTGCCACAGCAAAGAATTTCTTCTCAATAACTAATCTAAACCTGCCCTCTTTCAGTTTAAAACCACTGCCCCTTGTCCTGTCACTACATGCCCTTGTAAAAAGTCTCTCTCTGGCTCTCTTGAGGGCCCCTTCAGCTACTGGAAAGTTCTGTAAAATCACACTGGAGCCTTCTCTTCTCCAGGCTGAACAACCCCAGCTCTCTCAGCCAGTCTCCATGGGAGAGTTGCTGCAGTCCTGCAACCATCTTCGTGGTACTAAGGACATTTTGGCCTAAAACTTGCTCCTGATGCCTTCCTTCATTCCTGAGAACCATGAAGACAGCCAGGAGCTAGGTCTAGTCAATTATCTGTCAGTCTCAGCATGCTCCCAGCCACCATCTTCCTAGCGCAAGTCAGGAGCACTTCAGGACACGTATGTCCTTTTTGCAGTGAATTAAGCCTGCTAGTCCTGGAACTCTGATCCGGGCATGTCTGCATGCACTCAGTTTTTGGTCTTCTTGGGCACATCTGTCTCCTCCTTTCCCTTGGGAAAACATTCTGTTCCTAGCTTTGGCCAGAAAATTTCTGCATCCATTTTCTATGCTGCCCCTCAGAATTAAAAAAGCAAAAGCTTATTTGCTTGACTGTAGTGAATCCAAAAGCAGACAATGGTAACAATCTCATGTGTGACCGAGGAAGGACTGTCTTGATGCAAGTATTACATAAATTAATAAGGTCTTCAGTCCGAACTCTCTGTCCTGCACAGCAACCCATAGACCAAGCTTATCTACCAAGCACTGGAAGAACGAAAGAGTCTCAGTATTTATGATTTTTTGGATGGTAAATAGTAGCAAGTCACACTGATGATAAATGTATTGTACTGCACCTTACGGTGCACATCTTAATGTACAGCAGTGACCTTGGTGGTGTCATTTTGTCAGTCTTCGAGTTTAAGAGATAACTGCTTGTGTCATGGATCTCAAGGTCCCCAAGAAAACTGAAAAATTATTACTATATTCACATACCTTAAAATGTCCTTATTTACACACTCAAAAAAAACCCCCAAAAAACCTGTAAGAAATTCTTCTTTCTTCTTCTACCCTAGAATTCACTGACTGCAAAGCAGAACCTCAGACTTGGGAAACAAGCAGCACAGATTCCCCTGTGACTTAGAATTTATGGATATAAATCTTTCCAATCTGAAGTGGTCTCATAATATAAATGGTATGACTGTGGCTCACCATTGTTCTATCTTCACCAGAGATGAAGACAGCAAAAAGTCTTAAGAGAACCCACCAAAATGATTAATACTCATCTTTCAAGTTGCCTCATTTTGGATAAAGATGTGTCATGCCCATGCATCCTTCTAGGCAAGCCTGTGCCTCTGACAGTGGCCAAAAGTGGAAGCCCAATGATAATTTGAGAAGAGGCCAGGCACATGGTAGCAATTTCCTGGATGCCCCCCAGCCTCTGAGGGTGAGGCTCCTGAGCCAGCAAGGCTTTCTCTGTGTGTTTCCTGCCAGCACCAGGCCCTGCTGTGTCACAGCCCCGGCTTCCCCAGCAGCTTCTACCCCACAGCAGCGTCCACCTGGCCACGTACAGCCACAACACTTCCTCAGGTACCTGGTTTGGGGTCACACCTCAGCCTCAGCAGTATAACCAGAGTGGGCTGGAGGAATGGAAAAAGGGGGTGAGGTTTAGTTACCATTAGAGCCAGGGCACAGGTGCCGGGCTGGAAGTGCAGCCTTCAATTGCAGCAGCAACTGCTGTGGCAACTGCAAAAACTGCAGAGAGCCTTCCAGAACCTTCTGGGCACTGGAACCTTCCAATGGCTCCACCTGAGCCCTCTGCACTGTTCCAGTGGGGTGGAGCAGCAGAATGAACACATCCCTCTCTCAGAATCACAGAAGAGTTAGCTTGGAAAGGACCACTGGAGATCCTCGAATCCAACCCCCCTGCCAACACATCCAGTTAGAAAAGCAGGGTGTCTAACAAAAAGCACAGATGAAGAGAATCCATGTATTTATAGGGATGACTAGGCTAACAAGACATTTTCTGCTCTCCCTTACCTTGCAACCACAGCAGTTTGGGCATTATCAAAAATCAGTAGCCAGTCTTTTAAACAGTAAAAACCTGTGAAAAGTAAAGCATGCACCAACCTTAACGTTTCTTATTCTTATGAAGCAGCTAGAAATGCAGTGCAATGCCACAAGAGGAGACATAGAAACGGCTCCAGTACAAATCCTTCAGGCCTTTGCTGCCTGTGAAGCTGAAGGAAGGAAAATATCAGCATATCTATGAGTGATGGTGATCCATGAAATATTTTCTTGTATACCTGTCTTAGGTAACTGACAGAAAGGAAACTTTTGGGTCTGGCATTTTTTATGGGATGAGTCTGCTAGACTCACTTTGGGGGGAATCACTAGCTATTAGGAAATGTTATAAGGAAGCTGTAGAATGCATCTGAGTTCTGAGCCTGAGGGCTGTGACTGCAACAAAGGTAGGGATGTAATTATGGTAATTATTTTATTTATTGATTTTTTAAAATTTTATTTTATGATTGTAGGATTTATTTATTTTCTTTGAGAGCACCATCTAACATCTAATCTCTTAAGAGTCTTCTCTTCCTGGCAAATAAAAATATTCCTTAACAATGAAAAGTAGACAGATGGCATCACTCTAAGATTATCAGGGAAAGCTGCGCCTGTGCATGTTCTGTCTTGTGTTGCAACAACCCACCATTTGTGGGTACAGAGGCACCCTGGGCAGATTAATTTTGGGGCAGAAGTATCGTGGCCAGGCTGTGCCAGGCTCTGTGTACTCCTGGCAGAGGTCAGCACAACTTCAGGGATATCTGTGGCCCCTGGCTGTCGTGGCCATTGACTGTTCCTTTCTCTTTTGCCTTCTATGTGTTCATGTAGACAGATGATATGTAGAATAAGAGAAAAGGCAAGGCCAGTTAGAATCAAAATCCTAATGGAAATCCTGCTTAGGGCTGAGGCATTTCTGCTGGTCATGGAGAAATCTGGTCTTCACCCTCTTGGGAATGGCCTCTTGAAATGATTGCTTTGGGCCCTCTAATTGATTTCAGGGGGAGAAAGGAAAATGGTGGAGGAAAAGTGAGAGGAGAGCTCAATTTGTACTTAACTAGTATGAGATACTAGAGGTCAGAAATAAAAGGCTTGTAGGTAGTGCCTGAACACAATAAAATACTACAGTAAAAAAATTACAAACTGACCAGGAGTAGTTCTTAAGCCAGATGAAAAGCAGATAACAGAAGGTTGTGTGAATAAGATTTTCTCCATGAGTGAGTTGTCTGATGGGGAGGCCAATACACTGGTGCATGATGAAATGGAAGGTAAAAGGCAAAGCTGGTTTTCAAGACATTTATTAAAGATGATTCAGGAAGACTGAGACGGAAATACTTCTTAACTTTATGCTCGAAGATAAGTTTTGCTAAAAAATTGTGAAATGTGGCGTAGCCACATTAAAAAAGGAGAAAAGATGCATGAAAAAATGAGAAGACCATTTGTAAATAAGAAATTAATATTGCCCAGTAGGTTAAAAATACATTTTGCTTCCTGGCTATCCATGGCCATGATGGCCAGTCATTTTTTTTTTCATCTTCTTTTGATAAACAAATTAAGCAGGTTTAATAACTTTCTTTCAAGGTGAACATTGTTTCTCTAACTGTATTACTAGGGCTTCTCTGAATCTGTTCTCTGTGTCTTCTTGGCATCCTGCTTAACTGGGACTAAATCAGAATCACATAGAATCTTGTAATTAGCTCTCACTCATTAGTAACTTATCATTTTCTGTCCCCTGTAGATCACACTTTCCTTCTTCATGGCTCCACTATGCCAGCAGATAATGGTTATCAACAACTTTTATAATAATTATTAGGATCATCAACTTGGTTTGTAGTTTTTGGAAAGAAACATATTTATAAAGAAATACATAAAATTTACATAGTATTTATTTATATGTTGAACATACACATAAAATATAATAGATCTGTATTTTGTATAGTATTTTTACTATTATTTATTACATAATTAATAATATTTTCTCTGACTGTAGGATGAAGGCAGGCTGCAGACTGTTGGCACGGCAATCTGATTCATGCTACCCCTCATTTCACACAGCCTGCTCTTCTGTCCTGTCATGATGCCCTGTGAGCAGGTACAAGAGAGAAAGATGAGAGATCCCTAAAATTTTTTTCAAAGCTTTACTTATATCCATTGGGGGTCTGGAAATGGTTACCTATGAGTCTTCATCTTTCTCTCCTGATTAAATTTTTTTGGTGTTTAAATAGTGGAAAATAATGTGTTAAGCATGGCTCTGCCCCGTTGAACACAGTGATTCATGCTAGCTCATGCCTACCTTACACTCCCTGTGATATCATGTTGAAGAAGGTATTTGCTACCAGTGCTTAGGTGAAGCATCTCATGTGGGAGAGATGAATTAATAAATAAACCAAGACTGGAAGTGACACAGCTCTGAGCTGATTACTGATGAACAACCTGCAAAAGCGCAAAACTAATTCTACCTAGGTTTTCAAACTCTTCCATGGTAAACAAAGCAAATAAGCCCATCACAGGAAAAGCTGATTCAGCAATTTGCGTCTTTTTTCACCACAACAGAGCACAGGAAAATCTCCACATTGGCACCCTTCCAGACAGAAACTACACAGAGTTGCTGTCTTGGAGTGAAATATACGCAGTACAGTAGAGAAAATGAGGAATAACAAATAAGCAGGACCTAGACATTTTAAAAAATCAGTTCATTTAACAACTCTTAAAGGAAATACCCGAATGACTGTCCATTGTAACTTTTGCTTCAAAACCCTTTGCTTCTCACAGTGCTGGAAAGCAACTGATGAGACCACTTTTCAAAAAGGGTTCCAACCGGGATCTGAGGAACTACAGACTGGTATGTCCATTTTCTCTATAGGACACTTCCACAAGATTTATAATAAAGAATAAAATTAGAGAACACAAGGATAACAATGACACTGTGAGAAAGTCAACATGAATTTTGTGAGTGCAAATCACACCTCACAAACCTACTTGAACTGAGAGGAACATCAAAAAGGGATACAGGAAATCCTGTGTACCTGGAGTTCCAAAGAAATTTGAATTCATTGCCAAAGGTTTTTAAGGAATTCAAAGTGGTCACAGAATAAGACTTCATGGACATCTGGAGAGCTGATTAAAAAATAGAAAATTCAAAGTTGCAGTAAATGGCCAATATATGTACATGATTATAGAGGGAGTACAGAGTGTGTATATAGATATAGAGATATACATATATACAAATGCTACACAGGTCCTAAGAGGCAGTGTAGGTGCAATTCTGAGTTGAACGCTGATGGCCAGGGTGCTACAGCCCAGCTGACATGGCTTCAGCCTTCTCTAGGTATTTGCTTCTACAAAGGTGGTTCTTCATGGCCCCACTTTTCCTGGATGGCCTAAGCCAAGGCGTCTTCCATGACATTTTTGTCCTTAATGTCAAATTTTGCCCCTCATTGGTGTTGACAGTATTTATCATAGAAAAAGCCCATCCCCTGAATTTGAACTCTTGGTGTCAAAGACAACTCTTCCCATCAGCTGTTCTGCACCCACCTCGGGCTGCAGAGAGGGCTGCACTGCACTGCAGTGGTTAATGCATCCACTGCCCTGGGCAAATGGGGTCAGTCAGGCTGCATGGCTCTGGCTGCATGCCATGGACTGACTGAGCTGGCATTTAAGTTTTAGTCAGAGGGCGAACAAATTTCATCATTGTTTTAATTTCCCTGCTTGGAATTCCTACTTGATAATCCAGCCTTTTCATGACTCCTCCTACACAGACAATATGTTAAATCTTCCATTATCACAGTGGCACAGATGCACAAAAATATTTTTTTCTTATGATTACCTAAATATTTGAAATATGCATATATATATATATTTCAATGAGCTAAAGTATAGTTAAAGAAAAAGCCTCATGTCAAGCTAATATGAGCCTAAATTAATTCTCAAAGGACTATAAAATTCCACACCGTTGGTGGTACTAATACTAACAGCCAGGATTGGCAACGTACTAAAGACTCTGGATCTAGAAGACCAGGCTGGTATTTTAATCACATAAATGCTAATTGCCTGGCCTTGCTGGCATTAAAATTTTTATGGCACTAATAGCCTGGGCAAGATGGTATTTTAATCATCCTGGATCACAGCCTAGAAATGTTAATTTATAACATTTTTGTCTTTTTATCTAGGTTAACAAGAGGTCTACTGCAGATATGATCAATTACAAAATGCAGAAATCACAATTTTAACTTAAAACAGAGGCAAATCAGGGATCTTGGCACTCACAGTACTGGAGACTTTTCAGTTAGGTCACCTCTTCCTCATATTTTGTCTTTTTTTTTTAAACTTTTGCCTTGCAGCAGCTTTAAATCACATGTGAGTCTCTTGAGACAGCTGAAGCAGGTTGTGCTGAAGAGTTTGCTGTTCCAAATATTACATTGATCTTACTACAAGATCCAGATAATGCAGTTCCATATATTTAACCTCAGAGGATTAAAACTCTGACTCTATTGTTGATATTGTAAAAAAATTATTTCAGGTTGTCAACAATTCAGCTTATCTTCAAATACCACTGATTAGTTATCTGTTATACATTCACCAACTTCAAAGACCTCACTTAATCTTTGCTGTTACGTAGTGCAGGTAACTTACAGATGGATTTGGTAGGAATGTTTTATGGCTAAATTTCATTTTTATCCCCTTTAATTGGAGGCTGGCTATGCTGGGGCTGGGGAGAAGAATTAAATAGAAAATTGCCAGTCTTCCTCCTACAGCTGAGGAGTGTGATCTTGCAATGCCTGGGAAAATCCAATAAAATTGTGAAGGAAATAGAGTACAATATGAAAATTAGTTTTGATTAAGATTTTGCATTTTTTTCATATTCCTCATAGTGGCTGGATCAGCTCTTCTGAGATTTTCCACAGAGCTAAAATAGTCCTTGTAACTTTGAACTGGATCTGCTACATAGATGCAATACACTGCCACTTGAGGAAGATTTCATCTCCCCTCATTATGGGGATGGCTGTAGGCTGCATCTGGAAGATAAAACCATTTGCTTATCCTGGAGTGTGACAGTGGCCCTGTACATGGCAGGGAGAGTGACATGTTTTTAGCTGCCTCCAGCCCAGTGCTGCCCAGCAGGAACCCAGCTTTCCCCTTTCCGCCACGGCCACAGTGAATGTCCAAGAGGTATCAGGGGATGTGACTTTGTGCCTCTCCCTCTGTGGACAATATAGAGAGGCTGCTAATGCCGAGGGTGAGAGAAGGTGTCCTGTTTGAGGAGGAGGGAAGTGAAATTTAAAAGGAGGAGAAATAAAAAGAATGGTTCTGACTGAAAGAGGAGGCAGGTGAACTTCATAAGGTATCAGCTTTGCAGGCCACCCATTTGAGTAGCTGGCTGTACTTCACCCATGTCAGCACCAAAAAAAGTCATACCAAACTCAGCAGCAGCAGCAATGAGCCTTCTAATTTTACTTGATTTTCACATCTGGGATGCTGAATACATCAATCAAATACTTATTTTTGCCTTTGTTTTAAAATGTCCCTGGAGAGGAAATTTGCCCTTCACCTGCTTCCCACATGGGAAGCCCAGCTGCTTTTTCAGGCTGAGTTTCCAGACACAGGGCTGCTCTCAGCTGACACTCTTCTATAAGAAGATTGCTAATAATGTTAGTTGTTCAGAATCTATTTTCACTGTAGGAATGGAATTTCAAAGGAGGGCTCTTTATGCCTGCTGCTTAAAAAGGATTTGAGCACTTTGTGAGAGAGTGCTTTTAAAGCATTCTCATTTCAATGTCCTGTCCCCCGTTGCTTCCTATCCTTGCGATGCCTGTGTCATCTGTGGCTTCATTCCCACCCCTTATATGGATTTTTTTCTGGTTTCAGAACGTGACATTGATAAACAGGGCAGATGCCATTCTACTGGCCTATGTGGCCAGCATGGCCACGGGCAGTTGCAGCTGACACGCATGCCCTGGTCAGGAAGGTCGTTCTCAGCGTGCCACTGCATTGGGGTCAATCCTTTCGGCAGTGAAACTTAGGAGCAACACGACAGCTGTGTGAGATCATTGTGCTGCAGGAGCTTATTCAGAGGGGCAATGTTTTGGAGACTGGCACTGCATGTTTTCCTGGCTAAACAGTCTGCTCTGCCTGGTTACAATGTCCTTTTGTTTACTTGAACTCAGAGAGGATTTCTTAATGTTTCTATGGCTAAAGCTGAGATGTGATGACCAGAAAACTGTGTTTTCCTTGATCTCTATGCAACAAAAAGCAATATTGTAAGGACAGTGTTGTTGCTTACTTATGCCCAATTCCTCTTGGCTTTTCAGGACTCCAAATATAAGGATGTTGACCTCCTCTGGTAAATTTCTTCTGATAACACAAGTAACTTCACTTACTATCAGATGTACTTTAATATGAAACAGACTTCTTTTCCTTGGAAGAATAATATTTCCTTTTATACAATGGAGCAATAGCCTCTCAGTGTTTGCAGCGTTACTTTGACCTTCAACATGAGAGTAGTCAGCCTCAGCTCCTTGACAGCAAAACAGGTTTTTCTAACCAAAAGCGGCAGAGCTGTAGTAAAGTCCAGGAGTTTTTTAAGGAGAAGTCCTCTGTCTGTACAAAGCTGCATTAGCACTTTGTTTTCTCTGCCTCTGCTGACATTACCCTGTCGAGAAGCTATTTCTAGTGCATCACCTGTGCAGCTCAGGACTGCAGAGGGAAAAGAGAGACCCAGACTCCCTAGAAATCCCTAATCTCATCCTTTCAGCCAGTCCTGAAGCTCTTTTGAACTGCTGTGTTAGTACAGCATTTTAAATGAAGACTGACGGGTTGGAATGATGTGTTTCTGGCAGTAGGCTGCTGGATCAAGAGGAGGGGCAGCATTCTACACTTGGACGTGGAATTAAAAGAAACACAACTGGCAAGATTAGAAGGGGTCTCAAAGGAAAGGATTCTTGGTTTTCCTGGAGGACAACCTGACAGGTTAACATGAGTGACTAAGGGGAGAGAATGAAAAATCTTAGAAACGCCTTAAATGCTGAGGTCTGCTTTATGCAGTTGATCACATGAATAGGAATATGAATGTGAAGTTAAAAAGGAGATGAGTTTTAAAATGTGGAAGTGCTAACAGCTACCTGTGCCAGCTTGGAAAAGAGAAACCAAACTCAGGATGCCACTGGCAGCCCGCAGACTTCTGCATTTTAATGTAATCAGGACTGACAAAATTAATTTAAGGAAGTCCTAAAGAGTGTGAGCATAACATGTCATGGGCAAAACAGAGGCAAAACAGTAAAGATATTTGCTAAAACTGCTATACAGACAAAAGTTTTAACAGAGGAGTTCTTCAAATTGTGAACATTTAAAATGTGAACATTCTTTGACACAGGAGAGTTGAAGAGTGAAAAAAATAAGCAGAAAACCTATTAGTTCTATTGTGTAAGCAGAAAAAAATGCAAAAAGTGAAGAAATAATGCAGCAAAATGTCAAGAAACAATTAAATTAAACAGAATCAATCAGAAAATTGGATCTGTTACAGGCAACAGTTCAAATACATGTTATGCCTTGAGCAACATCTCTTAAACTTGTGCTATTTTTGCCTTCTGTCTTGGTATCATTCCACATCTGTTTGACTGCCCCGCGCCTGGAGCTTGTATTGTGCTCCCGAAACCGGAGGTTAGTCAGGACCATATCTCTTTAAAAAAAACCCCACACAGACAAAGAAAGAAAAAAAAAAAAAACCAGGCTGGGAAGGGGGAGCTAAAGCCTCTGCTGCATTGGGCTGTTTGGATACATCGGCTGCACCAGTGGTCACGCATCTCTCCGCAGCCTGCTGATTTTGCAAAAGAGGGGGCAAAGGATCATTTTGCAGTCCAGATGCTGTCAAACACAAGCAATCAATGGAAGGAATAGCACAATGAGCAGACATGCATGTGGAAGCAGTTTACGAAGAAGTAGTTAAATGCGGAGCTTTGTTCCGGCCGATGCTGTAATGTAAGTACGAGCTCAGGAGCAGATCCCGTGGTCACTGCAGTTGTTTGTGGGAGATGTTTCATGGGTATCCTGATGCTTTTAGCACTTAAGGGTGGAGAAAGCATTAACTGCGACATGTTTCATAGTGTATTTAAGCAAATAGCTGTGTTGTCTGTGTCTCGACAGGATTTTTGAGTGACTCACAGGCTGCAGTGTGTGGGTAGGGTGGGTGAAGAGAAGGACTTCTCACATGAGCTTATTCTCCTTTCCCGATGGCTTATCTGGGCTCTGCTCTATAGATGTGCTATCAGATTGCTGCAGCACCACCCTCCCTGTGCAAAGGCCTCTCGCTGAATTTCAGCTCTGCCTTCAAACGCAGGGATACACAATACATTTTTTCACACTCCAATGGCTGACTTAATTAAAAAAAAAAATCTTAAAATTATTTGTTAAACAAACTTACTTCATGCCAACTGCTTTATTTTAATTTTTTTCTCTTGTATGCAGTTGTAGAAAGCTTATGAAATTCCAATAGCTTCGTGTGTTACTATTGGGAGACTAGTTCTTAACATAGCTCTCCCAAAGGGAGTGCCAAGTATGATTTATTACTCAAAGGAATGTACACTTTCCTATCTTTGGTAGCTGAAGTAGATGTATATATTTTAAAATATTTGTTCTTACAGAAATCCAGTGTCTTTCTCTTTGGCAAATGATTTGCTGCTTTTTATTCTGCATATGCCCTAATGATCTAGTACAGCTTTAAAAACAAGTGAAAAAAAAAAGAGCTAGGGCAAGCTTACTGCACTGAATTTCTCAGAAATTTTTTTTTGGTAATCAGAAAAAATTTTTTGTTGTAGCCAAAACTACGCATCTCAGCAGAGTGAATAAACCAAAGTAGTGAGTATTTGCTTATTACTTTAATTTTGCTTTCTTCTGCATAAAGCCATGGTGATTTGCTCTAAGCCAGAGAATATAATCTATTTGATGTCCTCTGCAGCTGCACCTTGGTACTTACGCAGCTCCTGCAGAAACCTCCGGGAGATCTCACTCCGGTGTCAGGGGAGGTGACAGCAGGGTAATTGTGATGAGCAGCCTGTGTGGGCCTGTTAAGGAGGGTGAGTAGCTGTTGCAAGGAGGAGCCTTCTTTTGTGCATCTCTTTTGGGACCTGGCAGAACTGCAGCTCCTGATACTGAGCGCTGCAGGTAATACACTTCTGCCCCATCTCATTGATCACCTTGGTGGGGATGTAAGGCAGAGCCTCCCTCACACTGAGGAACCCACAGGGAAGTTTGCTTTTGAAGTTGCCCTTGCCTTGTATTCCCAGAGGTATTAGAGCTCCATCAGCTGTCTATTTGCAAAACAACTTTTTATTGCTTGCTACTAGAAACTGAGTTATAAGAAGCCAAATTTATCCCTTAATGAGCTTAAAGCAAATTATTGTTACCTGGGGAGTGCTCTACCAGTGATTGTGAATGCTGAAGCTTGGTAGTGTCAGTGTTCATTCTTGTCCCTTCCTCTTCTGTGTCAGGATTGTCACCCTCTCAACACCAAGCAGAATCCCTGGTTGGAAACAGGATTTCCAAAGATTAAGAAAGTAATCGTTTGCAAGAATACAGAAATAATAAAAAAACCCCTCAGTCTCACACAGCAAATTTCTGTTCACCTACTAAAAATGTGAAGGACTATTGGATAAAATAGTTTTACAAGCTGCTTACTGTTGTGTAAACACAGTGGGAAAAGTTCAGTTCCTGTGTACTTCCATTGTTTTCGGCAGAATTACATGGATGAATTCGGCATTTTTGGGGCCAACTCAAAAACCTTTTGTTTCTCTGTCCTTCTTTCTTTCTTGTTTTCCTGTTTCTTAGATGTGATTTTTCATGACCTCCAAGGTAACAGGCACAGATTTATAAAGTATAAAACAGAGGACCTAAGGTGCTCAAGTTTGGACCATATTTTCCTGATGCTCCCTGTAAAGTTAATGGAAACACAGCAGCAGTTCCAGGAAAAACTGATATATCACATATCTAAAACTAGCCCATGGTCATTATACTTCCCAATTTTGAGGGCTCCTTGGACCCTGTTCTCAAAAGCAGAGTTTCTAAAACAATAGATGCATTTTTATGTTAAAATATACAAAGGTGTAGGCTTTTATAAGGCAAAAGAGCATTTTCTTGAAGGTTTTAAACAGTGTCTAGTTGCTCAGTTTGTATGAAACCTTGGAGCAACATACAGAATTGAAAACATGCATGTCAGATTTTTAAATATTTGATCCTTTGGAAGGCTTAGTTTTTTTTGAAATAAGTGTTAATTCACTTAGCAATATTTTTTGTTATACACACAATTATTCGGCAGTTATTTCTGCCTCAGCTAAGAAATATCACAACTCACATTAATTCGGTACAGTAGGTCGACATTTTTCTTCTAAGTGTGTATTTAATGGATATATTTGCATTTTAGCAGTCTTGAGCTAAGTATTTAATGGGGTGATCTAGTTCATTAGTATTTTTCATCTTCTTTTTGATCAGGTCAGCAGAAGATGGCCATGGTTTGGAATTTTTAGCAAGTGTGTTGCTGGTTGTGATGGAGGTAAACCAGACTTATGTGAGAAAGGAAGGTTTCACATTGCCTGTGTGAATACACCTACCTGTGTTTATGTGCAAAAAAAGTGCAGTCATGAAGGTCAGACTAGAAATAAATAAGGCTTAGTTGTCTTCCCTAAAATTACCTGTGGAAACTTTCTCCACCCAGGTGAAACCAAAATAAGGTATTATTTCTGATAGGTGATGATTACACTCATGAGAGGATGGGGCAGGTGTTTTGATCTCCTCTGGCAACCTCACAGGGGGGAATGAATGTACCTCAGGCTCCTCTCAGTGGTAAGGTTTGGTTTCTTTATTTCTTACAGGAGACTGATACAGCTGGCTGCATATACCAATCACCACTTATTTGGGATATGACAGCTGGTGGAAAATAGAAAAGGTCAGAGCTTCAGCACTCTGGTCTCCCATGAGGAAGGAAGTAACAATGTTAGTATTTAAATTGCTGTTTTGTCTAGGATAGAGTTAATTTTCTTCCTGGTAGTTGGCACAGTGCTGTGTTTTGGATTTAGTATGAGAATGATGTTGATAACACACTGATGTTGTAGTTGTTGCTAAGTAGTGCCTTCTCTAAATCAAGGACTTTTCAGTTTCCCATGCTCTGCCAACAAGGAGGTGCACAGGAATCTGGGAGGCAGCATGGCAAGCACAGCTGTGCCAAACTAGCCAAAGGGATATTCCGTACCATAGAATGTCATGCCCAGTATATGAGCTTGAGGGAGAGGCTGATTGCTGCTCAGGGATGGGCTGAGCGTTGGTCAGCAACTGTTGTGCATCACTTGGTTCGCTTGGGTTTTGTTTCTGTCTCTCTTTTTGTTGTATTCCTATAATAACAATGAAAAATTTTATGATTATTGTTACTGTTGTTTAATTACAGTTTTTAACCTATTTTCATCTCAACTAATGGGTTTCACCTTTTTTCTGATTCTCCTCCTCATCCCACTGGGGTAAGATGGGTGAGTAAAGCATCTGTAGGGTACTTTGTTGCTGTCTGGGATTAAACCACAACAGAGTTTTAGTTAAAGCTTCAGTGAAGCAAAAGGAACAGCCTGTACCTTTTTTTCATTTTAGGACAGGCTAATTTGCCTACATCTTTGTTAGTTATATATGGTGAAATGTGGAGCTCTGCAGAATTAACAGCAACATTATTGTCAGATTTTAACCAGTGTAAGCTGAGATCCTGGGGAATGTGATAGTAGCTTCAGAGTGGTCTGATATGCTTTATAAGAAAGCACCAGCTGTCGCCAAATCCTGTCCCATAAAATCATTCACACTATGAAAGAAATTGCTAATGTCAGATGTCTGGAGACCTCTTGGGAGAGAAGGGGAATTGCAGGACCGTGCCCTCGATCCTTGCTTATGCTACCTGCATTTTCCCCATAAAATGCCCTCTGTAAACCTTCCCCTTCCTTCTCAAATTTCTCCCTCCATATTGTTCTTTGTCTCCATACCAGGACAATTCCTACATGACTCACCACTTCTGATCAACTCCTGTGAGGTTTTTTATAATAGCAATGTCCCCAGCCTGTCCCAATCCTCTGGCAGTACCACTCTCCAGGCCACAGATGTACTGCTAAATAAGAGGTAGGGAACTAAAAAATGCTCAGGTCCTTAGCTCTCTGTGCTTAGAGGTGCAGCCAAACTCCTGCCTGCGTGTTCTGAGCCAGGCTCTCTGTCTAGAGCAGTCCATGGGTAAGAGAGAGAGCAAGATGTGCACTGGAGGATGATTTTTGCACTATAGAGTGATGTAAAGCCCCATTCCAGGTGCCAATATTTTTCAGCTCACTACTTTCATGTTCATATTGGACTGGCATTGGAAATACTTCCCTGGATCTTGGCACTGGCTTGTGTTACCCCACTCTGTGCCATTCAGGATCTCAGCCTAGCACTGTCTTTCCACCGTAATAAAGTAGATTTAAGAGCTGAAGAACTTAAATTGCTTAAGTTGCTTTCTGGTTTGTTTTGGTTATTCCTGTTGATGGTAAAAACCTCTCTTTGACTCATGCTGGTTGTTTGATGTTTATACAATGTATGCATATGGATGCAGGAACATCCCTCAAACAGCAGTAGTGGGACACAATCATATACAATAATCTATTTAGTTGTGTAGGTTAGCAAGCCCTTCCCTACTGCAGAAAAATGGATTATTAGATCTAAGATTTTTCATATCTTCTGTGAGAGATCCACAAAGACGGATTTATTGCAGTTTCTCATTAGCTGTGACAAGGATGATGTCAGACAAGTCATGCATGCCCTGTCTTATAAATAATAAATGAGAAGGACTCTGACTCCTCTTCAGCTAATGGACTAATGTTATAGCTGGATGGAAAAGCCACCAGCTTAATTTATGGAACATAATGGAGCAACAAAATTGCTTAGACTTCCTTAAGTGTATTTATCCCAGGGCCCCCTGCTTGACCTTTTATCTTGATCTTTGGCATGTCTCTCATAATGTAAAATTCAAGTAACAATGAAGTCTTAAAAAACCCCAAGAAATAATAGAACAAAGTGCGTGGGTTTTTTGGTCAACCTAAACTCTATAATATAAAGATCTTCCACATACCCTTTCAGCATGGCTTTATTTATTAATTATTAGCAAGGTAACTGCAATCTAAAGTGTGCTTCTCATTTCTTTCTTCTTATTGTAGTGCTCGCAGAGAGAACTTGTTGTTATAAGCTCCTCATTAATTATAATTTTCACTAATAAGGTGAAGTTTAATCAAGTAGTTCAAAACACTCTGCAGACACTCACGAATGCAGCTTTATTTATTTATGCAGCACCTGATGCTTAATATAGCTGTTTGTGAATGATGTTATGGCTATTTCTTGTGTTGAGAAGTCCATGTTCAGACCCTTGGTCATTTTTTTTCAGTGTTAGGCCACGTTTTTGGCATTTTTATTGGGGGGGGAAGAAAGGGCATTGAAATGTTCTTCTAGAAAGTAATGTGTAGAATTGGGTATGTTGTGAAGCAATAGAAGAGAAGGAAGAGGTGTCCAGTCATGGGCACAGCAAATCTTGGCAGAGTTTAAGGATATTTTTCAGCAACAGTTGTCATGAATGGCACCTGCTACATAAACAGGTGATATTTCAGTGCTTTTCACACTTTGTAGCATCTGCAAATGACTTGTAGTCTCAGCTTTTAAAAGATTTCCTCCATACTGTCTTGGTATGCTGTATCAAGCCAGATCTGTGTTAATCTCCTTGCTTCTGCAACATTTGGCATTCCTAGTCAAAAATTTTCAGCATAGTGTGTCCCAGTTTAGAGACAAGCTCCCCCCACTTACAAAGTAGAAATTAATACAGATGGATTCCCTGCTTAGAAGCATACTAGTAATAGACAGAAAATGCCATACCATTTGTCATGATTTTTGGCTGACAAATGACATAGAGAAAAAACCACTTCTGGTCATGTCTGTCAAATTCTATCCATACTTGTACAAGTACACAGTGATCATAAAAATCTCTTTCTAATTTTTTTATTAAATTAAATTTATTTTATTTATTATTTATTAAATTTATTTTATTTATTATTTATTTATTTTATTAAATTAAATTCCTTAAAAAAGGAAATAAAGAGAAAAAGAACTTTTAAATTAACATCAGTAACTGAAGAAGAAAAAATAGCCATGCAACAAACACTTCAGAAGTATTTATCTGTTGGTCTGAATACCCTTTGTCAGGTATATGAACAGCACTCATCAGAGCTCGTCTCACTCTTGTGTCTGTTTCTGACACAGCTCCCTGTCCTTTGCAGGGAAATTTGGCTGGTTACCCTGTGGAATTGCTCTGGAGAAAGAAGATAGCCTGCAAAATATTCCCCACTCCTTACTTATGGACCTGCCTCTCTCCTTAACACCAGTCATGGAGACAGAGTTAAGTCTGTGCCAGCAACTTTGTGCTATAGAAGTACCATTTTTATGCAATGTAACCATTATTTCAGGTCTTTTGGCCTAAAATGAACCTTGTTTCTTCAAAGCTCCCACAAACCTCTCAAGATCACTGGGATGTCCTAGGGGGCACAGAGACCTGGGAGAAGGGGTGCCCACTGGATGCGTAGCCCAGATCTAGCCTGGTTCTGATCTTGAGCGCGATGAGCTGGTGTGTATCTGATATGCCAGTTTTCTGCACCCAGGATGAAGTCATGCCAGGCACAAGTACAAACCCTGAGAGGAGTGGCTGGAGACCAGCCCTGCAGAGAGGGATCTGGGGGTGCTCATGGGCAGCACCTCAGTGGGAGTCAGCAGTGAGCCCTGGCAGCCAGGAGGGCAAACCCCATCCCAGGATGCATCAAACAGCATCACCAGCTGGGCAAAAGAGGGGGTATTGCTACACTTTTCCATAGGTCAGGATCAGCCTGGTCCAAAGTCATACTTTCTCTTGTCTCCTCTCTTCACAGGTCTGGTCTATTTGTTCAGGTGGCCGTGATGTATCTGTAGATTCCGAATTATGTGATTCCTTCTAATAGTTGCAGATTGGGTTCCTTTATTCTAGATTTTATATTACAGTCCTACTATATCAAACAAACAGTTTTTACTAAATATTTTGCTCCCTGGCCTAAATCAGAAAGTCCTGTGGTATGTCTCGGTGCAAGGCAAAATTGATCTGTTTTGCTCTTCTACCTTTATTTGAGCAGTCTTGTGGTATGCTCGGGTGCAAGCAAACAGAACAAAATCACCAACATCAACATTGAAATTCTCTGCCAGCTGACTGAACAACAGTGAGTTTCTGTTTTAGGAGAGCACACTAAGGCAATTTTTTCTTAAGGTATCCATTAATTTTTGGTTTATACTCTTACATTTAGCAAATCTGAGATGTATGAGTGCACTACTGATGATGCACAACGGATCTGTAGTTGCCCAGAACACTTTTTCCCACTATGTAGTGCTTATCTCTGATTCATTAAAAATATTTTCTGCAAAAACTGCAATTTCAGGGATAATCTAATTTCTTCCAATTAGAGTGAATTAACTTTAATTCCTACTTCAGTTAGGGAATTTCAGTTTCTGCACTTTTTTCTGCTAGCCGTATCATCTTGGTTCCCACGTTGAATGATAAAAATAAAAGGGAATGCTACTTGCCTTTGTTACCTTGCTCTGTAATAGGTTGTGAACGAGGCTAAGTAAAAGGCCATATCTCAAACTGTGCCCAGAAATCACTTGGAAGCTATGGCAGGGTAGGAGATGCATTGTTCGGTGAAGAAGTGCACTGTGCACGGCCTGCAGTCCAGAACTGCTGTTCCTGACAAGATGAATCAGAGCTGAGTTTTGTCAGATGTGTTTATGCCAGCAATACACACGTGTCTCACCTGGAGATCCCTCAGCCTAGGGCTGTCTGCATATCTCATACCTCCCGAAGGACAGAATGACTTGGCAGGCTCATGATGTCATCAAGATTACCTCATCATAAGCTTTCCAGTAACTCAATGTGAAGAAAAGTTCTTCACAAGAGTAATTGAGGCCAGGATAAGTATTAGAGAAGGTTTGGCTTCATAAATGCTCCTTTGAGAGTAGTTAATATCTTCCCCTCCATGAAAGTATTTGGAATATTCTGTAACTGTAGACTTGAAATTCCCTAGTCACGCTTTTGTCGGTCAAATGCAGATTTCTGAGTTGTAGTCTAAGAATTTCAATCTAACTCCAACTTTTAAGAATGAGATACTGCAAAATACATCCATATAATCAATCAATCAGATTTATGTACATCTGATACAGGTTAGTGTTTGTGGCTATCAATCTTTCCTGAATTCACATGACTGTAAACAAAAGGGGCAACCTCCATATGATAATAAATACTCATTTAGTGAGAGCAAAAAAAAGTATTTCCACACTTGAAATTACTGTGATAAGCAATTCTTTCCAATCTTCATTGCAATAATGGTGATGATGATGATAATAATAACAATTTTGAAAGACCCCGAACTGTCCTTAGAAGACAGAAAGTCCAACCAAGAACACAGCTACTCTTATCATCAGGTTAGCATCCTTCCTTCCTGGCCCTCTGTGCTGCAAGATGACCAAAGGGGAAAATGCTTGGCCAGAGAGAGTAGTGAGGCTGCCTATCATATTAATAGCGTTCAGGGAATGGTAATGTCTAAATCAAACACCAACTCATTTTACTCATTGAAGATAATTTTTTTAAAGATCTGAGCCCATCTGCTCTTAATTGAAATGTTGAGGTAAGATCAGTAGCAAGATTTGGACATAGCTAAACCCTTCACTTGAGGGTAAAAACAAAAATTATTTTAGATACAATGTGTGAAAGGATAACTTTCCATATATATGTATTACTCATTGTAATTATTTGGAGTTTGATTTACTTAATAAGTAAGAAAATTTCCTCAGTGTATTTTTTTCTGCTCCAAACATTTGAATGTAAACAAAGAGTTATTTGTGTACAGCTAAACCAAGTAGATTAAATATTCTTATTTAGTATAGTTCAGTATACCTAAGCCTGAACTGCCTGTTAGCTTACAGTGGAGGAGGCAATACATAAGGAATTTGGATACCAGGATTAGGTATCCAAATACCAGGTATGCATTTAGGGCATAACTGACCTTATAGTAAATAAATATTCTTTCTAAGTTCATCTTCAGAGTAAGTTTAGTTACTGTTTCAATTGAAGTGCTTATCTGCAAAGTGTACTTTAGGTGCACTCTGAGACTTCACATATCTGTTACAATGGTTTTCTGTGGACAGCACAGTACAGCGCCCTTACGTAACCAAGAAGGGTGTTTGGTTTTGCTGGTATTTCAGCCACTAGTAATGCTGCAAACCAAAAATTGATGTGAGTTTTCCAGGTTATTCTTGAAGAAAAGACTTGAAGGAGATATTTTTGTAGCTAAATCCAAACAAAATCTAATTAAAAAAACATAGAGAAAGAAATCTGTAAAAGTACTCAGTTCCTTTCCTTCCTGTGGAATTGTATTTTCAGAGCACTTGACCAACTACTTTTCCTTCCAGCCCTGTATCACATACAGGGACTGAGTTCAACAAAAACTGTGTAATTATTCTGAGATTTTAGTATTTTCTGTATGAGGACTTAGTTCCTATCTTGTCCTTCCTCTGGTTTCTCATCAGGGATTCATGAGACTGACACCCCACTGTAAGATAATTCATAAACTCTTGCATTGGCAAGTCTGCACAGAACAGTGTGTTGCTACAGTGGATGGTCCAGACTGTTTCAGACACTAGAAATTAGTGTTCAGCTCAGACTTAGTGTACCTTGCTTTAGGGCAAGAAGAGCTTATCATTAATCTGTGTATCTCTAAAGGCATCATATTGTGCAGTCAAGCCATAACTCATATTCCTGCTATTTTTTCCTCAGCTTAATAGCCCATTGTTTATAACTTTGTGATTGCAGTGCCCTTTAGGCTTCTGTATTATGGTTCATAGACAGTGTCAGTTTCCCATTTCATTGGAAAACCCATTAAATGATTCAGAACCAACACTAAGCACAAATGGTTCTCCTTCTGCTTGTCCTTTTTTATGGCAACCACTGCTTTCAGTCTCAGAGAAAAGGTCTTAAAATGTCCACATTTCTGGAGAACAGCGGTGAGGTTTTAACCACATGGCCCTTTCTTTCAATTTCGTGGGATTTTTTTAAAGCCTTTTCCTCCAGCTGCTATGCATTGCTAAAAAATTGCTTTGAGACATTGTCATTTGATATGAGTTTACTTCATCAGAATTTGATGAAAGGACTCTTTATGCATAATTCAGCCACATGGTCCCAGATGGTTACTGTAAGGTCATTTGAATACCATAGAATCAAACTTAGTCATATTATTGCAAGTAATTTTTAGACTTTTCCTATAGTTGCGTGTAATTGTACTTCTTGAGTCACATTTTCCATAAGTGAAATATGGCAGGTCTTGTGTTGGGCACATTTATGTTTTAAGAATTGTGTTGCTTTTGCTCCTTCAAGAAAGAAACAGATCAAGTGGGTACAAGACCTGTTTTTGGTTTCAGTTAACTTATTCTTTTATGTCTGAGACAAATTTCGTCAACTCCATGGCTTAAGATAACGGTCAGCTGATGTATCCCTGCAGCATTGAGCTGTGAAGAGATACTGGATTAATCTTGAGAACAATAGGGCTGTCAGTTCTGTTCGTTGCGGTGCTGGATTGTTAGTGCTTGGCTGCTTCTGGTTTTGGAGCTAGTGGCTGTTCTATTTGCTCAGGTAACTCTGAAATATTTTCCAGTATGTGCTACAAATGCATCCACACCAGAACTACTACTTACCTTTATGCCTTCACCGACGGCTGCTGGAGGCTGTCTTCTCTCTTTTAATAAAAGAGAAGTTTTCACAATTAATAAATTTCAGTGACTGTCAGATGACTGCCTTGCTGTGAGGCAAAGAGCAGGACAGGGTGTTCACTCAGCTTGAGGGAACTACAGGACCTTGCTGTAGGTCATAGAATGACAGAATGGTTTGGGTTGGAAGGGACATTAAAGATCATCCAGTTCCAACCCCCTGCCATGGGCAGGGACACCTTCCACTAGACCAGGTTGCTCAGAGCCCCATCCAGCCTGGCCTTGAAGACATCCAGAGATAGAGCATCCGCAGCTTCCCTGGGCAGCCTGTTTCTGGGCCTCGCCATCCTCACAGTAAAGAAATTTCTCCAGAATATCTTATCTAAAGCTACTCTCTTTCAGTTTGAATACATTTCTTCTTGTCCTGTTACTACATGCTCTTGTAAAAAGTCCCTCTCCATCTTTCTTGTACGCTTCCTTCAGGTACTGGAAGGCCACAATTAGGTCACCATGAAGCCTTCCCTTTTCCAGGCTGAACAATCCCACTTCTCACAAACTTTCCTTGTAGGAGAGGTGCTCCATCCCTCTAACCATCCTGGTGCCCCTCCTCTGGACTCGCTCCAACAGCTCCATGTCCTCCCTGTGCTGGGACCCCAGAGCTGGATGCAGCACTGCAGGTGGGGTCTCACCAGAGCAGAGCAGAGGGGCAGAATCCCCTCCCTGGCCCTGCTGCCCACGCTGCTTTGGATGCAGCCCAGGACACCTCTGGCTTTCTGGGCTGCAAGCTCACTTTGCCAGCTCATGTCCATCCTAAAGGGAGTAACTGCTGCTCTTCCTGGTGCTGGTGTGGCCTTGGAAAGGTCCAAGTATTACACAGGCAATACTTGGTTCAAAAACTGACTACAGCATTTGTCCTGACTTTCATCTGTTAAGTATTTTTATCCTTGTACTTACATTTGTGGTGTTTCATCAAAAAGCAACAATGCCTACTGTGCTAATGCATCAAAATCATCACATTCTAGAAAAACAATCACTTTTGTACAGCTGCAATCACTCTCTTCTCTTTATAAAAATCAACAAGAGTACAGCATTTTTATTGCTTATAGTACAAACAGCATTAATGATACAGAATTTGTAACATTAATATTATCAGTTGCACAATTTTTTTAAAGTATTGGCATTTTTGAATGCTTTCAGTATATTTTAAATCTTAAAATTCTATGTGATAAAGCATGAAAGCTCTTGTAGTGCATAACAGTATAAATGCAGAGTCATATATTTTGCTGATGGCACTGATTTATATCTGATGATGGTGTGGACTACTCATTTCAGTTGAACTTGCTACACCAAAACTGTCTAGACAATTAACATTCTAAGGGCATATCTACTTTATTTCCATCATTTCTAGCTCGCTGGCACATTATTATATTTCACTTTGTCAGGTCTGTCTCAAATTTCGGCAGAACAGGTATCTCTGAGAAGCGACTCTTTACATTTGTGTGGTACCTGCAGTTGTGTGATGGCCTTGAATTTAATTTGATAGAAATGCATTTTGAACTCTGCTAGTATAAGTTGTGTGTTGACAGGAACAATTTGTGCTTTTAGACTGTATAAAACATAAATTAAGTATTAGCTACTGAAATACTTTGTGCACAGATTCCCTACTCAAAACTTTGGATCGTGTTCAGTAATTCTGATGGTTCTTGTATTCTTCTCATGCTGCTGGATGGACTATTAACAATTTTGATTTAGATAGTATCATTGAGGAAAGGAACTCAATGTATAACATTTAGACTGATCCTAATATTAATTAGGATGAGGAGTGAACAGATAGATAATCAGATAACCACTAATGGTTTTTAAAACAAAAATTTCTGTAGCAGTGTATATATATATATATATATAATCACCTACCTGGTTTGCAGGCAAAATTACGTATTTGTGTAGCTATACCTGTGGCTCCTACCTACAACTAATCACAGGCATCCACAAAGCTGAAGATTGTTTTTGCACTTTGACTACCAAACATTCTCCACCAAAATTCAGTTAAAGACACATAAAATCCTCCAGCAAAGGTGTTTTCTCCTAAAAAGCAATAAATCCCACACTAGAAAATTGGCATAGGCGTTGGTTGTAACTGTTTCTTTTTTCCCCAGGCTAGATTTATGCTTGGCTATAGTAATAAATTCAGATAGAGAATGTTCTTGGATGCTGCATCTCTGTATCGTACAGAAGTATAAGGTAACTTGTATGACCAGCTCAGGCACTGGGGAAGTGTAAGGCCAGCAAGTTAAGTGTGCCAGGATAAATCTGTATCTGCTATCTGACAGCCAAGTTGGCTCTCTTTCTTACCATGGGAGACAGCATAGACATGACTGCGTTGAAATCTTTCTAGGACTGTAATGTGATCTGGTACCAAACTGAAAACACCTTTTGGTCACATCTATGCTGGCAAGACCAAACCCCTTCGAGGACTATTGGAATTATTTGCTGGTGTAGAGATGGCACGTTGCACTGTGCTGTAACGTGCTTTTCTGCTAAGCAAACTATTTATTCTATCAATAGTTTTAGGCTGTTTTTAGGTACTTTAGAGCTATCAATTTTCTGAACAAGGTGTCATTGTCAAAAATCCTAGAAGATATTTTTGTTTTCCTAGTGTGTGTCAGTACCAAGAAAAGTAACATATCAAGGGGCGACATAATAAAGGACAATCTTTGAGAGACCAAGCCTAGAAATAGAATGGAGTCTGAGAAAATGTGTCACTCACTAATTATGGAGAGGCTGTCTCTTAAAGTCATAATTAGCTTTCTATTACTTTCTGTTATAACATATTTTTCATTTATCGTTCCTCAAGGCAATTGAAGCTGCTCAAATAACTTGAAATGCTTTTCATGTGTGATTTTTCTAATGACTTTTTAGGGGAAGTGGTATAAGTTGCCCTTGTCTTCCAACCATGGATCTACATGTAGTGCCTGGACTTCTTGAGCCTGGATTTCCATTGCAGCTAAAATGCCTTTCCTTAGTGCTCCCCTCCCAACTGCAACCCATTATGCAGCAGGACTGCAATAGTTTTGCCCTCTATGAAATCATTCACATGTGGGTAAATGGGGCTGGATTTGCAAGGCCCTTTGCTTAGGTCTTTATTATTTAAGTATGACTTAAGTGTGGACTTTTCTTAGGATTATAAGGTAGATATACATCTCAGCATCTACAGAAAGAAAAATTTATATTGAAGCCACTTAATAACACATTATGCTAACTTAAATTCTTCATGATGCTTGTCACAGCAAACATGCATTCAGAATTCATACATTTTGACACTTTATTTACTGAGTAGGTAAAATTCTTAAGTATTAAAACCAACAGTATTCGAGCCACAAATTCTACTTCCCTTTTTTTCGTACCATTTGTATTTCAGTATCATGCTTGCATCTAATTCATCTTTTGCAATTTAGCCACAGTTGTTTTCCTTTCTGGCTCAGGAAGGAATGACTGTGCATTGCTGTTTGAAGAGGGACATACGCAACTGCACATTATGAGAAGACTTGCCAACACTGTCAGAGGCTCAGAGAAGGATTTACATTTGCACAGATGCAGAACAATAATGGAACACCACTGTCAGTACTCCAGTACTCTTAAACATATCTTCCTTGGGTAATAACTTAATAATGTAGTATATTGTTTTCTGCAGCTTTACAGCACATGCTTTGCCTCACTTACACACTGTTCTGGTGCTACAGAAATTCAGTGGAAATAGTTCCCAAAGGCAGCATAGGGTAGATGTTGACCCATATACCTTGGGAGTGGGGATAAGCTGGGAAGAGTTTGAATCCTCCCAGTGGAAAGTCATTGCAAGCTAGCTAATCTCTTCCCTTAGCTGCAAGCCATTTGAATAGAAGGGCAAAATCCTTCTCCATGAATGTTCTGCCCAGCCTGTTATTTTCCTGGATGGCATAATTTTATATCCAGACTGTAATACACAGTGCAGAGGAATAGATACCCTCCAATAGTTGCCAATTGTACTGGTTTTGGCTGAAATAGAGTTAATTTTCTTCCTAGTAGATGGTATAGCACTGTGGTTTTGAATTTAGTGTGAGAATGGTGTTGATAACACACTGATGTACCTGTTGCTCAGCAGTGCTTGCTCTAAATCAAGGACTTTTCAGTTTTCTGTGCTTTGACAGCAAGGAGGTGCACAAGAAACTAGGAGGGAACAGAGCCAGGACAGCTGAGCCCAAATGGCTGAAGGGATGCATCAGACCACAGAATGTCAGGCTGTCTACATAAACTGGGATGTATTGGCCATGAGGGATGGATCCCTGCTCAGGGATGGGCTGGGCATTGGTCAGTGGGTGGTGAGCAATTGTTTTGTGCATCGCTTTTCTTTCTTGGGTTTTATTTCCGTCTCTCTTTTTGTTGTATTTTTTTGCATTTCCATTATTTCATTTTTACTAACATTAATCATAATAATAATTTCAATTATTAAGCTGTTCTTATCCCAACCCCCAGATTTTACCTTTTTCCCTGGTTCTGCTCCCCATCCCACTGGGAGGGAGTGAGTGAGCAGCTGCTGGGTGCTTAGTTGCCAGCTGGCATTAAACCATGACACCCATTCAGTCAGCATACTTACAGCTCTGCGTGCTTGTTGCCATACTGATCATATGGTATTAAACCGAAGGAGAAGCAGGAAACCTCCCTGCTCTGTGTCAGCTCTCCCTCCGTGTGCCTACAAGTAACGCACAAGGCAGTTTATAATTAGTATCATGACTCACTCAATACTGGTAACTGCAGCTATGCCCTCAAAGGAAATGGCTTTTTCTTACCCTTTGGTTCAACTCTGTTTTGTATTAATGGCCCTCCCCTTTTCCCTTGTGTCTCTTCTTCCAGAATTCCTGAGCTGATGTTAAGAAGTATCTTCTAGCAGGTGTGATGGAGAAGACTTGTTAGATTTTAGGCCGCACTAATACTCTTCCAACTGTGCCTGCTTCCAGACAAAAAAGGAAGACAAAGCAGAAACAGCAGTTTCCAGAATTCCACTTCTTTTCTAGAAGATAAATACAAATCAATTGCACAAGAATATAGCCTGAATTCAGTTAAAGAAAGTGAAGAAGACCTCCTTGCTTTCTGAAATCTGTCCTGTTACATCTGTTCTTGATTATAAGAAAATGAACTCCTGTGAACAATTAAGCAAGTGGCTTTAAAAGAAAACCAGAGAAGTAGCAATTGGTGAGGCACAGAGACATCTTGGGGAGATAACAGAGACATCTTGGGAAGATAAGGGATGGAGTGAATACTGAGTTGACTTCCATATGCTTGGGCTTTCTGGTGTCCACTGAAGAGATGATAAGCAAAAAGGATTAAAAAATAACTTTCTAATTTATAAATCAAATATCTGCTTCATGTTCCTATCAAGAAGATATCAAAGAAGAAGAGACAATGGAGATGGAGGATAAGAACAGGTAAAAAAAAAGAAAAAAAAGCCAAAAAAATCTTCTGAAAGAATTTATTGTTAGGCTGGCATGTTCTTGCTCAAACACCCATGGTCAGTAATTTAAAGAAGTCTGAAACTTGCCTAGTGTTTGTAAAAAATTACTATTTTTAAAGGTAAAATTAATTTCTTAAGTTACAAAATAATACTTAGGTGCCAGGTTCTGCTGCAATTACTTATGAATCGTCACCATGAAATTAATGAGAACTGCTTGTAAAAACTCCTGTGATTAATGGGCTCATAGTCTAACTTTCAATTTACAGTCTCCATTCACTATAGCATTTTTTGAAAACAAGTGAAAGTTTCCTTCCTGTGCTTGTCTAACTCTGAATTCAACATGCTGTTTTACTGGGATGAATGTATAATCCTGCCAACAGCTAAAACGCAAAGCAAGTTCTTTGTGTGAACAGTGTCTAAACAAATTTTACAACTTATCTCTTGCAAGTTACAAAACGTTAAGTTGTAATTAGAAGTGTTCTTACTTGCTGTCAATGGACCTGCAGGAAGAGGACAGCTTCCACCCTCAGCCCTGCAATCTGCAGGAGCCCCCTTGATGTGCAGTTCCTTAATGTACAACCTCTGCTTTTTCCTGTGTGTCAGGAAGGTGGGCTTTGCATTGTGTTAGACAGTTGTTGATAGCAACAGCAGATTACTCTTTCAGGGTCTGCTCCACTGGCTCCCTGGGGAATTCTGTGAAAATTCATGGAAGTTATATACTTCCTTTGCCAGGTCACTGTTGGATAGAAAATGTGGGGGTTTGAATCTTTCTTTTTGGTTAGTTAACTAGGCCCTTCTAATCCAAATCTTATACATTTGGGCATCTCTGAGGTTTTTTTCACTTCTCTTTGTTTACCCAGAAGAGGATGACCTGTGTGCTTTCTTCCCCTTTTCCAACCTTACTCTCACTAGGCCTTACATGTGACTCATGTTTCTTTTTCTGTGCCACCTGTCCTTCTGTTTTGTGAAGGATAAATTGTAGCTTGTATTTCTGTATGGAACTGAATGTGTTATGAGTGAGACAGAACTGATACAGAAGTGGAAAAGAGCTAGGATTATCTGGAAGGACATTGCTGGATATCAACCACTATCTGATGAAGAGACACTTGCAGAAGTGCTTGAAGTTGTGTCTTTTCACAATTTAGGAAAACTACATGTCTTGTAGTAGTATCCTTCTACTTTATATTCTAATTTTCTCTATATACAAAGGACTCTGTTCAGTGATGCCTAGAAAATGTTATGAAATTTTAGAACACGGTTAGATGCAGTATTCAGAAAAAACAGGGATCAGCAAATACTTCTTAAAATGTTTAATGCATGTGTAATGAGGGTCCTTTTAGTTATTGAGTTGATTTTCCTCAGTGGAATGATAGTAGCTCCATTAGCTCTGAAATCAAAATAAGAAAATGCCTTAAGGTAGTATGGAAAAAGCCTTGCTTTGATAACCTGATGACTCTGTGTCCTAAACGGAGGCAAAAAACCTAGGCCTGGATTCATGAAGATGTTTAGGAGCCTACATTGGGCTCTGAAATTAATTTGCAAATTTAGGCTCCGCTCTTTCGATGTTTCAAGGTTAAAGTGGATGTTCTAAATCTGGCCCTTTTATTGGCACCGAGGCCAAAACAAAATACCACCAGTAATTTAACATATTGCTTATTAAAAACGTATGCCAACAGCAGTTCTTGCAACACTGTAGTCCCTCCTATTGCGATCCCTAAAGAGCAATTGGGGAGTTTATTTTTATAATTTGGTTTAATCTTTTGCATAATTTGAAATACCAAACATTTTGTACTGGTGTTTTGTTATTTGTACCATCTGGAATTGAAAACTCCGTCATTCTTAGCAATTCAAATTTGTGGAATGATGGTTACTGTGCTATAGCTGAGTTGTCTCTTCAAGGACTTAGCTTTAAGTAGTATTTTCTCAAAGGTGGATCAAAGAGGAAATTTAACTTCAGCATTTGAGATTTTGAAATCTTATAATTTATTTGTGCCTTCTTGTTTTGCTCTTTATTTGCAAAGAATAAACTGAAACAAGTTTTACAGGTCTTTCAAGTATTTTCCATTACAATTTGCTTAGTGCCATCTAGGAACTTATTTGAACACTAAAGCAAATCACTGAGAGATCAAAATCATTAGATGAAAACAAATGTCTGTTCCTGGTCTCTGTGCCCTTATATGTTTTACTCATTTTTAGTAGTATTCAAAAGTATCCTGTTCTGTTGATACCTGACATTTAGAAACGAATCAGCTTGCAAAAGGAATAAGATAATTCTTCAGTTCTTCAGTGTTTGACTAAGCTATGATCATACAGATATTTTGCTTAGAAACTGATAATAGTGGTTTCACATGAGGGGTGCAAAGTAGGAATATTTATTTAAACTCTCTGCACCAACCTAAAATAAAATAGTTTCATCAAAACACCCAATTTGTGTAATAGATCTGAGGGAAAAACTAGATATTTTGTTTGAATCAAACACTTCACATGCCAGAGGTTGGGGATTTTTTGGCTGTTTGTACTACATGGAACTCTAGCTAGAAAAAAATTAGATGTTTTCTGTTAGTGGAGCTATTCAAATGAAACAGAAACTGTACAATAAGGGGTGGCTTGCCAATGACTAGCACATGTGTCATCAACAAATGGTAGGCTTACTTCCAAACTTCTTGAAAAGGCATTAGTAAGCAGGGGGAAAGCAAGCTCCTGGCAGTGACTATAGACCAATGCAATCTGTGCTCTCTGACTGCTGGGAAATAGATATGGTGCAATGTTTAAAACATCTGCTGGTAACAGTTAAGGAGTTGATTTAAGAATGGAGGTAAGTGCTTGCCGTGTCATAGAAGGTTTTGCTTTAAGTTTGGTGTGCACTGTCTCAAACCCAGATGAAGTTGTTGAGTCACTGCTGCTTGCCTGCCAGCACTGCAGAAGGTTTGTTGCTGCACTGGAAGCCACTGTACTGCAGCGGTTTTCCTCTGGCAGGAGTGACCGAGCCACGTCTGTTTCTTATCGCACCATACACCCCTTTTGTGGACTCCATTCCATCTTTCTAATCACACTGACAGGATGGAAGGGACTTGCATCCATCTTTTTCTGCTACTGCAGTCTTATTTTAAATAATTGGAAATATGAGGTGATTCTGCAATGCAGAATTTTCTGTCTTCATGGAACTTGTACTATGAAACCAGCTTTCATTTTGTTTTATAAAAATAATTTAATGTTACAGAGACTGTTAAAATTTTAACAATTTTTTTCTTTTGCATGTCCCTTCTTATATGGGTTATATGACTTCATTCTGAACTAAACGGAATTTATTTATAGCCACAGGAGAATTTTCCATACGTGCTTTTAAATCTAAATGCTGTTCTGCTTGGAAAAGTGGTTATAAAATTGTTAGCATAGGAAATTGTAGATATAATATCAAAAAAATTTCAAATGAAACCCAACCCTTCTATATACAAAAGTTAGGGGTTTTTTTTAACCACTATGGGTAGTTAAAAAATTCCTAGCTGGTACGGTCAAACGAATTTCTTTTAACATTGTGATGTAAAATCATTTTTAGTAGTTCTTCATAACAAATTTTTACATTATACCTTGAACTTTGCTAGGATTACCGAGCTTCCAAGTTCTGTTTTCAAATGGATAAGCAAGATTTTAAAATTTATTTTTGTTGTTGTTGTTGCAAAAATCTGAAAGTTGGAACATGTAATTTTTTTTTTTCAGTCAGTGTTATTTCTGTATCATCAATTTCTAGGATATTTTTATTTAGATATCAGGAAAAAATAAGGGGGTCAGATTTCTGAGGAGAACAGACATGGCTAATTTCCAAGAGCTCAAGAGTCCAACTCCTCTGTCCAGAACCTTGAAAGGTTCCAGTTCTGTATTACCAGTTCTTCCCAATTCTTCCCTTCTACTAAAGAGGTCACATACTAGACAGAATCTGTGGTACACAAAGTTTTTTTCTCCTCAATACCAATGTTAAATCATCACAGGATATAATTTGTGAGTATTGTTTTGTCATGTGATGTGGCATAGTTTGGGGGACTTCAGCCTGGCACTGACAGCAGGACAGTCCATGGCCCTGAATGTGTCCCACTATTTGAAAAGTTTCACATGGAGAGGTGGCTGTTTCCTGAGATAGCTTTGTTCCTCTCCAGGGTCCCATGCAAACAATTGTGCATGCTTCATAAAAGGCTAAATCACTCCTGTGATCCCAGGCAGAGAAGAAGAATTAGATTTTGCCCATGTGGCTTGGTGCTTCACAACTGGTCTGGAGACTATTTTAGTAGCTAATATGGATGGAACTGCATTGGGTTTCAACTCATTCCATTTTGCCCAGTCATCCACATTTGTGTCCCTCATGACGTACCCTTCTGCAGGTATTAAGACATAAAAAGATAAACATTAAGAGATTAGAAAGCAGCCTTCTCATTCTTTTGGACATAGTAGGAAAAATTCTATGATGACAAACTCTGAAGAGGATGTATCAAAAAGGAAAGTTAAAAAGATGAAATGATAGAGAAATGAACAGAGTCCTAAACAAAAGTGAAGAGAGACATCTTGTTTATGTTAAAATAGTTTTTGTGTTATTTCTGGTGAAAGCATGATCAGACCCACAATATTTTCAACATTTTCTTATAATCCTGTAGAAGTCCATATACAAATATTGCTGATGAATGAAATCAGTTGTAGCACTGGCAAAACTCTAGATACTGTATTGGATCGTGACCCACCTGACCTTTGTGGTTTTTTTAGCCTTGTATCAATTTTAGTGAGCTTTTTTTTTTCTTAGCTCGATACACTTCTGCAAAGGTTCATTGTGTCTTTTTGCCCTTCCACAGAAACTCTGTTGCCTTTGGTTGTCACGTGTCAGTTTTAACTCCCTGTCACTGAGTAAAAGTCATAAATGTTTTTAGTTTAGCCAGGGATCGAAAGTGATGGAGTATCAGTTTTAACTCCCTGTCACTGAGTAAAGTCATAACTGTTTTTAGTTTAGCCAGGGATCGAAAGTGATGGAAGTGTTGGAATGAAGTGGAACTGTTGGACGGAGGTCTGTAGTCCATATTTTTGCTCAAAGCAGGAGGATCAGTATTGGTTCAGGTCAGTCATGGCTAAGCCTTGAAACACCCCAATGAAGAGTACCTCTAGACAACTCGCCTCCTAGTGACAGGATTTTTCCTGCTGTCTCATGTGAACCTCCCAAGCTACAGTTTGTTGCCACTGCTCCTTGTTAGTCTCACAGTACTAAGAAGAGCTCAGGTCCACGGCCTTTGAAACTGCCCTTCAGGTACATGCAGGATGTTACCATACTGCACCCTATGGTCTCCTCGTCATCAGACTAAACAGCCCCCCATATACTCCTTGTAGGTTGCGTGCTTTGGGCCCCTGACCATGCCAGTAACCCTCTGCCTGGGAACAAAGGAAGCCCAAAACACCACTATGTTCTGGTCGCAGTATACTAGATCCAGCCTCAACAGCACTGAGCAGACACTCACTTTCCGTGATCTGGAAAGCTTGGTATTCCCCAGCTCCTTTGGAGCAGGGCTGCTGTTCAGCCCGTCACTGATGCACAGCCCATGGCCCTGGGTGCAGAACTTTGCACACGATGAACAGTAGCCTTTCTGCTGGCCCTCTCCATAAGTTTCTCAAACTGCCCTCTCAATTTATTGGGATTACAGGCAGACTAAGGCTCAGTTTTCAGGAGCAAGAGCACTTTCCTTAAGTCTTGAATGGTGTGAGAACTTAACGTACACGCTTGTGAGGTAAGGCAGGGTGCATGACCTATCACAGGCTCTCCGACAGAGAGCAGAAAAAGTATGTTTCCTTCTGTGTTTTGCATCCTTGAGAAACAATGAAGTTTATCAGCCGTAACTCTGTGTGATCCATACGGTGGTGCCTGAATGCTGTGAATTACGTGAAACACCAGCATGCTTCCCTGCCGAAGGAGGGATGTGCCTGCGGTACCATCTCTGCATCTCATCCTCAGTCACGGCTCACGCCGTACACGCGACTGCAGC
>NW_008237404.1:562973-584766 GCF_000691975.1 Corvus brachyrhynchos
CCCTTTCCCTGATGTTCTCCCTGTGTTTTATCCTAATTTCTTTGGGGTAGAGCAGAAATTCACCCGAGAGTGCTGATGTGCTTGTTCTGCCCTCCTGCCACTCTGGTCAGTTTCAAGACCAGAGCTGACATCACAGTGAGATGAAAGTGACAAGCTAAAAATTGAGGTCTGGGCACAGGAGAGAGTCGAATGAATGAATGAATGAATGACCTTGTTCTGTTTAAGGCATCAACCTGGTGTCAGTCTTTCAATACTGCTTGGTGTGCTTCCGGCTGTGCTCTTGGGAAATGGGAACCTGGAGACCTGGTGGGATGGGATGGGATGAGTAGAGGCAAGAAGAGGAGAGAGAGGAGGTTGGAAACTAGTGTTAAATAGGGCAACGGGACTTGCAAATGCGTAGAGAAGAGAGGGCTCTAGGGAAACCTTGTTGTGGTCTTTCTGTATATGATGGGGGCTTATAAGAAAGATGGAAAGAGACTTTCTATCAAGGCCTGAAGTGATAGGACAAGGGACAATGGCTTTAAACCGAAAGAGGGTAAGTTTAGATTGGGCACAAAGAAACTTTTTAGCATTAGGGTGATAAGACACTGAAAATTTCCCAGAGAAATAGTGGATACCCCATGACTGGAAGTGTTGATGATCAGGCTGGATGGAGTTTTGAGAGACCTGATCTAGTTCCTGTTCATGGCATTGGTGGGAGGGGGGGTTTGACTACATGATCTTCAAATGTCCCATTCCAGCCCAAACCATTCTATGATACAAGGAAAGATATAGGTGTTGGTTTTAAGGAAACTTTTAAGAACCTGGGGAACACAAGTAGTCTTTGAGGGCTCAGGTTTGAAGCAAACTCCATGTGTAGTTTATCTTTTGTTTTCTTGTCTGGTTTTGTGTGTCCTTGGTTTTGTTCTCTCCAGGCCTTCCTGTTTTGGAGGACGAACTCTGTATCACTTTCTAAAATTTGCCTGGAAGCAAAGATCTGACTAGCACAGAAAACTTATCTTTTTCAGGGAACAGTCAGTAAGCAGGCTGCAATTGCTATTCTGTTTGTTTGGGTTATTTTTTATAATAAACTGGAATTTATATGGGAACATTTATTCTGTACTGTAGAAAATTTGAAAATACTTTAGAAACTTTTGAACTCCTGTTTATTGGGACCAAATTATTTTTTAATTTTCGGAGTAGTAGAATATTAATCCATAAATCTTTTTTCCCCCCTTTTTTTAGAACTGTTATGTGCAATTTACAGATGTTAAGTAAAATCCAGTACCTTTTTTCTCATAGGTCCTTACAGTGTTAAATTATTGATCTGGATCTATTCAATGTCCAAGTTTCTAGTGGTGTTTTGGTACAAAAATTGTACCTTAGAATATTCAGTTACTCAATCCCTTTAATGCTTGGTGATGGTTTAGAGCATTCCATGGATTGCTTTTTATTTTAGTCATTTCAGAGTAGCTATACCCAATTTTATGTCTTGAGAAAGTTCAACTCAAGTACAATATTTCTGCATTTTTATGATAAACCCACTGTTGCTTTAATCACTATTTAAAACTGGTGTAAATAAAAAAGAATGTAAGTTTTTATTATTACTGTTGTTGTTAAATAATGATGACATACTCTGGACTAGGGTTGTCTTTTGCTTATTGAATGTAGTTAGATTGTAAACATCTATGTCTGTGTTAACACCAACTGCTTTCTAGTGATTTGTTTTTACCCATCGAAGTGAGGAAGTAGTCCCAACATTTGCTGTAAACTGAGACTAATATAATCATATAATTTCACATAATAATATTTTAATATAGATCCTAATTAGTGCAGTGGCCCTCTAATTTGGCATTTGTTGTTGTTGCATGCAGGATAACATATGAGTTTTGTAACAACACTTAGTATATGAATGAGACACGCATCATATGAAATGAGAAGTGCAGCAAAACCATTATGTGCTGTGATTACTGAATAGTTTCCCCAATGGCTGCTAAGGAATGTGTTGCTTAGTTTGCCTCAGTTTCTCAGTGATGTTCCTGGTGAGTCCACTGGGGGTTGGATTAGGTGACTTTCAGTGGTCCCTTCAACCGGTCTGCATGTAGAGGTAATGGGGGATGAGGCTGTCAGATTCTTCAGGGGTGTTTCTCTGACACTTCTGTCTCTACACATTGCATCTTGCTAGCTGCTTTGAGCTGATATTGCTTAGTTTAAGCCCCCTGTGAAATTGCATACCCAGATGTACTTGTGGAGTACAGATTATGTACTTCTTGTATATGTTAATTTTTTTTATGGTCATTCACCTTAGAACAATAATGCTTTCATTTTATGCTTCCAGAACTTCCCTGAATACAAAACTTTTTCAAATGTACAAACAAGAGGCCGTGGCTTGCTCTTAGTATGCTTCTATAGGCATTTTTTCCACCTGATTTGTTTTGGTCCTGTTACTAACAAACTGAAACTTCTGACCAAGTTCTGTCTTATTTTTTCCTTCAGTTGTCTGATGATATCAAGATTGTGGATCTTCAGAAGTCTCAAAATCAAGTTTTTCTGAAACTTCAGTCAAAAGGGTTGAAAGGAGGAGGTATGGAAAATATTTGTCTCTGTTTATAAACTGGAAGCTCAAAGCATTTTCTGATGCAACATGGAGTTAATTGAAAATTTATCTCCTTTAAATGTGAAGCAATTATTTTTCATGTAAGTCCTAGGTTTGACACTTGTTCTTTTCATTCCACTCTAGAAAAATTAGGCTTCTCTTTTTAAGTGCCTTGGCATTTGTTTTTTTCTTTGTAATATAATGTGTAGAATTTAGGTTATTGCTGTCCTTTGGAATCAATAAGACTTGCCTTTCAGTAGTGTTGTAGCTGCCTTGTCTCATATAAAAGAAGCTGAATACTTGAAAGCAGTTCAGATACTGAAAGGATATCTTTTCAGTAACCACCATGTAAAAAAATATGACACTGGTAAAAATCTCTGGATTTCTTCCGTTGTTTTTAGGTTTTTTTCTTTGATAGTTTGGTTTTCTTTTAACTCTGTCTGTTATTTACATTTTTATTAAAGAAAACCGAAGGTGTATCTTTTCATATGGTGTCTTGATAACTGAATATCTTCAGAAATGCTCTAATTAAAATTTGTCATAATTATTTTATTTGGTTGCTAGCATTAGTATTTTTCTCACAATAACTTTATTGCAAGGCAGTGAAATAATTGCTAATGGGATGGTAGGATGAAGAAGGAAACTGTTCTTTTCATGCAGATATTTTATTTGGTCTCACAAAAATATTGTATTTCTTAGCCTGTTCAAGCCATGAACTGGATTATGGATTTTTAGTAACAGAGGGAAGTTTGTATATTAGTCAGAAGTTCGTGTTCACATTCTCTAGAACCTGAAGTAATTAGAAAACACCTATAAAAATGGACTTCATGGTTCTATGACATCAAACGCTTTTCTTTCTCTCATTCTTGACTGCTTGCTCTGATGTTTTGCTGTGTGTAGGCTGTGGTAGACTAAATAAAAAAAGTCTTATTTTCCACCATGCAAGTATATAGAGGATAAAGTGTAGTGGCCCTAAGAAATCTTAAATGGGAAAGAAAAACTGGCACTGTATTTCTGTGCCTAGAAATGGAGATTTTCTTAGAGATTTCACTGTAAGCTGTCTATGTCTAGATAAAGTGCTTAACTTTTCCTGGCCCACAGTTCTGATGTAAGTCAATCTAAAACATCTGAAGGTTTTAGTATCAGCCTTTTGTGTTCATTCCGGAGTCTTTCAGTTCAGAGATTTTTCCTTACAGCAGATGAATCAAGAAATGCCCTGAATTTCTCACTTGGAAGTGCATGGTCAGTAGGACCAAGCACATGGGTTGCTGAAGTACTCTGAAGATCATCCGTGTCCCCTTTGTGCTCATTCGTTGCTGGTGTCTGTCAAATAACACATGATCTTTTCATATGATCACAGAATAATTCATGTTGGAAGGGACATCAGGAGGTTTTTACTCCAGCCTTCCTGCTCAAAGTGTGGACAGCTCTGAGGTCAGACCGGGTCGCTTGAGGGTTGATCTGGTGGAGCTTGGAAAGCCTCAGAGGATGGAGACTGCACAGACTCTCTGGGCTCCTGAGTGCTTGTCTGCTGTTATGGGAGAACAAGTTTCTACTTGAAATTTGTGGTACCAGTTTTGTGTTAAATATCACCAGCCCTAATAGTCAAGAAAAATCAGTTCAGCCTTTGATAAGATGCAGTAAATAATGATCTATAGCCAGAGTAATTGTTGTGACATGCATAGAGCAGCTCTGCTCTTAGATTTAAAGTGAACAAAGTCTATCTTCATTCCTATCACTTAGAAGTTATTTGTCTGTTTTTGTGGTTCCCATGGTGAATGAGATATGTTGTTTAAATACTTCCACCTGCCTGCCTAACTTAGAGAAGATTAGTTTCTTGATTTTAGATAATTTCAGTTGATCAGTTCGCCTTATTTTGGAAGTATGCATGTTGACTTTCATATACTTCTGTAAAATTAACAAAAGTTATAAAATATTTCACACACCTTCAACCGTCAGTTGCAATTTCTTGCTTATTTTTTTCATTGATGCTATTAAATTACCTTAAATAAAGTGACACAAGAAAATTTTAAAGACAAAATATTTGATGTTTTTGCTTGACATTTTCTCAGCAAATAGAACTCTTATTTGTCCCCTTTTTTCCACTTCGCTTTTTTTCCTAGTGTTTTATTCCAGAATATACATAATATGCGTGTTTGATTCTGTGTGTTTCATAAACACACGTATATGCAGAAGAGAGGGAGAGAATAATTACTTGTTAATAATTTTATAAGGACGCTTTAGATAGGGCATCATTAGGGTCTGTTTTCCTTGTGAGGATTGCATCATTGCTATTTGTTTGAAGCACATGTTTTAAAGGTTTGGTTAAGGGAGCTGCCCTTTAGCCTCAGACCGGAGTTTGAATTGAAGAGTACTGAACCTTTAATTTTGTGATAACTTTTTCTCTTGGAGCAGATGTTCATAATGCTTGGACTCTTTTCCCTCCAGGGTTAAGCTCTGGCAACACCAAAACTGGCACCAGGTCCATGCCCAAAGTGTGTCAGAACAGGAGGTGTACACTAGAGCCAAAACCTTCTGTGCCTGTGTGTAGTTGTCAGTAGGGATCATCACTGGCTATAAAAGAGTTAGAGCCACTGCTGCCCTGGAATACTGTCCTGCTACTTAAAAAATAGTAGTCTTTTAGTAATTCCTACTTTTGAACATCAAGTAGCTGGAATTGTGGTATAACTGTTGCAAAGACAGCCTCCAAATTTGTTTCATCTAGATATGAAACAGCTTGTTGACTTTAACATCAAAACTGCTGCTTTACTTTTTTTAATTAAAAGATTTATAATGTAGTATTTTCACAGTTGATTTTGGAAAGACAAGACTTTACAATAACAGGCCTTAAGTTAGTTTAAAGAAATTATCTAAGTTCGCAGTAATTGTTTAGTGGTTTTTTATTTAATCTGAAATTAGGTGCATAGTAGCATAATGCACAGGGGATTTTTAAATTTATTTGTTTGGTTTTAGGTCGTTTTGGACAAACAACTCCGCCACTTGTTGATTTTCTTAAGGATATATTAAGAAGATACCCAGAGGGAGGACAGATTCTTAAGGTAGACAATAAATAGCATATTTAACCGTCATTTAATATGCATGACATAATACCAAAGTTTAACACTTTCCAGAAAATCTTATGGTTGTTTTATCTTATATTTACAGTAGTACAGGAGATACATGTTTCCATTTGTGTGGACAAGGCAAAGAGAGTTGTGTGTTTTGTGTGGTTTTTGTTTGTTTTTTTCCTTTAAACATTTCTGGGTTTGCTCAGTAGAAGATGATTTGTGTGATTTATCATAGCTTCCTATGTTAATATCTGAAAATGGCAGTTTGATTTTTTTTGTTTTTAAGAGCATCTGGGGTGATTAGTTGGATGTTAGACTTCTCATCCAGCATGCTTCATCACATGGGTGGTAGGAACCTAATTTTCTTAGTGTATGGGAATACTAGATTCTAACTAATGGAATCTGGTAAAGTTGTCTTATCTATCTATACATACATACATACAAAACACACAAATGTTGATAGATGATGACAGTTCCTGATGTCTGTTGTATTGTTTGCAACCATGGAACTAGAAGCTGATTATGCTTAGTGGGAATGCCCAAGATAAGCTTATCTTCAACTGTTTTGGCAAACTGCTTCCTGGATACATTCTGAGCAGCGTCTGTACTGTCTGTTACAGTCTGTAAGAGGGTGCTTACATTTTTATTATTTCTCAGTACTAGTTGCATCTGTAAAATGTATTTGAATTAAGAAGGGTTCAGATCTCGTCAACATTGTAAACCCAAACTTTCATTCCAACATGAAGAAATAAGGTAATGTCCTTAGAAATCAGATAGGTAAATCTAAAAGTAGAAATGATGCTATTTTCATAGTTTACAATTTAGGGTTAACAGATTGTTAGGGAGAGATTACTACCAGGAATTTTGCTGATACCTTAAAATTTATTTCAGGGTTTTGATTCTTCAGATACAATGCTGTTACAGCTGAATGTAGCAGTTACCCCATGTGCCACAGCATGAATGCAAGTCTGACTACATGGTGATTTCCATACTTAGTATTTAATATTTCTGAAGACTTTGGGCTATCTTTCTTTATCTTCATGAAGAACTGTCATGATTGTTCTTTTAGAAGAAGAACTGCATATAAACATCTTGTAAAGATTCTTTAAACATTTCTTATTTATGCTTAACTGTAGGTATATTTCTTGCTATCTCATAATACTTCAAAATTATGTAGAAGTGACAATATAATATACGTTATAGACTGAACATACTGTCACAAACTGCAAAATCAAAGGGTTATAATTTTGGAACCAGATATTAGATAACAGTGAGGTTATTTTAGTCTCAACAGTATATTTGAATGCAACTTAATCTGAAATACTTGCTGCTAGTTGATGCATTTTCTAAGTACAAGCTCATCTTGCTATCAAGTCTTTTATGCATAATTGAATGAAATTATGTCTATGAATACATTGCATGTGATGTATCTATGTTGCTTTTCAATTCAGCTGAAGTACTTTCATATGCTAACCTTGCACACACCCACATGAACATACACACGTGTTTATATATCTGGAGCCCTGATACACTGGGATGGTTCAGTGTAAACAGAGCATTGTGTGAGCCTGTAATCCCGTAGGTATTTATAACCATGCTTACGCGTCTGCCGTTGATGAGAATGGGACTGAATAGGCATATTTTATTAATGGTTGTGTTTACAGAACTAGTTTACTGACATTGTAGTTTTCCATAGCTCTCACCACTACTAATACTATTTAACAAATACTCAATATAAGCCTCTTTCCAGTCTGTGGGTTTAAATCAACGGGGGCGCTGCTCTGTTGGTTCATGGCTTAGGGAGCTACTGGTCAGAGCTGTTTTGCAGCCCTTTGTCAAAGGGGTTTAGAAGTGTGAGCATCGTGGCCCTTGAATGGTTGGTTCATACTGTGAAATGTTAACCTGAACTTAATTCAGTTGACGTAAAGAAGAGTACTGTGTATTACCCTTTTGTGGATGGGTGCCTCACTGTTGTTGTACAACTGTTTGTAAAGGCTTAACAATACACTTTGATAAATATGAAAATTCTTTTTTTTCCTTCTCACATTTGTGTTGTTTTTAGACTTCTACAGCTCTAATTCAGGATAATGTAGTAGTAACAGCTTAGTAGCTTGTTTCTCAGCTTTGTGACTGCTTTTGTATGGTGCTTGAGCTTCAAATTCAGATCACATTTATAGTATTTGTCTGAATATTTGTTTTATAAGGATACCTATTCTCATGCAGGTAAACTGGATAAAACCACTTTGGTTGAAAAGTATGAAAATAATTACACTTGAGACAATTGCTTATTATTTTCTACTGTTTAAGTTCAAAAGCCATTGCTAGAATATGTATTACTGCATTATACTTTGTTTTGTTTATTTTTTTTCTGCCTCAGGAACTGATACAGAATGCAGAAGATGCTGGTGCTACAGAGGTTAGGTTTCTATATGATGAAACTCAGTATGGAACAGAAACATTATGGTCCAAGGACATGGCACAATATCAGGGTAAATATAATTTTTATTAAATGTGGTCATTGTTCTTCAATATGCATGTTGTTTGGGGTTAGCTGTCCTGGCTATGTCCCCTCTCAGCTCCTTATGCACCCCCAGCTCACTTGCTGTTTGGACCACATGAAAAGCAGAAAAGGCCTCGGCTCTGTGTAAGCCCTGCTCAATGATAACTGAACCAGCCCTGTGTTACCATCACTGTTTCCAGCACAAATCCAAAATACAGCCCCCAGCTACCAAGAAGCCCAAGCCAGCACACCAGTTCTTAATGTAAGATGACCATAGCCCTTTACATTTCAGCATTGTCCGGGCAGTTCAGTTTTCTTCCCCATCCTTTTTCTCTTGCCCTTACACCCAGTGTTGCTCCATATTGCCTGTATACTGCAAATACAGTTTATTGAAACTTTAGCATCATTTTACATCATTTACTATGGCTTTGTGAGATGAAGGTCAGTTATGTATTTAACAAGCAAATTAGTTTGCATAGTCATCCTGAAAGGCATTCAGTTGTGATTTGTAGATTTCAATGATGGATGATCCACTACTTCTTTCTTCTGGCTTCTTTCAGTTGTTAATCAGCCTTATTATGTCTTCTAATGTGAATTTGTCCGCCTTACTTTCTAGACACAGGTTATTGTTATATCTTGCCTTATATTCCCTGCCAGTGGAGGTATCTTTGGACTGTGACTAGTACATTTTTCAGATATCTTTTCGATAGACTGAACAGATTGAGTTTAAGTCTTGTGCCACATGGTACTTTTTTCAGAAGTTTCATTGTTTTCTGCTTTTTGTTCAGTTTTTCAGAATCATTCTTTTAAAATGTGGATGCGAGAATTAAATACCACATCAGAATATAAATCTAACTACCATGTACAGAGTTAAATTCATCTCCTTGCTTTTGCTTTTGCATTTTGCTTTTTTTTTCATTACCAGTCATAATTTGATGTCATCTTAAGTCATAGCTTCCCCATTCAATTTGCACATGCATACTTCAAAGAAATGCTTTCTCAGGTCTGTGACTTCATTTCCTAGAAATTTTAAACATTAAATAGTTTTCTTCTGTCATCTTTTTAACTCTTGCCTGTTTATTATAGGGCCAGCATTTTATGCGTACAATGATGCCATTTTCACCCCTGAAGACTGGCATGGTATACAGGAAATAGCAAGAAGCAGGAAGAAAGATGATCCCCTGAAAGTTGGAAGATTTGGAATTGGCTTTAATTCAGTTTATCATATAACAGGTACTCTTTGTAGTTATTTTAAAAAGAAAATGTTGAAGTTTTAAATAGTTAAATTACTTTAGATATTCACGAACATTTAATATTTTCTCTATAATGCATTTTAAAATTAGTACATGGCTAGATTTTCTTATGAAGCATTCCTATTTTTTGCAATCCTGTAAGATATCTATTTGATTCTGAATGTTTTTGAAGAAGATTGTTCTATTAGCATCATTATCTACTTAGTCCCTTATATTGAAATGCACATTCCTTTACAATGGTATTTCAATTATACACTGGTGCTCATTTTATAGAGGCTCATAATGTATGGTAGCTATCCAAGTAGAAGTGTGGAAGTTCTACTCACTAGACTGAAACTCTTTTGCAGGTTCTTTGTATAGTAGGTAGTGATTTTTATTTCCTGCTAGAAAAGATATTATGTAATAGAGGTATATGCACATTTACAATTGAAAGAGATAGTACATACTGTTTCACAAGCAGGTAATATCCAGTCTTGAAACATATTATTCTCCCAGAATGTTTTATTGTGGTACAGAAGAAGCATGAATAATGCTTACAGTCTCCACACCTATAATAGCACAGAATAAGAGGCAAAGTTTTGCTGAAATAAAATTTTTTACCTTGTGAAGTGAATTTTTAAGATACATGATATTTTTTAACAATATTTTGCCTAGCTGAGCATGAATAAAATTAATACATTCAGTGGTTTGATAATTCTGGGAATTTGTGCTTTTAAATGTACAGGATTACTGTTTGCCAGCCTTCAAGATCTGCAAAGTATGAATCTAATAGAGCACACTTGTAATAAATTAGATGTTTTTTTTCTTGAAAATGCTGGAAACATAAAAGTATGTAGTTGAAAGTAATTGTATTTGCTGTTGCTCTCTGTCTGCTAGAATTCAAATAGCTGAATGAGTATTTATATATTCAATTGCAGAATAGGTGTGTGCTTGTTTCTTCCCTGTCAGTAAGCACTGAATTTTGTTATCAGAATCACAGAATCATGTAGGTTGGAAAAGACCTTTAAGAACATTGAGTCCAACTGTAAGCCAAAAGGTACCAAGCCTGCTACTAAGCCATGTCCCCAAGGGCCATGTATATGTGTCTTTTAAATACCTTCAGGGATGGTCACTCAGCCGGTTCCCTGGGCATTATACTCCGTTCATCATGGTTTTAGAATATTTTTTTCTTGCTTTTTTAAAGTTTGTTCCTTAACACTGTACTTTTAAAGTATGTTGTTTTAGGATTTTTAATAATTGTTGGTTTTTATGTATACAGATGTCCCTAGCATCTTCAGTGGTGACCAGATTGGAATGCTTGATCCCCATCAAACCCTTTTTGGACCTCATGAGTCAGGCCAGTGTTGGAATCTAAAAGAAGATAGCAAGGAAATAAATGAACTTACTGACCAATTTGCACCTTTCATTGGTGTATTTGGCAGCACTAAGGAAACCTTTAAGAACGGAAACTTCCCTGGTACCTTTTTTCGTTTCCCACTTCGCCTGCAGCCCTCCCAACTGAGCAGCAATGTTTACGACAAACAGAAGGTTCTGGAGCTGTTTGAATCCTTCAGAGCAGATGCGGACACAGTATTGCTTTTCCTGAAGAGTGTTCAGGACGTTTCATTGCACGTTCGGGAAGCTGATGGAACAGAGAGGCTGGTTTTTAGAGTAACTGCCAGCGAGAACAAGGCCTTGAAACATGAGAGACCCAATTCTATCAAAATCCTGGGAACTGCAATAAATCAGTACTGTAAGGGAGTTCCAAGCAATAGTATAACATGTGTGACATACCATGTAAATATAGTTGTAGAAGATGAGAGTGTTAAAGACGCACAGAAAACATCTTGGTTAGTGTGTAATTGTGTGGGTGGTCGAGGAATGTGTACAGAGCTGGATTCTTTAGCTGATGACTTGAAATTTGTTCCTACAATTGGAATAGCCATGTCTTTAGCAACTAATGTGGAGGAAAATGGAGCCGTAGCAGACTTTTCAGGAAGAGCTTTTTGTTTTCTGCCTTTGCCTCCAGGCGAAGAAAGCAAAACTGGACTCCCAGTTCATGTTAGTGGTTTCTTTGGTCTCACAGACAATAGGAGGAGTATCAAATGGCGAGAGTTGGATCAGTGGAGAGATCCGGCAGCTTTGTGGAATGATCTTCTTGTGGTAAATATAGTGCCTAAGGCATATACCACCCTTATTTTGGAAGCTATCAAACGAATGGAGACTGAGAAGAATTCAGATTTTCCGTTGTCAGCTGAAAGAATTTATAGGTTATGGCCTGATGAGAACAAAATCAGGGTACCCTGGAAACCAATTGTATTACCTCTCTTTAGAGACCTGCTCCAGCATACAGTTATTTACTCAGTGAGTAATCAGTGGATAAAGGTGGAACAGGTGCACTTTTCTGAAATGGATGAGAGTTTGGAGTACACACAGTCTATTCTCAACTACCTCCAGAATTCAGGGAAGCAGATTGCCAAGGTACCAGCAAATATTGCTAGTGCAGTGCATCTTACTATTTCTACTGCTAAAGCTGTGAAAAAAGTGACTCCCACTGTAGTGCGACAAGTGCTACGGAAATCTGGACACAGTGGACCTGCTGAAGAAAAGCTTCATCTTTTAGAATTTGTGCTTTCTGATGGAGTCTATAGTGAACTGATTGGATTGGAGCTTTTGCCTTTACAGAATGGGAATTTTATTCCTTTTTCCTCATCTGTGTCAGAACAGGATGTAGTTTACATAACCTCAGAAGAATATCCCAGGTATGCTTAATATTTGTAATACTGTGGGGGGTTTTTTGGTAGTGTTTTTTTTTTTTTTAAGGTACATGTTAAAACAGAGCTTCAGACTGTTCTTTGCTTATCAACAATCAAGGTATGCAGCAGCCTGTATTGTGATGAAATAATGCATAGATAGAACTCTTTTTTTTGTATATATGTGTATGTCTGTGTTCATCTGTCTCATTTGAAAAATTTGACACCCATTTGCCATTAACCCTTTATAAAAGAATTGTGTGATCTTCTACCTTGGATAGACTTGAAGGATACCTTTCAAGTCCATTTTCTTCTGGGAATTACAAATAGGAGGAGATTAGAAATATGCATACTAGGAAGTTCATTAAATTAGGTAATGATAACTTAAGTCTTGAGATTACATCTGTTTTTAGTTTTTTTTTATCACAACACTTACTTTCAGTGAGGTAGTACTTTCACATCTGCTCTCCTTTTGTTCCTTCCAGTCCCTCTCCAATTAGCTTTTTTCCTTGCTTATTTCCCAGCTGCACTAGTGCTCCAATTTGGTCCTCATTTCATCAGCCAAAAGAGCTTGCACTGACACTGGGGAGAGGATAGCAAAGAGCAGGCTAGCTGGAATAAATGAGCTTGGGGTCACTGGGGAGAAAGCATGACTACTGCTTTTTATGTCTGTACTGGATTACGCATTATTAAATACTTCTTAAATCTGGACCATTCTCCACATAATCTCTAAAGATGTATGGCTTGAAGTCACTCAGACACACCAGCTGTCTTTCTGTTTCCCCTTACAATGTGCTACCTGCATGTATGTTTACAATAATCCCACCTTCTCCTTTGCCTCAGAGTTCCACTAATTTCCAGACATACAACTTGAGAGAATGTGACACTTGGCCAGTTTTTGTTGCTTTTCCTGCTCTGTGGACTGTTTATAAGGGAAGTAGAGGTGGGTTGGAGTGTGCCCATAGAGATATTATTAAGGTAAAAAGTGCTTCAAGTGAGGTCCTTATGTAAAATATGTTTTGAATATACATATAGACAGCCAATCTTCAAGAAGAGCAGCTGGATGCAGGTAACTTGTCTTCCCATGCTTCTTGAAAACAGTTTGCATATCTTCAAGTCTGCTGCTGGCTTTTTTCTGCTATATTCTAATCAGAATCACAGAACGGGTCAGATGACCCCCTGTGGTCCCTTCCAACCTCCCTGCTCAAGCAGAGCCATCCTGGAGCACACGGCACAGGATTGTGTCCAGATGGTTCTTGAGTATCTCCAGTGAGGGAGGCTCCACAACCTCTCTGGACAGCCTGTTCCAGTGTGTGGTCACTGCACAGTGAAGGAGTTCTTCCTCGTGTTCAGCTGGAACTTCTTGTGCATCGGTTTCTCTTTGCCGAGGCGCTTTGCCTCGTATCCTATTGCCTGTATCCTTGGCACCACAAAAAAGTGCCTGGCTCCACTCTCTTGACACCCTCCCTTCAGATACATATAGATGTGGATGAGGTCCCCTCTCAGTCGTCTCCTCCCAAGGCTGATCAGGCCCAGCTCCCTCAGCCTTTCCTCATAGGAGGGATGTTCCAGTCCCTTAATTATCTTCAAAGCCCTCTGCTGGATGCACTCCAGGAGCTCCATAAATTTAAACCCATAATCATAAACCCATAATCTTTCTTGCTCTAAACAATTCAGGTTATTTATAAGGGGATTAAAACCACTTAGAGCCTGTGATTCTAGTGTCTTTTTCTAAAAAAAATGTTCTTTAGTATCAATTGTGAGATGATTTATCTTTTGTTGTTCTTGCACTCCTTCCAGAAGTTACAGCAGCATACTAAAACGGAAAACATTCCCATGATGAGACTAACAAATTAGAGCCCTGCTTCAGACTAGATATAAGATACTTTTTTTGAAACTTGAGGACACCAGTATATCTTATCCAGTTCATGTTCCATTGGTAGTGGACTTGGTTTGATAGGCCTTGTAAAACTGATTCAAAAGCGTATGATAACAGTCATAAATCCATAAATCTCCTTGACAGCTGTGCTAAAACAGAAATTTGAAATAGTAATGCTTTCTTTGCCTCTATTCTTGCCTGCATCAAGTATCTTTAATTCTAATGTTTTAAGTATGATAAATTATGCATGTTAGATGTTTCAAACCCCTTTCAATTTAGGAGATTGGCTCTTTTCTTATTCAAATTTGGAGCCTGCTAAGAAGGTAAAATAAGCTCTTAAGCATTTTCTTTCTGTTAACTCTGTGGAAGAACAAGATTCTGTGTTGGTTTGTCTAATGAACATACCTGTGATCAGAATTAAACTGGATATTTTATTTTTGATTTCACAAAGACCAAAGCCCTGAAAAGCGATCTAGTTTTAAGAGCTAAAGCAAGAGAAGGGCAGGATGAAACTTACTCTTCGCACAATAATTTTAACTATTGATCACAGATCTGAAATCTGCAAATCTTTTCAAATCCACAGACCTGTGTGACATTCTAGAATTATGTGTTGCATTTTTTGTACACTTTTCAAACAGAATTCTAAGAGACATAGAATGGTAGGTACTATTTTAACTTTTTTTTTGTTACAATTCAAATAGGTGAAAATAGTTTTTTAATCCCAGTTTTTCTATCAAAAGAAAACCTGCTTTGAAAAGAAGAATAGTTGGAAAAATTACTTTCTTACTACCCTCTCCTTCTAAATGTAGGATTTTTTCATTTGTCAGAAAATGCCCACTGAAAGCCCTACTCTGCATATGTACATGATTGCTTTGCATGCTACTGTTCTACCATGATGATTACCAAGCTGGTAATGTCTGTGCAGTAACATAAATAAATTATGCTAAAGTGTGGGGGCCTTTTTTTGTTTTCTTTTTTTTCATGGTGTGCTAGATCACTCTATCCTGGCCTGGAAGGAAAGTTACTCTCTGATGACCTGAAGCCTGAGGTTCTTGCTGCTTTGAAAGAAGCCGCCAAAAGCCGAGGTAATGTGTCTTTTGTATTCTCTTATAGTGAAACCAACTTCTAATGGTTCAAACAGACTAGCTCTAAGCCAAAGTTTAAAGTAATGTCTCTTGAAGTTGCATTCCCATAAATAAGACACTCATGTAAAAATCCATTAAGATATGATAGACTATATTGCTTGAACTGGAAATGACACAAATGAAAATTATAAATGAACAAAAAGGCAAAGGAAGAAGGATGAAAATTTGTGATAAAACAATAGATACTCATTTAGTAAAATGTATTCAAGGGTGAAGAATTTTATTCAAATAGTATTCTTCCACTTAGTCTTAATTCTGTTGTATTTATAGGATTTGCATATGCAATAGCTGTGTCATGGTTTTGGTATTGTGGATCATCTCTTATCTCACAATTGCAAGTGATCACATCAGTACATTTGTTTTGGACCAGATTAAGTCAGTTTAAGTGTCTAGCCTCAAGCATACTGTAGATCATGTAATTTCCTCATGTGTTTCCTGAGTCTTAATTCATAGTTTATGGTTGTGTCAATGTGGACCTACGGAAATACTCCCAATCGTGACCAAAAGACTTAGTGAAGGAGTTTGTTGTATCTATAGATAAGATGCTTCTATGTTTAAATGTCTTCACAATTAATTTTTTCAGCATTTATTCTTCTCAGTGTTTGTTTGCACTTACATTTCCACCCTTGTGTTTATCATTTGATTGGTAAATTTGAAGCCTGAATCTCAGAAGTATCTTCACGTAAACAAAATCCACAAACCAATTCACTTGTTAGCTCACCATACAGTAATACTATTTAAAAATAAGCTGTTCTTCAGTGTCTAGAAAATTTACTTTTCAGGAAAACATTCTTGTTTCTGGTTTTTGGGTTTTTTTTTTAATGAGTTGATTCATCAGAGTTCATTTTTATACTGAAGACATTAGAACTGGATGTAGAATACTATTACTCATAGTCTTGATTTGCTTTTCTTTATATTCTTTATCATGATCTTCAGTCATTCAGTCTCTATTTCTTCTGTGTTCTGACCTTTTTTCCCCTTCAATCCTTTAAATATTCTCTTTATTACTCCTTTTGTTGAGTTCTAAAGCTCGTCCTTTCTCCATGTTTTGATCATTCCTTCATTATCAAAACCAATAGAAAAATAAGGTCATTCTGAGGCAAGATGATAAATTTTTAAAGTATGGCAAAGCACCTGGGAAAAAAATAGAAGAATTGAGTGACTTTTTGCATAGAATAAAACATGTAAATATTAAAAACAATATAAAATCTATAGAAAATACGAAATATGGGACTTCAACTGAATATGAAGGACATCAAGTTTGAAATTATTATAAAGCGAACCTTTATTTTAAAAAGCAAAACTTTCAAAGTCCTATCAGCATATTAGATGATGGATGTTGTGCCTATTAATGCAGTAGAATATGCTTGGTTTAATTTTTTTCCCCTACTGCTAATTTCCCTCAGTACTGTTTTTAAACAGAATGTAAAGTGTTGAAAGTAATGACTACCTCAAATTGTGTATCCAAACAGGGAATATTCATGATCTAGGATAGAACCATAAGGAGCTACTGTTTTATTAGTAACTTTTAAAGAACAGAAATATATAGGTATCAAGACAACCACAGTGAGATTAGATGGATGAATATTTAATGTAAGACAGCAATGTTAGTACTGAAAAATGCTTGTTCTGTGTGATGAAACGTTGAACTGACTTTTGAGATGTACTTTCCTAGACAATTTCCTCCAAGTGAATGTCACAAAGCAATCTGAAAGCAGGCTTAAATTAAAAAGCAGAGCAAAACAACCAAAAGAAAATACAGTATATGCTTGAATACATCCTAAAATAGCAGAGGTGACAGAAACGAAAAAAAACCCCCTCTGTTATTGAACCAGTCCCTTGCTGAGTTCTAGGACATTCCTTCCCCTCCAGGCTTGGTCTCAGAGCTGCAATGAAGTCTTTCTAGACTTTTTAGTTACTGGGAAGATTTTAGGTCACATTTAAGGTCTTACTTTTGTCTCTCTTTTCTTCTGGCATCTGATATTTTTCTAGGGACTTATTCTTGGTAGTGTGCCTCTCATTCATTAGGAGAACATATTTTTGTTAATAAATATGACGACTATTCTTCTAAATGTTCTAGAAATTCTTAAATACTATTAGATAGTTCTTTACAAGATTCAAGTATCCTATTTTTCTCTTCATTCTACCTCCTCCTAAATTATTCTTCATTCTATGATTCTGCACAATTGTAAAGTATAACTGCACTACCAAAAAAGTTGTATGTTGCTATAAATAATAAGTATTAGAGGGGGTTTTGACAAGTTTAGAAATCTTAATCTGTCAAGAATTTTATTTATATAGATGTAGAAATTACATCAGAGAGGTTTCTGATACAGTTGCAGAAATAGAAATTTTCTTGTATTATTTCTTTGAAAGACAAACATCTTACTTTTAATCTCCTAAAATAAGACCTGTATTTGTCTAGTTAGTAACTCTTTCTATACTGAGTGTATTAATGTGTAGCTCACAGGATGTTTTCTAAAAACGGATTTGATTATATTCTAGCCCAACAGCTTCTCTGGGGATTTTCAGGTACGGTTATTAATTGAAGATGTACTGGTTTGGATTGAAGCTTGATACTTGTGTGAATTTGGTCATTAGATATTCTCATTACCCCAGCTTTCTTGTAAAAAAACCTTGCCAAATAGAGCCACTAAGATATAGCAACCTAAAATAATTATGAAAAGATTTCTAAGTACAGCTGAGGGGAAAATGCATATTGATGAAGAAAACATTGTTATAATGTTACATGGAAATTACCAATATTTTCATTGGTTTATTTATATATTTTTAATAATTTTAGATGCAGGAAGATTTCCAGTATTTTAAGATCACATGTATAGTTTTAAAAACAATATTTTAAACTTCTGTTCTCAAATGAAAAAAAGGGGTTTTAAGATTAGCTTTTAAGTAGATTCTTATTTTCCTGGGCCCCTTCTGCAAGTTTTCCTCACTTTCACAAACCTGATGTGTTTACCTGTTTCCTGTTCAATAGAATTTACACAATCTATAACGCTGTAGGCATGAAGTGAAAGAAAAAAGATTTTTTCTGAAGGATGTCTACAAGTGCTCTTAATCTTTATTTGCGCTGTTGCCTTCAAGAAAATGGCAATGTTATCTAGATGCACGATGAAAGATCTGAAATTCTAATGGATGTCTTGCTTCCACTTCTGTCATTGGTTTTGATGTGTTGGGAGGTAGTGGTATTTTCATATTCTATTGATATTTTACCCCCAGAATTTCTGTAGTTTTTAAGTATATACTGTCCTAATGATAATTAAGACATGAGTGTAAAGACATATTTCTTTTAGTGAGAACTTTGATAATAAGAATAAAAGCATATAGACTTAATTTCAGCACTTCCTGCACAACTGAGTCTAATTTCTTGTCAGTTTTAGTTGTGAAATCAGCTGAGCCACTTTGCTATATCTAATAAAGAATCTTTCAAATGTATTTGAACACTTTCAATTATAGACAAATAATGGATTAGATTTTTATTTACCTCTAGGCAAATAAGTAGGATAAAGAATCAACTAAACAAAAAAATATATTTGTAGTTCAATTCTAAATCTCTGGTTGCTATGTATGCCTGAGAACTTTGGTGTTAAACTAACAAATGTAATAACATACTGATAATTTTCAATTTGTTTATATTTCCATACTAATATGGAATGCATTTGCTTTTAATTAACTCCTGAAAGCAAAGGAAGGTGGTATCTGCAGTCCTGTTTAACAAACATTTTTTTTTCCCCCCATAAAAAGACAGGGCACAGACTAGACTTTTTTTTCTTGTTTTCCTTTTTCTTTGCCCCCTGAAGCCATTTGCTAAGAAACTCTGCTCTGTGATTTTCACAGCTTTTCCCTTTTGCTGTAATTTCAGGGAGGCCATGCACTCAGCTGCAGCTCCTGAACCCAGAAAGGTTTGCCCGGCTCATTAAAGAGGTTATGAACAGCGCGTGGCCTGGGAGAGACGTGGTTGTACAGTGGTATCCAGGCTTGGAAGAAAAAAAGCACCCGTCAGTTTCCTGGCTGAAGATGGTCTGGAAAAATCTATATATACATTTTTCTGATGACTTGAGTGTGTTTGATGAAATGCCGCTTATCCCCAAGACGCTGCTGGAGGAAAACGAAACATCAGTGGAACTGGTTAGATTTAGGAATCCATCACCTATCATACTGGAAGATGAATCTGAGACTCAGCTCCCAGAATATTTAGCTGATATTATTCAGAAAATTGGTGGAGTTGTACTTAAGAAACTGGATATTTCTATCCAACATCCACTTATAAAAAAATATGTGCATCCACCATTGCCAAGTGCTGTTTTACAAATAATGGAAAAAATGTCCTTACAGAAACTATGCAATCAGGTTGCATCATTCCCATCGACACATAAAGATGCTCTTAGGGCATTCTTAGCGAGTTTAACAGATGCAAATGAAAAAGAGAAGAGAATTATTCAGGAATTGCTAATATTTAAAAAAATTGAAAAATCATCTGATGAAAGTGTCCCGGTTTTTACTGGGCTAAAAGGTAGCAAGGTATTACACCACACTGCCAAAATTCCTCCTGGTATAAGATTTTCTGTTCCAATAATTGACAGCAGTGATGAAGCAACTATTCGCTTAGCTAATCTGCTGAAAATAGAACAGCTGAAGAGCACAGACTGCTTGAAGTTTGTTATAGAAGACATAAGAAGTGATTTTTATTCATATGACGAAATAGCACAGATAATGCAATGGGTTCTTGAAAATCTGACTTTTCTGAAAAATGAGAATTCAGATGTGATAGATTGGCTGACACCACTAAAGTTTATTAAGATTTCACCGGAAAAGATAATGTCAGCAAACGAACTCTTTGATCCTGAGGTAGAACTTCTGCAACATTTGTTTTATGCTGAGGAGGAAAGTTATTTCCCTCCTGTTATTTTTACTTCCTCAGATATTCTTCATTCATTGAGGCAAATAGGCTTAAAAAATGAAGCTAATCTTGAGGAAAATGATATCTTGAGAGTGGCAAAAAAAATTGAAGGTTTGCATGCTGACTCTAACACCAATCATGATTTGCTGTTAAGAAAAGCTAGAACTCTCTTGATGATTTTGAACAAAAACCATATGCTGCTTCACTCATCCGAAACAAAAGCTGCAATGAGAAAGATAAAATGGATTCCTGCAAGTAAGGAAAGGCCTCCAAATTATCCAGGGTCCTTAGTTTGGAAAGGAGATCATTGTGATCTCTGTTCACCACCAGAAATGTGTGATATATCACATGCAATTTTAGTTGGTTCCTCAGTTCCTCTTGTGGAAAATGTACTGTTGGATATTGGAAAAGCACTTGGCATCCCCACCAAGCCCAGCATAAAAGCAGTCTTGAAACATTTCAAGGTGGTAGTTGATTGGCATAGTTCTAAAACCTTCAGTGATGAGGACTACTATCAGTTTCAGCATATCTTACTTGAGATTTATGGATTCATGCATGATCATCTAGAAGAAGGCAAAGAAGCTTTTAAAGCCCTGAAATTTCCCTGGGTTTGGACAGGTAAAACATTTTGTTCCCTCACACAAGCAGTAATAAAGTCAGTTCCTGATCTTGATCTTCAGCCTTATCTACATTATGTGCCAAAAACTATGGCAAAGTTTCACCAGTTGTTTAAATGCTGTGGTTCAATTGAGGAGTTAACACCAGACCATGTTTCTATGGTCATTCAGAAAATATATCTGAAGAGTGAGCAGTCTCTCTCAGAGCAAGAGAGTAAGCAAAGCCTTCACATTATGTTGAGCATCATAAGATGGCTGTACAGCAATCAGATCCCTGCGAGTCTGCATACGCCCATGCCACTGTACAGTGGCAAACTTCCTTATAAACTTGCAATGAAGCCAATTCATGAGTGCTGTTACTGTGACATCAAAGTTGATGATTTAAATGATTTGCTTGAGGATTCTGTTGAACCCATAATTTTGGTGCATGAAGACATACCCATGAAAACTGCTGAGTGGTTAAATGTCCCATGCCTTAGCACCAGACTGATTAATCCAGAAAATATGGGATTTGAGCAATCTGGGCAAAGAGAGCCTCTGACTGTGAGAATTAAAAACATATTGGAAGAATACCCTTCAATTTCAGATATCTTTAAGGAGCTTCTTCAAAATGCTGATGATGCTAATGCAACGGAATGTAATTTCCTGATTGACATGAGAAGAAATATGGATATAAGAGAGAACCTTCTAGATCCAGGAATGGCAGCATGTCATGGTCCGGCTTTGTGGTCATTCAATAATTCTGAGTTTTCTGATTCTGATTTCCTAAATATAACTCGATTAGGGGAGTCTCTAAAAAGGAGTGAAGTTGACAAAGTAGGAAAATTTGGACTGGGATTCAATTCTGTTTATCATATCACTGATGTTCCTATTATTTTGAGCCGGGAGTTCATGATTATGTTTGATCCAAATGTCAACCATATAAGTAAGCATATCAGAGATAAATCCAACCCTGGCATCAAAATCAACTGGAGTAAACAACAGAAGAGACTGCGAAAATTTCCAAATCAATTTAAGCCATTTATAGGAGTTTTTGGTTGCCAGCTACCACTTACAGTAGAATCTCCCTACAGCTACAAAGGAACACTTTGCAGGCTGTCTTTTAG
>NW_008237404.1:584826-594724 GCF_000691975.1 Corvus brachyrhynchos
CAGCAGGAAGCTAAAGTGAGTGAAGTCAGCAGTGCATCTTACAATACAGCGGACATTTACTCTCTTGTGGATGAATTTAGCATTTGCGGTCACAGACTGATAATATTTGCTCAGAGTGTAAATTCAATGGTTTTGAAATACTTGAAAATTGAAGCAGATGATCCTGGCGTGGCACAAGATGTTGTCACTATCAGAAAAAATCAGTGTTCTTCCAAAGCCTTGACTGCACCAAATGTAAGTGTTTTAAAGGAAGCAGCTAAACTCATGAAGGTCTGCAGCAGCAGTACTAAAAAGCTTCCCACTGAAACACCAAAGTCATCATGTATCCTACAGATAGTAGTAGAAGAATTTCACCATGTGTTTAGGCGGATTGCTGATTTACAGTCTCCACTTTTCAGAGGTACTGAAGATGATCCAGCTGCTTTCTTTGAAATGGCTAAATCAGGACAGATGAAAAGATCAGGTGATGAATTGCCACAGAAAACAGTAGATTCAACAACGTGGCTGATATGTTCTTGCATGGATGTTGGAGATGCTTTGAAATTTTCTTTGCACGAAAGTGGAAGAAGACTAGGCCTAGTTCCCTGTGGTGGTGTAGGAGTGTTGCTGTCTGAAACCCAGGATCAAAAATGGATTGTGAAACCTAATTGCAACAACATAGGTGAAGTATTTTGCTATTTACCTCTGCGAATAAAAACAGGCTTACCTCTTCACATAAATGGCTGCTTTGCAGTTACTTCAAATCGGAAAGAGATCTGGAAAACAGACACAAAAGGAAGATGGAATACAGTATTCATGAGGCATGTTATTGTGAAAGCCTACATAGAAGCCCTTTGTGTTTTACGTGACATGGCAATCAATGGTGAGCTAGTTGACTACAGTTACTCTGCAGTGTGGCCAGATCCTAATTCAGTTCATGATGATTTTTCTGTTATTTGTCAAGGGTTTTATGAGGACATAGCTCATATGAAAAGCAAAGAAGGGATCAAAGTGTTTTCTGATGGCTCGTCCTGGGTCTCCATGAAGAATGTAAGGTTTTTAGATGACTCCATACTGAAACGGCCAGATGTTGGGCCGTCAGCCTTCAAAATCTTTCTGAAGTACCTTAAAAAAACTGGATCCAAAAATCTGTGTGCTGTAGATCTCCCATCCTGGGTAAAGACAGGATTTGAAGAAGCAGGATGCAAATACATACTATTGGAGAACACGTTCTCTGAGAAACAGTTCTTTTCTGAGGTATTTTTCCCTAATGTTCAGGAGATTGATGCAGAGCTGCGTGATCCTTTGATGCGTTACGTTCTCAATGAAAAAGTTGAGGAGTTCTCAGGAATTCTTCATGCTACTCCATGTATTCCCTGTTCATTGGATGGACATTCATTAGTTACACCATCAAGACTGATCCATCCTGAAGGAAGAGTTGCAAAGTTGTATGATGCTGAGGACGGAAGATTCCCTTATGGTACCACTCAGGATTATCTTAACCCTGTTATTTTGGTTAAACTTGTTCAGCTGGGAATGGCTAAAGATGATATTTTATGGGAAGATCTGATAGAACGTGCAGAGTCAGTAGCTGAAATTAACAAGACCGATCATGCTGCAGCTTGTCTCAGGAGCAGTATTATATTGAGTCTTATTGATGAAAAACTAAAATCTAGAGATCCTAGAGCTAAAGAATTTGCTGCAAAATGTCAAAACATTCCTTTCCTTCCTTTCCTTAGCAAACCAGCAGGCTTCTCACTGCACTGGAAAGGCAGTGATTTTCAGCCTGAAGCGATGTTTTCAGCAAATGATCTTTACACTGCTGATCATCAAGATATAGTTTGCCTCACACAACCAATTCTTAATGAAAATTCCCACTCTTTTAAAGGTTGTGGTACTCTGTCATTAGCTGTCAAAGAATTTTTGGGTTTACTGAAGAAACCAGCTGTTAATTTAGTAATAAATCAGTTAGAAGAAGTTGCAAAGTCATTTGATGGAATCACATTGTATCAAGAAAATATCACTAATGCTTGTTACAAATACCTGCATGAAGCAATGTTAGAGAGTGAATCAACAAAAGCCATGATAATTGAACAGCTAACAAACAGTAGTTTTATTTTGGTTGAGAATGTGTATGCTGATCCATCAAAAGTGTCTTTTCATTTGAATTTTGAAGCAGCACCCTATCTCTATCAGTTGCCTAACAAATACAAAAATAGTTTCCGTGAGCTGTTTGAAAGTGTGGGTGTAAGACAGGCTTTCACAGTTGAAGACTTTGCTGTAGTTCTGGAATTAATAAATCAGGAAAGAGGGACCAAACAACTAACAGAAGACAACTTTCAGCTCTGCAGGAGAATAATTAGTGAAGGAATATGGGGCCTCATTAGAGAGAAGAAGCAGGAATTTTGTGAGAAAAAGTATGGTGAGATTTTATTGCCAGATACTCATCTTGCCCTTCTGCCTGCAAAATCTTTGTGTTACAATGACTGTCCATGGATTAAAGTCAAAGACACAACTGTTAAATACTGTCATGGCGATATTCCAAGAGAAGTTGCAGTGAAGCTTGGAGCAATACCAAAACGCCATAAAGCTTTAGAAAGATATGCATCAAATATCTGTTTTACTACCCTTGGAACAGAATTTGGCCAGAAAGAAAAATTGACTAGTAGAATTAAAAGCATTCTGAATGCTTACCCTTCAGAAAAAGAAATGCTGAAAGAGCTCCTTCAGAATGCAGATGATGCAAAAGCTACGGAGATCTGTTTTGTGTTTGATCCTAGACAGCATCCAGCCGATAGAATATTTGATGAGAAATGGGCACCACTTCAAGGACCAGCACTGTGTGTTTACAACAATCAGCCTTTTACAGAAGACGATATTCGGGGAATCCAGAACCTTGGAAAAGGTACAAAAGTAGGAAATCCCTGTAAAACTGGACAATATGGTATAGGTTTCAATTCTGTTTATCACATTACTGATTGCCCTTCTTTCCTGTCTGGCAATGATATACTTTGCATTTTTGATCCTCATGCAAGATATGCACCAGGTTCAACATCAACAAGTCCTGGCCGCATGTTTAGAGATTTAGATGCAGATTTCAGAACACAGTTCTCAGATGTACTGGACCTCTACTTAGGAGATCACTTTAAACTGGACAATTGTACCATGTTTAGGTTTCCTCTTCGAAATGGAGAAATGGCAAAAGTATCAGAAATTTCATCAGTTCCATGCTCAGACAGAATGGTCCAAAATCTTTTGGATAAGCTGCGCACAGATGGAGCAGAACTCCTAATGTTTTTGAACCATATGGAAAAAATTTCTATTTGTGAGATAGAAAAAACAACAGGAGCACTGAATGTCCTGTATTCCGTACAAGGCAAAATCACTGATGGAGACAGACTGAAACGAAAGCAATTCCATGCATCTGTGATTGACAGTGTAACTAAAAAGAAGCAGCTAAGTGAAATACCTGTACAGCAGATTACTTATTCAATGGATACTGAAGACTCTGAAGGAAATCTCACAACTTGGTTAATTTGTAACAGGTCAGGCTTTTCTGCCATGGAAAAGGTATCCAAAAGTGTGGTTTCAGCCCACAAGAATGAGGACATAACTCTTTTCCCTCGTGGTGGAGTAGCAGCTTGCATTACTCATAATTACAAAAAACCCCACAGAGCATTCTGTTTCTTACCCTTATCATTAGAAACTGGGTTGCCTTTCCATGTGAATGGACACTTTGCTCTGGACTCTGCAAGAAGAAATCTGTGGCGTGATGACAATGGTGTTGGAGTAAGAAGTGACTGGAATAGTAGTCTAATGACAGCGCTGATAGCACCGGCCTATGTTGAACTGCTGATTCAGCTGAAGAAGAGGTATTTTCCAGGCACTGACCCTACGGTATCAGTGCTGCAAAACACACCTATTCATGCTGTGAAAGACACTTTAAAAAAGTTCTTATCCTTTTTTCCAGTTAATAGACTTGATATTCAGCCAGATTGGTATTGCTTAGTGAAAGCAGTTTACAGTTGCATTTATGAAGATTTGAAGCGTCTTTTACCTGTTATGAGAGCTCCAAATGTTGATGGTTCTGATTTGCATTCTGCTGTTATCATCACATGGGTTAACATGTCTACTGTGAACAAGGGCAGACCATTCTTTGACAATTTGCTACAAGATGAATTGCAGCACCTCAAAAATACAGAATACAACATCACAACACGAAAGACAGTGGCCGAAAATGTTTACAGACTAAAGCATTTACTCTTGGAAATTGGATTTAATTTGGTATATAACTGTGATGAGACTGCAAATCTCTACCACTGTTTGGTAGATGCAGATATTCCTGTCACCTATGTGACACCCGCTGATGTCCGATTGTTTTTGATGACATTTTCTTTTCCAGACTCTAATTGCCACATTGGAAAGTTACCCTGTCGTCTTCAGCAGACAAATTTGAAACTCTTCCATAGCCTCAAACTCCTGGTTGACTACTGTTTCAAAGATGCAGAAGAAAATGAAATCCAAATTGAAGGTTTGCCACTCCTTATTACTCTTGACAACGTTTTGCAAGTTTTTGATTCAAAGCGACCGAAGTTCTTGACAACATACCATGAACTGATTCCGTCTCGGAAGGATCTCTTTATGAACACACTGTATTTGAGATACAACAATATTCTGCTCAGCAGTGAAGTAGCAAAAGTCTTTGATATCAGAAGTTTTGCTGAATTGTTATCATCTGTGCTGCCTAGAGAATATAAAACTAGAAATTGTGTGAAATGGAAGGAAAACTTTGCAAGTGAATCTTGGCTTAAAAGTGCCTGGCATTTTATCAGTGAGTCTCTAAATATTAAAGAAGAGCAAGAAGATATGCAAGTAAAATTTGATGGTGTTATTGAAACTTTGAAGGACTGGACTTTGCTTCCAGGTGTAAAGTTTACTGTCTCAGCCAATCATCTTGTTGTGCCAGAGTGTGATGTTTTGCTGCCACTCAGCATTATGCATATAGCTGTCTTTCCAAATGCTCAGAGTGATAAAGTCTTCCATGCTTTAATGAAAACAGGCTGTATTCAGCTGGCATTGAACAAAATCTGTTCCAAAGACAGTGCTTTAGTGCCTTTGTTGTCAGGACGTACAGCAAACATAGATAATCCCTCAAGCATTCTGAAAGCCATACAATATATGGTACAGACATCAACTTTTAAGACTGAAAAGTTAGCAGAAAGTGACTTTGAGGCTCTCCTAATGTACTTCAATTGCAACTTATGTCATTTGACATCTCAGGATGACATTAAAATTTTAAAGTCTCTTCCATGTTACAAATCAATCAGTGGCCGATACATCAGCATTGCAAAATATGGGACATGTTACGTCCTCACAAAAAGCATCCCATCAGTAGAAGTAGACAGATGGACACAGTCGACTTCATCGGCTTTTCTTGAGGAGAAGGTTCATTTGAAAGATTTGTATACTATGCTTGGTTGTGTCTCTGTAGATGATCTTGAAGTGTACTTGAAACATCTTTTGCCAAAAATTGAAAGTCTGTCTTATGATGCAAAATTAGAACATTTGATCTACTTAAAGAATAGGCTAACTAGCATTGAAGAAACTTCAGAAATGAAAGAACAGCTGTTTGAAAAGCTTGAAAGCATTTTGATCATTCATGATGCAAGCAATAGGCTAAAACCTGCAAAGTACTTTTATGACAGGACTGTAAAAGTCTTTGAAGTTATGCTTCCTGAAAAATTCTTTATACCTCAAGATTTTTTTAAGAAGCTAGAGCAACTTACAAAACCAAAAAATCAAGCTGTGTTCCTTCCATCATGGGTAACTTTTCTACGACATATCGGATTGAAATTCATCATTTCACAGCAGCAGTTACTGCAGTTTGCTAAGGAGATCAGCATGAGAGCAAATACAGAAAACTGGTCTAAAGAAACACTACAGAATACTGTCGATGTTCTCCTCCATCATATATTTCAAGAAAGAACTGACCTTTTTTCAGGAAATTTTCTGAAAGAATTGTCTTTAATTCCTTTTCTGTGCCCTGAACGAGCTCCAGCAGAATTCGTGAGATTTCATCCTCAGTATCAAGAAGTTAATGGGACACTTCCTCTTATACGATTCAATGGGGCACAGGTGAATCCTAAATTCAAGCAGACCGATGTGTTACAGTTGCTTTGGACATCGTGTCCCATTCTTCCTGAGAAAGCAACACCTTTAAGCATCAAAGAGCAAGAGGGGAGTAGTCTTGGTGCACAAGAACAGCTTGAGCAAGTTTTAACCATGCTGAATGTTAATTTGGACCCTCCTCTGGACAAAGTTATCAATAACTGCAGGAACATATGCAATATAACAACTTTGGATGAGGACATGGTGAAAACTAGGGCCAAGGTCCTAAGAAGCATTTATGAGTTTCTTAGTACAGAGAAGAGGGAATTCCGCTTTCAGCTTCGAGGAGTTTCTTTTGTAATGGTGGAAGAAGGTTGGAAGCTCCTAAAGCCTGAAGAAGTGGTAATAAACCTTGAGTATGAATCTGATTTTAAACCTTATCTTTACAAACTTCCTTTAGAACTTGGTACTTTCCATCAGTTATTCAAACATTTGGGTACTGAAGACATTATTTCAACAAAGCAGTATGTTGAAGTTCTAGGTCGCATATATAAGAGCTCAGAAGGAAAGCAGTTGGATCCTAATGAAATGCGCACAGTTAAAAGAGTAGTTTCAGGCCTGTTCAAAAGTCTTCAGAATGATTCTGTAAAGGTTAGGAATGACCTTGAGAATATGAGAGATTTTGCCCTTTACCTTCCCAGTCAAGATGGCAGGTTGGTAAAGTCTAGTATCTTAGTTTTTGACGATGCACCCCACTACAAAAGCAGAATCCAAGGTAACATTGGTGTGCAGATGCTTGTTGATCTTAGCCAGTGCTACTTAGGCAAAGACCATGGCTTTCACACTAAATTGATAATGTTATTCCCTCAGAAACTGAGGCCTCGCTTACTTAGCAGTATTCTTGAAGAACAGTTGGATGAGGAGTCTCCCAAAATTTGTCAGTTTGGAGCGTTATGTTCTTTGCAGGGAAGGTTACAGTTACTGTTGTCTTCGGAGCAATTCATCACAGGACTCATTAGGATTATGAAGCATGAAAATGACAATGCTTTTCTGGCTAATGAAGAAAAAGCAATAAGACTTTGCAAAGCTTTGCGAGAAGGTTTGAAAGTTTCCTGCTTTGAGAAGTTGCAAACAACATTAAGAGTTAAAGGGTTTGCTCCTATTCCCCACAGCAAAAGTGAAACATTCGCTTTCTTGAAGAGATACGGAAACGCAGTAATACTGCTTTACATACAGCATTCTGACAGCAAGGACATAAATTTCCTCTTAGCATTAGCCATGACCTTAAAATCTGCAACTGACAACCTGATTTCTGATACCTCATATTTAATTGCCATGCTGGGTTGTAATGATATTTATCGGATCAGTGAGAAGCTTGACAGTTTGGGAGTGAAGTATGACTCTTCTGAGCCATCAAAACTTGAACTACCAACACCTGGCACTCCTATACCAGCTGAAATTCACTATACACTTCTTATGGATCCAATGAATGTATTTTATCCTGGTGAATATGTTGGTTACCTTGTTGATTCTGAAGGTGGTGATATATATGGATCATATCAGCCTACTTACACCTATGCAATCATTGTGCAAGAAGTAGAAAGAGAAGATGATGAAAGCCCCAGTTTTCTAGGGAAGATTTACCAGATTGATATTGGGTATAGTGAATATAAAATAGTGAGCTCCCTTGACTTGTACAAATTTTCCAGACCAGAGGAAAGTTCTCAAGGCAGGGATAGCACACCTTCTACCCCAACAAGTCCTACAGAATTTCCAGCACATGGACCGAGGGCAATTCCACCTATCTTCACTGGTAGAGAGAGCCACAAAACAATGTCCTCAAAACACCACTCTCCGAAAAAGATAAAGTCAAACTCATTGCCAGAAATATTAAGAGAAGTGACATCTGTGATTGAACAGGCTTGGAAGCTTCCAGAATCTGAAAGAAAAAAGATTATTAGGAGGCTATATCTTAAATGGCATCCAGATAAAAATGCAGAGAATCTTGATATAGCTAATGAGGTTTTCAAACATTTACAGAATGAGATTAACAGGATGGAAAAACAGGCCTTTATGGATCAAAATATGGACAGAGCCTCAAGAAGGCCTTTTTCATCCTCTGCTTCTCGATTTCAGTCAGATAAATTTTCATTTCAGAGATTTTACACTTCATGGAATCAGGAAGCAACAAGCCACAAATCTGAAAGGCAACAGTATAAAGAAAAGTGTCCCTCTTCCACAGGGCCGTCATATTCCCAACGCTTTTTTGTCCCACCTACGTTCAGGTCCGTTGGCAATCCTGTGGAGGCACGTCGATGGCTTAGGCAGGCCCGAGCCAACTTTTCAGCTGCACGAAATGACCTTCATAAAAATGCCAATGAATGGGTGTGCTTTAAATGCTACCTTTCTACTAAACTAGCCTTGATTGCAGCTGACTACGCTGTGAAGGGCAAGTCAGACAAAGACGTAAAACCAGCAGCCCTTGCACAAAAAATAGAGGAGTACAGTCAGCAACTTGAAGGACTTTCAAATGACGTTCAGACATTGGAGGCTTATGGAGTAGATAGCTTAAAAACTAGGTATCCTGACTTACTTCCTTTTCCACAGATTCCCAATGATAGGTTTACTTCAGAAGTTGCTATGAGAGTGATGGAATGTACTGCTTGTATCATAATAAAACTTGAAAACTTCATACAACAAAAAGTATAAATGATTTGAAGAGGTTAGGGGACTGTTTTGTCAAGAGTTTAGGTGTTTCATGTGACAGGATACAAATGCAATTGTGCAGATGATGGAACATCCAAGAGGTTACATGGTGCCAAGCAGTTTAGAAGTGTAGTGCACAAAGGTGGATGGTAGCAAGGTACTTAGAACTGAAATTTACTTAAATGGGACCTTTTTCTTAACTGAGCCTGCTGTTAAGCAAACTGTAAAACCTGAATATTTTTTAGAATTTGCAAGGAAATTGAGCTGCAAAAATTAGATGTGTGCACAACATTGTGATTAATTGGCATATTATTGAACTGCACTTTATATAACCAAAGCTTAGCTTTCTGTTAGATGAAGCCTGTAATTATAACTCCTTATTAGATTTATTTCAATTAATGTAATGTTTCTGAAAGGGTAATGTCAGTTTTCAATGTACTAATCCTAAGACTGGACATACAATGAAATGGGAGATGGGGTGGAAGTTTAACTTTGGAGGTATTGCTCCAAAGCATATCTGTATTCTTTTGTGTTCTGTGGACATTCATGTCACTCATAGTAATACTCCTATCAGCTGGATCTGATTATAAATTTGCTGCAGCATCACATTGTAAACATTTAAAGGATAGTTTAGTACCTGTAAACTGGTGCAGTTATTTTAATGCTGAATAATGATACTTGATTTAACATGCCATGTCATGTCATGCATTGATTGCATTTACTTTATTATAGAAGAATGAAATATTTAATTTACTTTTTTTTTTAGAGCCTCTCATCTTTTGTTTAATGAAAAATGCTTGTGGATGATATAAAATCTGTGAACATTATTATATGGTGTTTTATGATTTCTTTTTGAACACCAAAACTGTTTTCAGATGTCTAAATGCTTGAGTTTCTTTTTTTCCCCATGCGTGTGTGCCTTTGTGTATGTACATATATATATATTTTTCCACAAACATTGGCAGTAGTACAATCCAGTAACTCATTTTTGGTGTACACAGAGCACTGGTTTTTGTTACATGTTTAAAGGTGCTGAAATGTAACGCTGGTTTTATTTTGTTATTCACTACAGCCCTTGAGAAATCTGATTATTAGTTCACACTCT
>NW_008237404.1:595184-616278 GCF_000691975.1 Corvus brachyrhynchos
TAATGTCATGCAGTATGTTCAATGTTAGCTTTTTGTAAAAAAAAATGTAAAAAAAAAAAAAGGAAGGATAATGCTAAATGAAAGGATTTTCTTAGCTGGATCAGCCACATTAAACATAAATGTTAAACGTTTTCTGGTGGTATGCTGTTACAATTGTCTACTTGACAGCACAGTGAAACTGCAATTTAACTTACAGAATACAAAGGAAAATAAACCAACAGCAAGCTTGCACAGCTGTGATAGTGCTGTAATACAAAAATAAAAAATCACAGTGAGGTCTGCTTCAGTTTTGAGTAAATTATAAAGGCCTTGTTCTCAAAGAAATGTGATGTTTGAAAAATGATACTGCTTCTGATTGTGGAGCCCTATTATTATTTCTGCTATTAAATTAAGTGCCATAAATGTAGTAAAGAAAAATGCAAACATATATTTCAGTCCGATGTGTTTTGGTTTTATTATGTAGGCTAACTTTACCTATTATTTGAAGCTTTTATATAGGTAAATTCACAATCTTTTTTTGATTAATTCTAAAAAATTGTACAAATATTAAAATACTATTGAAAAAGAAACATGCTTTTTTCTTGCAATGACAAATGTTTGCAGTTTTCTCAAAGAAATTGTACATTTTGCTGATTTTTTGCAATAAATAGCATGTAAGTAAAACACAAATCCCAGTGTGCCATGAAATAAATCAGTTTAGTTAATTCCCTATGTTTTTAAAATAGATTCCTTTGTGGTTCTTGCTTTGTGCATTAAGTCAGATGGATAGTATTCAGGGTAAGCAAAATACTTGAAAAGGAAACAGTTCTCATGCTTTTCATTTTAAATGGAGCTAAAACATGAGGTATCACGGCAGCATGCAAACGTGTAACAGGAGCACCACGAACACTTTCCTGTTTTTACGTGAGCTCTTGAGAAAGAAAATCTTCTAAGTGTGTAACTGTGTTTTATAAGCAACCTATGTTCCCTTGCCAGTATTATTATTATGAACTGTTAAAATGGCTGTGCAGAACCACTGAACTATTCTGTTATAATTACTTTGTTTATTTTGTATGTATTGTTGAGCGCTGACACTGTGAGAAAGAAAATGGTCCCAGTTCTTAGGAAGCTAATGGCCTGAAGCAATTTTAAATACTGAACCAAGCTGAGAAAGAAAACTTGAATGACACAGAAAAACTAATTTATTCTGTTACTCCTGAACTGAAACTAACAATAAAATTTACACATGGCAGACGGACAGGCAAGAGTGGTCTCTCAGTTGGAAGTCTCTTAGTTTCTTATTGGCTTAACTCACTGTAACAGCTAGCCTAAATAAAGAGGCTTTGTGAGACCAGGAAAGACCTGATAGAACAGGATTTTGTAAGTGCCATTTAATTCCTGATTAAAAATAAAAATAAATGAAATGCTTAATTGATTCTTCCTTTCGGCTCAGCTGGGAGACTTGGCAATGTGTCTAAGTCAGGTATGGAAGCTTAGAACAGTTAGGATGTGATGGTTCTGTAATAAGGGTCTGTAGAAGTAAATGTTAGCATGTAGGTTCCAGAAAAATATATTTAACAGGCAATTCTGCACATTAAATGAGTTCTCAATTGAAAAAATGTCTTTTCATTCAGGTCTTTCTCCTACCTTCCAAGGTAGCAGGAGTTCATCTAGGAAAAGCAGCTTCAGTAGTCTTGTCTCCCAAGATTACAGTTGAGGAGTTTAACAAGAAGTCAGTGGTATAGGAAGCTGATTTAACTATACGTTGGGCAGCTTAAATCTAGGGAACTGCAGTCGGAATAAGCCTCAATAGGCTTGTTACTATCTTCTTGTGCTTTAAAAGCTTTCCTCTCAAACAATGGCATACACAGCTATTCTAAAAAGCACGGGACACTTGCCTCAGCAATTAGTGACAAGAAAAAGGTTTGAGGGTTTTTTTGTTCTTTTTTTGTTAAGGAAATGGATTTTTGTGTAGTTGACTACCAGAGGAAAAATAAATGGTTTATTGTGTAAAAAATGCAGTTTTGCAAGATTTGTACTCAGATCATTATCAGTAAAGTTGTTATAATGATTTGTGAAACAGGATTTAAAACTTGGTGTAAGGATTGCATTCACTTGGTACTGGTATACTTGGATTGCTTTAAATAAAGCTGTAATTAAATCTATTGTAATTTCTCCAGTTAAAGTAGAGGAGGGTAGTGCCACCTTTGAGATTTTCTGTTGCTGTATCTAAACTCTTTGAGAAAGGCTGGATTGGTCTTGGGGAACAAAGGCAGAACTAATAGTTCAAAAATAATTAAACTTGGCAGCCAAAGTAAATGTTTTCATTTGAAGAAGACACACATTTTTGTCACATGAAGGGATTTGTCAATGAATTTTTAATCAAAACTGTTTATCTTTTCTTTGGATTGTTTTCTGGATGATTAATTCAGTAGCACTGGCATAATTTCTTTGTTTCCTTTCACCTACTACTGATTAAGACAACGGAATTCTAGATGTCCAGTGAAACTAATTGTAAAGCATTTTCTAAATTCTGCAAGGTACATTTTTCGTTGGGACCAAGACTTTTGTTTGTATTTTTAAATAACATACATTTCACATTCTTAGTCTTGGAAAAATAATTTTGTTTTAAAAATGAAAACATTCATTTAAGCTGTGTTTCATTTGGATACAGAAGGAGAAACAGACTTTTCAAAATGTATAAAGTTTATTCAAGAACTCAGTTCCCAATTCTTGCAATTTCCTTTTGTGTAAAGCTATATAAAGACAGACAAATGTAAATACTAAAGGACTGTGATATGGAAACAAAAAGGCTCATGTTTGGGCAATCACCAGTGAAGTTTTACTATCATTTTTCCACTGTGTAACAATTGCAACCAATTACAAGAACTGCTGTAAATAATTCTTTTTGAGGGAGTAAATATGCAAACAAATCAGTTCACTATGCTGGTAGTGATTTTTTTCCTCTTCTCCATTTGGATAATACTTTTGGAAATAAACTAGAGAACTGCATACTCTCACTTCCCTGTGCCATAATTTTCTGTTAATCTGTAACTATTTACTGAAGTTTGATTCAAGTAGAAACAGTAATTTTGAAGTATTAGAGAGGTACAGACATCCACATGAAGATATCAGAAATGATAATTTAGTGATGTATGAGCTATATTGAGATTAACAGCAATTCAGATTGTAGCATCAGCTGATTACTCTGGTAATTTTAGCATAAATTTTGTTTCTCTACTAACCACACCAAAAAGAAAAAAAACATTCAGTGACAAGATGTTGCCATTCATGCTTTAAAAAATGTGCACAACTTCTATACTGCAACAATACTTCTGATGTCAATGTTGTAGCATAATGAAAAGAAGACTGAAATTTAAGCAATGAAAAGGGTCAGGTTGGTGATTGGGGTGACGGCAGTGCTGAGGGTACAGCAGATGTCTTTAGTTTTCGGTACTACTCAGAATCCACCTGTGAACTGAAGCATATCCAGAAGGTTTATCTCCACAAGAAAGGTGGTAGTTATTGCAGTATCTAAGTGAGGTGCCATAATGCTTAGTAGTGTTACCAGCCAGGGGACTGCACCCTGACTTTCCTAGCTCTTCAAGGGTCAGGTGATTCTGGCCTGGAAAGCTGCAGTTCCCTCCCTGGCTCTGAATTAAATGGCAAATCACATTTGAAAATGTGCCTCCAAAACAAAAGCTTAAAATGTATAACTTAAAATGCTGTGCTTCCATTGTCAGCAGAACAAGCAAGATGGTAACTATCTTGCGGTATCTGGCTAACATTTATGGATTAGATTAGGTGAATGATTTGTTTGATACCCCATGGAAGTGGGCATATGTTCCTTGATGTCAGAACAATGGCTGAAATTAAGGACTCAAGTCCCAGTTTTGTTGTTAGTATGACACTTATAAGAGACTGGTGACGTGACAGTCCTCCAAGTTGTAGCAGCAGTTTTTAGGTATCTGGTACAGGCAAGGGTATTTGCTGACCTTTATTTTAATATTCATGTCTTCTATCCAATGAATAAGCGAAGGCTGCTCGTGTTTTGGTTTGTAAAATCTTGTGCATGGAGCTGAAACCACCTAAACTGACTTTAAAGGAACACTGAAGACAGGTTTCTGTTACAGTGTGCCTCCGCTGCTGGCTTAGTTGTAGAGACAGATATAGTCAAGAGATACAGTTGTGGAGATAAACATTTCTCTCCTTATGGCCAACAGCCTTGGACTCACTCCTGAAGACAGGAGTGAGTGAGTCTAAGCCCAATAAAAGGGAATTTCAGCTATGGAAGATGTGTGGCTTCCTGCTTCTCCTTTAGGCAGTGTAAAAGCAACTGGAGCACCCTCCAGATAACACTGAAACCTTGCTTCACTCGCTTAAGCTCACCTTTAGTGCTTCCTACTTGCTATATGGAAGCTCTTTGAGTTTGCATTAACTGCTGAGGGCTCCACTCTGCTGCTGAAGGGCAATTTCAGTCCTGTACATCAGACTCTTGGAGAAATTGCAAAGGCAGCCCTTGAAGCAGGGACTGCCCTGGGCTTTACCACAATAATAGTGGAAAATGTTAAATGAGGACTCTTTCTCAACTCAGGCTTTTGTGTGTATCTGGGATCTCATCCGAGTGTTGGTTTTCTTCCCTTGTTCACCAGAGCTGAAGTAGCAAGCTTTAAAAAAGTTAGTAATAATTTTGTTCTGATTCTCCTGTTTTAAGGATGATGACTATTTTTTTTCCAAAAGTTGGATATTCATGGTTTACTAACACCATGGGTTAAAATCCTTTTGTAAATAGACACCAAGGCACTATGTGATAGCTACTTCCTGGATAATAAGATCATCAAGTATATACAAAACAGCATCAAAGGAATTAAAAACCCATGAGATTTAAACAACAGACTACTAAATACAAATCTTGCTACCCAGAGGTGTGCAAACAATTTATTTGTGTTCAGTGCAACACCGTACAGGGGAACGGGTCTGCAGCTGTGTTTCTCTACAAGGCCAATAAATGGTTTCGTCAGCTCTGGTGAGCATTTATTTTGTATCCAAAGTCCTAATGTAAAAAATAATAAAGAGCAGTTTTACTCTCTCTGTTTGTGATGACAGAATCAGAAATACCAGTCAACAAGTGCAGATGGAAATGAAATATTCCTCTTAATTGAAATCTGTGGGCTGCATGAAAGGATTTTTTTCCCACTGCCCAAGTAGTTCCTTGTGTCAGACAATCTGAAGATACTTTTTTTTTCTTTTTACTACTCCAGCTGGCACAACAGATTGCCTAGTTGAATTAGCATACCCTAAAATAAGAAAGGATATAAATGAATATGACGGTACAGGCAGTAGAACAAACAATTGCTATTATAAAATATACTAACATATTTCTCTGTTGTATAGTGAATGGATTTGAGACACAGGGAGGCCTTAATGACTTCTGGAGCTTTTTGCATTAGTTATTTTTATATGAATCTCAGTAATAAGCAAATCAGCATATATGTTGCCAAATAAAAATACAAAGCTACTAGCAAATTTACACCTTTTGCACAGAACTTATACAGATATCGCATTTTTCTATCTTGTGTTATTGCAAGAACAAAATTGCATAGACCATTTGCTGGCACTTTCTGAATTCTCCAAATAATGCTTTGTCTTACAAATAATTCAAGTAGTTCCCTCAAATCAATATCACCCACTAATACAGTAAGTGTTTACATGTAGTGAGAGAAAAAACCCACGGATCTCAAAAGTATGAACAATGACATAATCATCTGACCGAATAATAGTTCAGCAAGGAAACATATTTGTTTTATTTTTTTATGCTCTCTGTAAGGCTGTTTTCCAAGTGTTACTGACAAAACATGTTATTTGATTCAAGTCATTCTTCTGAAGTGGAAATGTCATTTGTGCTCTTCTTCCCCTTACACCCTGTATTCCAGAATCGTAGATGCAGATTTGTTTCCTAAATTGAAGTACTCTGTTTTTAAAATGCTGAAAAATAAGCTTTCAGTAATGCTCTTCAGCAATAATACAAAATGCAGATGCGCAAGGGGGTGTGTGGCCTTTTCGGGTGCCTCACTGGCAGACCCGGCTGTATTCTTGGCAAGTGGAGCCCACGCCGGCCACTGACAAGTAGAGCTTTCCATCTGGACACACGCAGATTTCATAGAGCCCCTGAGAAATCCCAGATCCACCCCTTGCACCCTCAGGCAACTTGGGCAGTCGCACAGTTTCAGCATCGAGCAAAAGCTGTGTGGGAAAAAGCAGGACAAATGGGCTTGTTAGAGATGATAAAGCAGTAACGTGCCATGAGACAAGCTGAATTTGGCTAGGCAGAGGCTCAAGAATGGCCTTCTATCCAGGACTTGTAATATACAAAGTTTCTCTGCGCCCTAGGCTCTTGGCAGACATAAACAGGATAGGGATAAGCTGGTGCCCACCCTCTTCATTAGCAGAGAACTCCTGAAGTTCAACAAGGCCAAGTGCAATGTCCTGCACCCGTGTTGGGGCAATCCCAAAAATGCATACAAGCAGGGTAATAAATGGATTGAGAGAAGCTCTGAGGAGAAAGATGTGGGGGTATTGATGGATAAAAAATTATGTATGAGCCAGCAATGTGCGCTCGCAGCCCAAAAAATCAATCACACCCTGGGCTGCAACAGGAGCAGCGTGGGCAGCAGGGCGAGGGAGGGGATTCTGCCCCTCTGCATCCAGCTCTGAGGCCACCAACATAAGAAAGACATGGACCTGCTGAAGTGAGTCCAGAGGAAAGCCATGAAGATGTTTAGAGGGATGGAGCAACTCTCCCATGAGGAAAGGCTGAGAGAATTGGAATTGTTCAGCATGGAGAAGAGAGGGCTCTGGGGAGACCTCACTGCAGCCTTCTAGCATTTAAAGGGGGCCTACAAGAAAGCTGGGGAGGGACTCCTTATCAGGGATACTGGTTTTAAACTGAAAAAAGATAGATTTAGATTAAATATATACAAAAATAAAATTCTTCTAGTAGTGAGGCACAGAACAGGTTGCCCAGTGAAGCTGTGGATGCCCCATCCCTGGAAGTGTTCAAGGCCAGGTTGTATTGAACTCTGAGTAGCCTGGTCTAGTTGAAGGTGTCCCTGTCCATAGCAGGGAATTTGGACCTGGATGATCTTTAAGGTCCCTTCCAGCACAACTCACTCTAGGATATGAGATAGTGACAGGGTCCCTGCCCATGCACAGAACAGCAGGACAAAGCGCTGCTGCTGGGCCCCAGTCTGTCCTGGCCTGAGTGCTGAGGCCTCACTGCTGAGCCAGCTGTTAAGGATGGGCATGGGTTGGTCTGCAGTTCCTCTGCAGAAGAACTGGCACAGTACAGCCTTGCAGAGGGGATAAATAGGCTGCTGCATGTTGCCTGCTGCTAATGATGTCTGCAGAGCTTCACTCCTTAATTTTGCCACCCTGGAGCTGTGTCTGCTGCTGAGCCAAGATTCCCCACTGGGGTGCCTGGGGTCACTGTGCTAGTGGGGAGCTAAGCGCTATCCAAAATTTATTAGAAAGCACCTCTCTAAGCTAATATAACATTATGTCTGTTGGTACTATTTTTACATAAATAGAAGTTTTATTATTGGCACTAATAATTTTAATATCCTGCCACCTAAAACCTGAGGAATTAACAGGACTTGAAAAAAAAGAACTGGAGTATAGTCACACAGAAGATCAACTGCAGTTACGGAAAAGAAGGGCTTGTACTCACCACACCATCACTGCTGTGTAGTTTGATATCCATCTGGGAAAGAGCTTCAATATTCCCAGCTTGTGCTTTGATATTAATTCCTCGTGGTGCATCCATGCTCAAAGACCGAGTTGGTGATTCCAGCCTAAAGGCAGGAGCAGGAAATCAGACAGTAGCACAATCTCATACATTCCTTTATGTTAGAAAAATAAGTAAACATTGAACAAGCCCTGGCAGACTCTTGCCTGGAGTCATATAAAAGATGCAGCTTCCCTTTTCTTCAGGTAGACTTGAAAAAGGAGGCAGCTATTTCAAAAACCAACAAAGCATCCCAAACGAAAAATATAGATTAATTCATAATACAAATGCAAGGCATTATTTAATACACAACTACAGATTATTTCAGTATAACAGTAATTTAATCTGTTAAACTGAAACCCAGTTTTACATTATTTAGTTTCAATTTGTTTTCATTTTTGGCATAGTAAGACATTGAAATTAATACAAGTAATACAGCCTGGAAATTCTTTCTATCAACAAGAGTTTTGACACTGCTATTAGTTGGACCAAGATTTCACTCAGGGAGTGTGTGCGTGTGTGTGTGTGTGTTGTTTAACTAGATGACAACGGAAACTTAAAAACTGTTAACTTAATTTGAAATAAAAATTATACAATGTAACAAACAGAGAGTTGCAAACTCTGCAGTGCCACAAGATGGCAGGAAGGTACTGTATTATCTGAGTAATCACCTCATCGGATCAGCTGTGCAGGATTAATGATTTTTACTTTTCAAAGAGATAAGGCTTTGTTTCTTCAGAATTTTGGTATCATTTCCATGCTAAGTAACCGGGATAGAAGTACTAATTAAAAATCATGAGAAGGAAAGAAAAAGCCCAATCTTAGCAATAAGCTAGTGATTATGTTGGTTCTTTTGACCATTACCTAGAACTGCTTCATCTGGAGGCACTGCAGGATCAGAATTCATACCTATTAGGTTCTGATCATGAATATTCACTTACCCTTCCTGATGACACCAGCCAACACTAAACAGGTGAATATGAAGGCTAGAGAAAGTGAGACAACTGGTGGTCCCTGTTTGCATCTGTGTTAGCTTTCCTATTCCCTAGACGTATAAAAGAATGTGGAATGTGGGTTGCACCCACATTGCAGAACACATTCTCACATCCCTGTTCCCAAGTCTGCATGTTCTCACCCACTGTGTTTTTAGAAATGTAGAGGGTTGTGTGTGTGTGCATGCACTCCCAGAAGATCCTGTGCTGGTTCCACAGGTGCTCCACAGCTGCCAGTCCGGGCGAGTGGAAGCTGTGCCCCAGCAGATCCTTTACTGGGAATGCATTGCGTAGTGAGTCCAGACTCTGACTGCCAATCATTGGCAGGAATTAAATTTTACACACAATCTTGATGCATCTGTCTAATTTACTAATTTATTTCAGTTCTTCCTTTTCTTTTTGTTTTCCTGTTACTTCATTAAAACCATAACTTAAAAGAAGACAGTTTGTGCTTGTGAGAAACTTCAGTTGTGTCTTCCAATTCTGAAGAAGCTAAATCCAGCTGATGCTTAAATCCTAAATCCATGATATCTAAGCACAGTCACTGAAACTTCATTTTTTATCCTCAAATCTGAAAATAGCTCAAGCAATATTGGCTTATCATTGCTGGCCAGAGTTAGCAGAAGATTCTATCTTCTCTGATCCTCAAAGGTCCCTTCCAATCCAAATCATTCTACGACTTTATGTTTCTATCATCTGCCTCTCCCTGACACCTCCTGGGTTCATCACCCTCAATTAGCTTAAACTCCAGATTGATAAATAAATAAAATACTAACAGTGGGCAAATGCATCATGGTCCCATACTGAGACCATATCCATAAAATAATTTGATGCCTTATCCCATAAATCTGAGATGGCACAAACTTTTGTCATGATCATGCTGTGTACAAGGGCATGAGTACGAGTCTGTTCTGCATCAGACAACTAATATAGTATTAGTAATTTATTGCGCAGTGTCTGGGATTTAACAACTTTTGTATGAATTTTTGCCTTAGATCTCTAGATTTATACTTCTATGAAATGGAAAATCAGTTCTTCCCTGAGTGATTAATATGGCAGGTCTGCTTCATGGGAATATTTTTCAGTGCACATTTGTACGCATTATATACTGAAAAATTAAACAAAGTTTCTATTTTCAGTCTTTAAAATCTAATATATTTTCTTAAGTTAGTGTCAAGGTACTTGAATATAACTTGTCTTAGTTTGTCTTAACGAAAAGCTTTAAACATTGAAATAGCTCATGTTCTTTTGTAAAGTATTTCACCTATGTAAGCAATGTATACATAGGCATAAATTTTTATTTTTAAGCTCTATTGAATATCACAAGACTGCAGACTGGGACAAATTTCTGAGCGTGTATCAGACCTTTGAAAAGCGATCAAACATGAGAGAAATATTTATTACTTCCTACCAAAATTAGTGCTGGCAAGAAGCCTACAGACTTCGGAAGCACTTAGATTTATGATATGACATACATATAATTTAAATTACATTGCAGAATTACTTTTGCTATATTAATCACAAACCTAAATTTCTGCTGTTTATGAAGGTCCTATTTCCAGATTAGCTCAGGGTGGATTTGCCTAATTAAGCACTGTTGGGGTCCTGTCCCCCCTGCCGTGGGGTCCTGGGAGAGGGGCCCCGGTGGGGAGACACGGGGTTTCCCTATCCCCTGGTCAGCCTCGTTCCCCATTGGTTGTTTTGTGTTCCCCTGTGCAGGCAAAGGACCCTCGGGTCCCGTGATTGAGCAGTTCCTTGGCAGAGCCCTGGCCATGCGGCTGGAGAAATAAACATCTCTGAAACATCTACCAAGAATCCGTCCATAGATATTTCTTTTCCACGAGCGTTGTTGTCTAATACACGTGTTGAAGTATCCACACTGTAACAAAGCATGTCAATGAAGCTTCCTGGCAATGCAAACTGTTGTGAATCAGTGACATGAACTATACTGTGTGAGATTCTAGCAAAGGCAAGAGTCACTAACACTACTGACGCATTTCTCTGTACAGCATTCAAAGGTTCCGCATCTGAAGTCCAGCCACCTAGTGTAGAAACAGCCTGAGTTGAACCTTGAGTTTGAATGTCCCTTCTCAGACCCCACACTGATGTGCATCCCTCGGGTGTCCTGGCAAAACAGGAATTCAGTTTGCTTGTAAATGCTGGAGGGTGCTTGGAGAGTAAGAGGGCAGAAATTAATTGTCTTAGAGTTTTTGGTCATTTTATAGTGTTTGAATTCGTGCATTAGAATGATGAGGGAATATTTTGTTACCAGTCGCTTTATCATTTTTTAAAAATTACAGACACATAAATTACATTTAAGAGGATGAAGTGAATGATCTTTACTATCTAGGGGAATTAATCTATGTAATGTGCTGTCCTAAATGTGACATCTGTCACAGCCTCTATCTCACTTGGGAAGATGGATTCTGTACTCATGAGTAGCTTCTAGGTACTGCGGTAGCTGCCACGGTCAATTAGCAAGGGGTGTGGTGCAAGAGAAATTGATCTGGACACCACAACATTTGATGCCAAGGACCTGACAGCCCATTATATGCATCCTGAGGAGTACTCTGGACTAGCCATTGCCTACTGGATGCCCGGAAAGGTTGGAGCACATTGGGTGCTCTCCAGGAGATCACAGATTTCAGATTAGTTTAACCCAAATGTCACCCTGTCCACGTACCCAAAACAGTTCCACAATGAAAATCAAGATGTGGAGAGCTCAGGCCATTGGGAGATCTCCCTCAAAAGCATGTTTCTAGTTCAACTTCAGACACTCAAGCAGACCTATCCATGGACTGTAAGGCAATGCAAGCCATACCTGGGCTCACCTGCAGAATAGGTATTTTGCCTTGCTCCCCTTCACCCCAATCCCTGCAGCCAGGGAAACTGTACCACGTCATCTTATGAAAGGCAGGGAAGGGTGAGGGAATAGGTGAGCCCTGTTAATATTTTACAGCTCTGTCATTTGCTGGATATTGGTTCTCCATAGTCCATTGCAACTAAAGCAATTGATTACAGCAAAGGTAGTATTTTCATTGCTGTCTTCTTACTAGTTGGTAAGACAGTTCCAGGAGTCAACTATACTGTCTTGTCTGGCTGCCAAGGAAATTTGGTGCTGAGGTGTGCTAAATAATTAATGAAGGACTGTGCGAAAAATATTCTGAGGGAACCTCGACAGCATCCAGGGTCTGGATTTGAAACCATCCCGACAACCTAAAGGCTTGGAGATTCCCCTTTTCCTATAAGCATGTTGCTAACTTGTGGAGATGCCAGATCACCAGAAATTGCTCAGTTGGCTGTTAGGGAGGATGTGAGGGCAGCGACAGCCCGCAGCAGTCCTGGTAAAGAAGCAGCTGACACTGCCTGTGCATGCTGCAGGAATACCGATCTCTTTTTTCATCCTGGTCTGGCTGGAGTAAGAAGGATGCCTTACAGATCTTTTAAGTACCACAAGGCACTAGAAAGCTGTTTCTAGCATTGCAGAAAGAGTACCACAAGTTTCCTACTGAAGTTTGGGGTTGCTTGACCCTTAGAGCAGGACAGAGGAACCAGCTTGCTCTTGGGTAATTGTTAATTCTTTCCTTCTGACCCCTTTTGGACTTTTCCAGCTCATGAGTCATCATCTCTCCTGAATTCAATGGGAAGAGAATTCCTTGGTATGACCTTAGATAGAAGTTGCCCATCTGTAGGCATTCTTCCCAGCACCCACCTAGGGAAGGTCAGGTTTACTGTAACTGGACTGAACAGGTCCAGGATAGGCACTACCTCTAATATTGTAGTGCACCCAACAACTGTGGATGCCCCACCCCTGGAAGTGTCCAAGGTCAGGTTGGATAGGGTCCCGAGCAACCTGGTCTAGTGGAAGGTGTACCGGGTCATGATGGGGAGCTGGAACTGGATGACCTTTAAGGACCCTTCCAATCCAAACCATTTTGTGATTCTATAATCAAACATCTTTTTCACATTGTTAAGTAAGGAAGAAACCCTCGCTTACCTTTGGCATGGAAAAAGAAATCCTGCCATGAACACCTGCCACAGAGTTTATCTGACTTTGTAAAGGTTAAAGGGGAACAGAAATTAAATTATGCAGTGACTAGAGGTCATGGAGCAGAGGATGAATAGAAAAGGCAAGAAATGAAGAGGAAAAAAAAAAAAACACATGAGGAAAAAAGGGGAAAAAGGAAAATCTTTAACCTGTCTAGGAACTAATGTTCTGAAAGGCAAAAAAGCAACCTAGAGGATTTTGTGGGCTTAATTGGCCTTGACTCTCTGTAGATGTCTGCTTTGAGGCCTGCTTTGTGAATGCACGTTAACCTTTAAAAGGCAATAGGAGTATATTGACTTTTTGATTAGTCTGGAAGGCAGTCTAATTCCCCAGCCATGCAGCTAGACATTGTAAGAGAGTAAACCATAAGCAGAGCATGCACTAGTCACACAGGAAAAAGAGACTGTCAGCGTTTATTTATGGTGCAGTATACGCAATTTCAAACCATATCCCTTCTTTATGAGGAAGCTGGATTCCTGTTGACATGAGCTGAGCAAAACTGGGCTGGAGTTCTAGAGGTGGAGAGTGAGGAGCAGGCGCAGAGAATGCCAACTGCCAATCCTCACCCATATCCACTTATCTCCCAGCAGCTTGCTATTTTGAGGTCAGGCGAGTGGGGAGGACGATCAGGATGTAGCAAGAAGAATATGATCACCCAAAGCTGAGGATCTTGGTGTTCTGCCTTGTGGCTTTTGGTTGCTTGCCAGGAGGTCCAAAGGCAAAGAAGGACAAAACAACAGGACTGAGATCTCAGTCTCAGTACATGCCTCATTTCTATATTTTGTAAAAGTATTTTCTTTGGAATGGCTCCTAAAATTACATCTCCTTGCAAAGAGGAAAAATGAGTTTCACAGCATATTCCAGCAACTGTGTCTATCTTAAGGACATGGAAGTATCAGTATTCAGCAGTAAACTGTGACAGCTCTTATTGAGTGTCAAAGAATAGAAAATACTAATGACTCATTAAATCTTCTTCCCCGATCAGTTTCAGCATCATAATGAAAATACAGCAGTTACTTAGTCAAGCCTTAGCACAAAATTCTGATTTGACGTAACTTCTAGGAATCTTTCAAATGCTGACTGATTTTTCTTTCTAAAATGACCGATTTTGCATCACATATACTGATTTCCTTCATTTAGAGGTGGAATAATCGCTTCCCACCTGGATGATATTGTCTTCCATACTTCCTTCGTTCACTTTGATATTCTAAATCTGAACTTCACTGAGTTAAACTAAATGAAACATAATGAGAAAAATTGGCTGAAAAGCTGCATCCATTTTTCCTTCTCAAGTCCATTAGTTGGTCAATGGCTATAATATATCTCCCAATTTTTGTAGCTTAGTTCAAAAAAATAATTTTCCAAGCATTATTGCCTTTGAGAGTTGCCTGCGCTAGGACACATATTCTGTTTCAGTAAGACCAATGTAAATATCCACAGCTCCTTTACACTGAACACTAAGTTAAATTATTATTTATGCCACAATAAAATGTAATACGCAAACCAGTATGTTTTTGATTAATCAAAATTTAACAGTGATTATCTTAAATTTAAAAAAAAGAACATTTATTAATTTTCTACCAAGTAATCTGGCTCTTTCATTGCAGAAAAACTTACAGGAAAATTTAGAGTAGCATGAGATGCAGCTTAATATTAAAACTGTACTTTCAACTTAACTATGACAAAATTATTAAGTCAAATAAAGTTTTTGTGCCAGTAATAAAAAAGATCACCAGTCTCTTGTGAAAATACAGAAAAGTTGTCTGATAACATTTTAAGAAAACCCACAGGATACAACTGAATTCAGATAAACATACTAAGAAAATGTCTGTTTAGAGGCAACTGTATGTACACAGGAACTCCATCAGAGAAAAACTATTTGGCTGGAATATAAGCAGCTGTTCACAAAGCACATCATTTTTCCAGGAATTCTGAAGCTTTTTAAAAAAAATCTTCAGTGACCCTGTGTTGTAACTCAAAGACTATAACATGATACAGCAATTTGTTCTAATTTGACTTTTAAAGAAATTTTTAAAGATTTTTAAAGATTTTTTTCTTGATTCTTCTGCTTACTGCTTAAATGCATTAATGTAAATGTCATTTTGGAAGGTCCATCTTTTGTCTCCAATCACTCGGGGAAGTCTCAAAATGTGCTGTGCTTTGCTGACAGCTTGTAACATCTCTGACCTCTGAAAATAGACAGAAATGTACCTTGTAATGCACTGAAACATCCCAAATACTTTAATAACAGGAGAACTACCCTGAAATAACTACACAATGCTGTAGAAGGCTCTGCTTTTTCTGCTGGTCTTCTTTCTCCAGACAATCAGGTTCATGCACATAGACAGTCAGTCCTAATGTGTGAGGCACAAGCAAGTCATTACTTACAGCAGTACAGGACTTCTGTATGGCATGTGTAATACTGCAGCAGGATCCCTTCTTTCATGTTTATTAGACTCCCCTCCCACAGGGCTGTGTTGGTAAGGCCTAGGAGCACTTCATTACTCAACCATTTCAGGGCTGAGTTCTTGTATCTGGAGGGGAAAAAACCTCACTGAACCACTTTCATACTTCCCTTTCTTCCAACTCTTGGGAAGGGGTTTTCATCATACACGGCACAGCTGGGCTTACTGAGCTTGGCTGGAATGACGGGGAGTCACAGTGAAATGACAAAATTGTGGAATGGAGAAACCAAGAAATCAGATCACAAATACTCACTAGGCTCAAATAACCACCCTATAGGAAATGCATTTTCTAAAGTTAAACCAATCTCATAGTGACCTTTTAGAATATTGAGCCACTGCAGTAATGGATCATAGACTCTGTGCTTTTTACATTAAGACAATAATTGTATGAAAATGAAATCATAATTAATCAGATCCTATTGTAAGTTGAATTTCCCATAGATAAATGAATCCATTTATCCTTATTTATTCCTATATTTAAATGATTTTATCCATGGATTTATTACAAATCTTATAGCTCAAAGATCTTCGATATGGAGTCAAGTCTGTTACTTGCCCTACTGCTGCATCAGGGTGTCTAACTTTTACGTATTCCAACATTAGAGATGCAGGACCCAGGAAACGAAACTGGATTGTGTTTCTCTAATGATGTCTGTGTTAAGGACTCTATGAAAGAAAAGCACTAACAATATAAGATTTTCATCCTTTGTTGTGTTTCAGGCTGTGGGCAATCTGATGATCCAAGATTAGAAGAAAAGAGAGATCGTGTTATTTTCTTGATACACATTTGAATATTCATAAGCTTTAAGGAATAAGTCAGTTACAGGAAGACATAGGAGATGAGTGTGCAGAGTAGAATAGAAAACCAGAAAAATCCTCAAAACAAGAATTGCAGGAGCCAAGGGAACAACTGTAGAAGATAATAAATATAAATGTAAATACATGGCAGGCAGATGCACAATTATCAAGACTATTATAAAAAAGAAGACTGAATTTGATGCAGAAGATACGAAGAAGGTTTTGAAGGAAGAAGAGATCCAGAAACTTAATAGCAATGAAAACATTTAGACTGTATTTGAAATTCTCCAAGTCTTTAGTGAGTATAACAACAACCATGGATTTTTACCAACTAAGAAAGGATACTTCTTTTAGGTAAATATGATGGTGTCATGACTTTCCTGAAAAGAAAAAGTCATAGCACTGTCAGGGCCTCCAAGCTAATTATTAGCTTGGAAGGACTCATTGCCTCATGTGTGGTATCAAACAAGAGCCAGTAATTAGCAGCATTTTCTAATCCTAGTTGCATGGTTATACAAACTATGATTAGGAATTTAGATGAATTTATGAAATACTGGGTTACAAGTGGAAAAGCTTTATTCTGCAATTTGAACATTTCCCAGCACTTGCTTCCCAGTGCTTTGTTTCTTATGATGAATTTTCATTTCTTCAGACCTTAACCAAACATGGAGTAGTTGGCAAGTGCGCAGTTCCTCTAAAGAAATGCAGTTGATCCCCTGTGCATCCTGCAAATTAATATAAAGAAATAGCTACTGCTAGAGCATAATTAATCTATTTTAGATATCTCTGTAAAATGCCCTCACAGTATCTGTTGCCTTCCACCAAAAGGTGATGAGATGTGGTACAGGTATCTGCACCTAGATGTCCAAATGAATTGAATCAATTCCACCTGAACATCTGCCCAAACAGTTGTAAACCCCTGGGAGCATGCTCCAGGGATATTAGTCTCTGTGCAGGTGGCTTGTGGGAGGATCCCTTTCCACTTCAGTGAAAATGAACGAATGAACAAATGAACAAATGAATGGTTTTGCTCGCATAGAGAGAAGTATTCTAAACCTGGATGGGCATCTGAGATGCGTCTGCTTTTTCTGGGCACACATAGGTCCTCTAGATTTGGACTCAGTCGTATGAATGCAGCCTAAATATGCAAGATCTGAATGGTAACCAGGAGTGTGTGCTGAACCATCAGCTATGAAAAATGAAGAATCACAAAAAATGTTAGGCACATGCAGCTGAAGAGGTTTTTGTATGTTTTCAGTTTTCAGCCCTACTCCATATGCATAGGAAGCACAGTTGATTTTTAAATAAATAAATCTATTGGGTTTTTTAAAGCTCATTTTGTCTTATGCTAAAAATGATCAAGGATAATGATCAAGGGCAGAACCCCAAGGCACTCCATTCCTTTTGGGTGCCATTCTTAAATGTTGGGAGTATCTGCCGCTCTTGAAGATGTCAGCTGGTGTTTCCTTTAGCACATTTTTCTTTCCTTTAATTTAAATCAAAAAATTCTTATCAGTTTATTTCTTGAAATAGCCTGTGTTCCACATTAGTTCTGTATTTATGCTGTAAATCTGAAATGCGTGGCAGCAGATGATTCTAGTAAAGCTCAGTTCTGAGATTCTGGATTCAAGGGAATTGTTCAGCATAAGCACAGCAGGCACTAACACTGCTTATGGCTTAGGGGGGATCTCTGTGCACAAGCACAATTACAAAGCCAGATTTGAATAACAGATGTTTCCAGCTCCCAAGGTTTTGGTTAAAAGATTTTTTTTTAATGCAAGCAACATAAAAGAAGCGTTCAAAGTTCTAGGACAAATGCAGTTATATGTTCTCTTAAAAAGAGAATAAAACAGTTCCCAGTTTTAATGGCACTTTGAAAAGGCTCTAAAAGCAATTTAAAACAACATTTATAACGTATTAAAAAACATAGCAGATATGTGTTGCTGCCTGCTCCGAGCTTCCCCTCCCCCTCCCCAAGCTGAACCCCTTTGTTCCAAGCGCGGGCAAAACCAAATGTGACTCAAACTCTTTAGCAGTGTCTGACTGGCCGCTCACCCCGGGTCTGCCCCCAGTCCTCCCCTTTCCCCTTCTCCGAATAAAAGAGAGGACCAAGGCGGGGCCCGCGCTCTTTTGGCTTTGCAACTCTTTCTGCGAACATCTGTGTGCTTCTGTTTCTTTGAAAGCTTCTAATTGTGGGAAATTAAGCAAGCTAAGAGCTGTATTTCTCCCTCTTTGCTTCTGCTGGTGGTATTGGATTTGCAGCTACCATTTTGCCGCTTTTAGAGCTACTGAAATGCTGGATTGCCCGTGCTGGCCCTCTAGGCTGCTCGAGGCTTTCTAAGGCATTAAACTACCAGCCTAGCCGGTAAAAGCTGTAAGTATACCCCCACAGATATGATTATCACAGAGTACTTATTTGTTTACTAATTCTCTGTCCATTTTAAATATTGAGGTGTTTTTTCCTGTTTGCCCACTGTCACTCAATGCAGAGTTGTTGAAGGAATGAAGACTAAAGATAAGACTGAGATATGATTAAAATAGAAGCTTCTCTCAAGAGTGACAGTTGTGATGAAGAGTGGTAAGAGCTAATTCAAAAGAGGTCTCTGTGATGACCTCAATTTTATGATGTGCTGATTCTCCAGGTAATTAAAAATGACCAAGGCCCCAGTGAATGTGATTAAATCTGGCACATCACAGATGTTTCCAGCATGACTATTTTTTTCAAATTACTTTAATAATATTATAAAATAACATCTTATATGATAAAATTTTAATCTCATATAATAACAGCATTTGCATCACTGTTGTAAAAAATGAGCTAAGCACTTTCCTTATGAGAAATATCATAAAATTCTCTTCCAGGCTGAAATTTGCCATGCTTTTCTTCTATATGTATCTAAGCAAATTTTTATTTAATATGCTGAAGCATAGAAAGATTTCAAGTAAGTGGAGTTCTTCAGTGCACGCTGTTCACAGTGTTCATAGTGTTCACATGTTCTCCACGAAAATAAACACTCAAGTGAAGAGGCTTTGCCAAAAAGCAGGCCATACCCTTTCCTTCTTGTGATTTGTTAGTACAGTGGCTGAATGTGCCACACTGTCATCAGAGTCCTCACAGCTGAAGTACCATAACTGTGCACACAGTCTGAGGGAGAGGGGAAGGAGTGAGTAGTGATGATGTACATGTGCAATGCATCTTGGAAAAGTTACTCTTATCAGGAAATGCTTCCTTTTCTTTTTCCAGTGTTTGCCACACCCACATCCTTATGGTGGGTGTCTCCTGTTTCATGCCTCCTCCCCAATTCTCTTGATACATGTGCAGATAAGTATGTAGGCTAAAGATAATGTAAGGGATGATCAGCTCAACTCAGTATTACAACTTGTATCAGTGACAGCACAATCAGGCTTACAAACAGGGCTCCACGTGCCCATCTGCAAGGTGCCTAAAACTGTGACAATCACTAACGAAGTTTTCACAGTGGCTTGTGCTCTGGTGGAATATGCTGTAGTCACTGATGACAATTTCACTTTAGCAAGCTCACTGAGCAGTCTGACATTGTCAGGGACCCAGTTCAACAGGTGCATTAATCAATACAACTTTGCTCTTTGTGCTACTGACATAAGCAGCCATGGAAAACACTTAAATGACTGTCCCATACAAGCAGCAGAAACAACTTTTGTTGGTTTTAATGCGTTAAGTGACATCTCTGAAAAATTGAGGCTTTAGGAAGAACATCAGCCACATGACCGCAGCAAATGAAAGCCATTTATGAGAGTGCTTGCGAAATTCTTTTCACTTTAGGATTAATATTTACGGGTAAAATCACTGCTTAAAAGACAACCAGATGTGTTGTCATACACAAGACTTTGCTAATAGAGTTTTTTAAAATATTCAAGTCAGAAATACTTCTGAAAAGATGATAAACACAATGCCCTGTACTATCCAGTCCTTCTAAACGACACCTTTTTACACATTTGAGTCCATCAGATAAATGGAAAGAAATTCTTTAAAGCTTCCAAAAGCAGTATTTGATGGTGTTCCTTGTTAACCTGATTGCAGTAAAGTGTATGAATGCAAATTTATATCTAGCAAATTAAGGCCAGGGCTCATAAAATTACACAGCAGTAGAAATATCGCAGTAGTCAGGGAGCAGAGGTGCTTGCAAACACTGAATCATAACCATAGTCTTACCTTCCATTATGTAATTCATTCTCTTCTGACTGACTGGGCTTTTGATTTACATAATGAATTCAAATCAAAATGACTGTACTTCAATTAGTTAGATGGCATTTTTACGCAATTAGCATGTAAGCATTAGCATTACAAATATGATTAAACAATTATTTGGCAAATGTTTTTACCCTGGTTGGCTTCTATACATTTGTCTAGATTTCCTTCATAATTCTTACTCATACAGCCATAAAACCCCACTTCAGTTTCCAGCTTTCTCTCTGTCTTATTACATAGTTTAACCATAGCAAATGCTTCAATTGCAAAAGGAAAAAAATACTATCAACGGGGAATGGAAAGGATAAAAATAAGACCAGAAAGAATCAGAGAGAAGTAGAAGCCATAACTCCATAAGTAGAGTTATTGGATGCCACAGAACAGACATAAAATTAAAGGGTGTATGTTAATTATGAATATATAGACAGGGAAAGGCCTACCATCAGTACAGTAATTTACCCTAACCAGATACCTAGAAAAACATATAATTGTCCTTCAAATTATCAATATTCTGTAATATGTTAGTCACATACCAGTAAATACTTTAATAAATATTTTTATTAAGCTTTTATTATGCTTTTAAGTGTTGGACAGGTATTTCACTTAAATATAAAGCAATGCTTCTTTAATTACACATTCAAAGTTTTAATTAATACCAATATTATACATTTGTTTAGAATACATCTGTTTCCCTGGGGAATACTGAAATACTTTCAGCATATACCCACAAACCATTAAACATGCCCATATCCTGGTAACATATATCTCTCTATATAATCATACTCTGGCAAAAGTTGACTC
>NW_008237404.1:616321-623968 GCF_000691975.1 Corvus brachyrhynchos
TCATTTTGAACTTGGATGCAAACCCTCAGCTGAAGGACTGTCAGAATACCACAAGCTGTCTGTACTAAAAGTGATTTCCCACAGGACCTGTGCTCAGAAGGCACAGTTGCTGGCTGTCAGACAGCCATACATGACAAATATGAGAACAAAGATAGTACTAATTCATAAGTATTCTATTCATTATTCATAGCACACAGTTAGTTGATAAATGGAAAAATGCCCTACTTGTAAAGCACATTTCTGTAAGTTTCGGAAATGCAAATGCTCAGCTCAGAAACATCGTTTTGAGATTTAAAGAATTTTGCTGATCCACTGTTTTCCCTTAGAAAACCACAAGCCATGTAGATCACAAGAAGCGAACGGTATCAAAATGACAAAACTATGTATGAACTGCACATTATTCAAGGATACAAAATTTAGGAGGAATAGAGGAATAGGCTAAATGATATTCTAAGCTTAAGTAAGTTGTCAGAAAAATATGTTAGCAACAGACTGGAAAAAAGTCTAAACTTAGACACCAGTTTTCACAGAGAATGTTATTTGATAACAGGGCGTATAAAAAGGTACGTGTGCCGGCATGAAACTCTGGATAACATCAGAAGAGGCTACTTCCATTACCTAACAGGAACCTGGGGAAAAGATGGCTTTTAGGAAATTGTTATAAATGTCTCTGTCTACATCATATAGTTCCAGTAGTTGCTGTTACAGATTTTTGACCTACATTTTGGATCACAAGGTATGTGTCTGAACATGAGCTTTCCTAATTCTGTTTAAATTCAGGTTTTTCTAGGAATAAAGATACCTGTTTTCCATTAAAACTTTGCTGTGATCTAGTTATAGGTGTCAGCTAAACAAATTCTTGGGAAGCCCCAGGAGACCTGACTGATGCAAGTTCTCAAGGTGCCAAATACACATGGAAGTACAAGGCCTCATGAAGAGCTATGGAAAGGCTACAAAATAGCTTGGCAGGAATGAAGACCTGGATTGTGGCAATCACTGACATATTTCTCACTAATGACAATTGGCTGTTTCAACCAAGTGCCTCCTCCAGTGATATTTGTCTGAGAAGGGTATTTCCTGGATATATCCAAATCTCCCTGTTGAGTGTAAACAAGTGTTTGAGATGTTTGTTGGACACTTGTTACATGCAAGGCCCTGTTTTTAGGTGTCCACTGGGTCCTAAAGTCTTAAAAAATTTTGTAAATGAAAACTAAGTATCTTATGTAGATATAAGAACTCCATTAAAGGAATTAAAAAATAGGCAATATTATTTTAAGCTTAGGAAAGCTACAATAATGAAATACAGATTTTGTTGTTTTAATTCTTCCTAGCTAAGTGCAAGCACATCTCCTTTTCTTTATGAGTGAGTCATAAATTTGATCTTTTAGACTGAAAAGGACTATAATTTTCCTTCAAATTACAAATGAAAAGACAGTTACTGACCACAGTATAATTCCATTGCTCTGTCTCCATAACTTAGCTATAAAAAGACATGTTCCAAGACATATATCCCTTTGTTTCCAGAAAAGCAGTCTCTCTGAAAGTTCGGCATTTGGACAAGAAAGCCAGCAGAATGTGCAATTCAGAGGCCATTTGTGTCAGCTTTGTTTGAAATCCTGCCCTAAATCTGAATGACAGAGAAGGAATGTGGCCCCCTTCACATGAAACAAGCTGAAAAGTTACAAGCATTAACAGCTTTCCAGTCAGCTCCTTGAAACCTGCAACTCCATTCGCAGTGGATGGGGTTTCTCGAAATACTATTCCCCACATTTAATGCTGCAGACCATGGCACTTTATAACACAGTTACCCAGCATATCACATCCACATGGCACAGCACAAACCACTGAAGGAAAAACAGAGGAAAAATAGGAGAAGATTAATAGTAAAGTGTGGAGATAAGGCTCAAGGTAAGCAAATATGTTACATTACCTATAACTCTATACTCACTACCCTCATCTGGAAAGGCTTCTAAAATTGCATTTTAAATTTTCATACTGAAGTGCTTTCCAGTGGGCAGGTTCCTGTATTTAACAGTGTGGAATGAAACAGAGTATTTATGAAGCATTACAAAATATCAGTTTTTTGGTAAACTTGTCCGAGATTTTCCACAACAGAGTGCATGAATTTTGTTTACGCTGAAATTTAAGATTACCCTTGAAAGTAACCTTTTTCCAGCTTGACGAAATGGTCTTGTCTGCCTACAACTACACTTGCCATCTGCACTGCAGACCACTGCATTTCCGTCTTAACCTTCCCCAGAAGCTCTTAATGAAAAAATTAAATCGTTGCTATCTCTGCTTTCAAACTTGACACTGATTATAACAGAAAAAAAATAAAATTAAAGGACTGAGGCATTCTGAACTGCTCTGGTAAAGGCCTGCCAGGACAGGAGAGAGGAGAGGGACGTTTTACAAGGGCCTGTAGTGATAGAACAGGGAGGAAAGATTCAGATTGGATATTGGGAAGAAATTCTTTACTGTGAGGATAGTGAGGCACTGGAACAGGATGCCCAGAGAAGCTGTGGATGGTGGAGGTGTCCAAGGCCAGGCTGGGTGGGGCTCTGAGCAACCTGCTCTAAGGGGAGGTACCCATGGCAGGGAGGGTTGTAACCCGATGATCCTTAAGGTCCCTTCCAGCCCAAGCTATTCTATGATGGCACAAGTGAGTGGTGTGTACATTGCATAGCCTCGTGCGCTGACAATCAGTTTTCTTAGGATTAAGCTAACTCATTTTCTAGCACAGGTGTTTAGCAGCTGGATTCATGTCAAATACTAACAACAGACACAAGTGTGTCGGTGGCCAGGTAGCTACTTCCCCGATTTTACAATAATTTGTAAATTATGTTTAGCAAACATTCTGTTAATTCTGGAAAAGTTTGTGTTTCCCACTATTTTAAGTTAATTGAAGACAGAACTGAGTGGGATTTTATGTATTACATTTGAGCTCTGCTAACACATAGCAACACTCTAGCTCAAAACGTGTGTTTATAGTTGACATGGTAAAAATCACTAAAGAGGTAAGCTGTGAGGTAAACTCATCCATGGAGGAGAACTCTATGAACACTTTGAATTAAGCTCAGTGTTTTCCTTCCAATGTTATCCTATTTCAAAAACAGGTAGAAAAATTGTACTAACAATAGTTGTATGTAGTCAGAAACATCATAACTTGTTAAACAGAAGTGCGAATAAGAACTTAAAATGTAACAGAGCATAACAGATGTAGAATAAAACTATCAGCTTTAAGCCTATTAAAATATTAATTGATTATGCATTTGAAGCAAAGTAACAACCATAGAAAATAATACATATGTATCCAATCAAAATTTGCAGAGAAATTTGCAATTAAGAAATTAGATTTCCTACTTCACTAAAGTCTAGATAATCACAGAAAATGACAAATTTCCAACATAATAAATCCACTTCCTACAAAACCAGACAATGTACACTTATAATGCAGAATATTGGTCAAAGTCTGTCACATTCAAATTCTACCATAACAGAAGAAACACATTTTTGAAAGTGGAATCTACATGTAAAAAATAATGCCTTGAGCTCACACTGTCTTCAAATGCAAGCACAAGGTATTTTACTGCAAGTAAATCTTAAATATAAACAAGAAAATCAAAATAATTATCCTAACAGTCTCCCTCTCATTTGTCATCCTCAATTTGAAAATTCAGTCAGAAAGGTAGAGAGTGTTTTTGAAAGCTTTCATCATCTTCCACTACTCTCTAGTAGCTATCCCTATTGGAGAGAAAAACTAAGAAAAGAAATTATGACAGAAAGTAGCAAACTGCCAAGGTATGAAAGGACAGAAATACAATGGTTAGAGAGACCCTCTTTCATTTCAAGTCTTTCTTTGAACTGGCTTATAAAATCAAAGATAACATGTTCATGAAGAGAATATAATTTGAGTTTATTACCTCACCATAACCAGCACATTATAAACTAATTTGGGATATTCGAAATTAAACAGAATAATGCACAAAAAAATGCAATCCCAGAATTAAGGAGCTCTGAATACAAAGTACATAATAATGATTTTCTCAGCCCAAACTGCTTTTTAGTCATATTACAGAGCTTCATACATTTCCATGTTTTCCTTCTTAGTCTGCTTCCTCAGATTGATACTAGTTTTCAAAAATCTTGACTAATTACACATTGATGACCTACTGCAGACAAGCAACTTGTATTGTAACACAGTAGAAAAAGTCATATTTCAAAGTGTTTAAAAACCCAAAAATAGAAGTTTATAGAATATCTTTCCACAGTGGTTTTAAATATATTCACCATCAGCAATAAATAATTGATAACGTATTTCAGAATTGCAGAACAATATATATGATTTTCCTTCAAAATAGTAACTTGTCACATAAACCAGAAAAAAAAGGTATCAGTAATTCCGTGATGAAAATCATGTGTTTGAAAAATGTGAGTATTTATTAACATTTACTTATTAGATTTATGCAGAAATTCTTACCTAAGCTGTTTAAAAGCTTCTGCTTTCACAAGTGGTGTTTCTACAGAATGTTCAAAAAGTGCTCCTTCAGGCCCTGCAAAAAAACAACAACAACAAAAAACACCCAGAAGAAAAATACTGTAATAGTTCAAATATAACAAGAAAATAGCAAGAGGGATTTTTGTTTAATATGGCCACTTTGATATTAGAAGTCAAGATAAGAAAACATATGTTAAGAATTATAAGACACTTGAAATATAGCTACATTATCACCATTATGGTATTGATTGGAACAATACAATACAGAAGTAACGACAGCTGTAAACTCTTAAAACTAAATTTAAAAAGTCTGAAGACAGAGAAATTTTGAACTATTTGGGACAAAAAAATAAGTAAATAAGATTTATACAATGTAACTTTCATTACAGTTAATAGAGCTAATTAAAATTCCACAAAACCTTTGCAAATACTAGTCCTAAATAATTATATTTATTTTAGACAGTTCCATGCATATCACTTCTGTCATATAGCTTTATCAAAGATTTTCCCCTATTTATAGGCAGACTTGCTGAATATGGGATCAGACAGTTTACCTCTTGAAATACGAGTAGTTTCATTCCAAAGAGGAAGAAACAGTGGGCACCCAGCCTCACCAGGAGCCTCCCTGTTGGAAGATCTTCCAAGGACCTCCGTTTCTGCTCTCCTGAATATCAGCATTATTGCAGTATCACCAGTCCAGTGACCACCTCCCACCTAAGCTCCACTAGGATCAGGAAATTGGCTGATGTAGGACAAAAGCCCCTCAGCAACAGAGACGGCTCAAAAAAGCAGCTGAACACCACCATCTACAGCAAGGGTGGGGCCTCTCAACTTCTGTTCCTTGGCTTTATGAATGTACTCATCAAAAAATGGAGAGGTCTTAGGTTGAGAGGTCTTCTCTGGCTTTGAGAATTCACATATGTGAGCACTTTCCTGGTACATATGTAGCAAGGCAATATATTTTAATAGGATATTAGTCAAGGCAGCTTGTCTGGCTGCTCTTTATGCTGTTACCCTCTGGAAAGAATTCTAGGTTGTAAAAAGCCCTAAGTTAGGGATTTCGGCTCTGTCTAGACAGAGAATGGCAATGGATGATTAGAAAGCATGGTGTAGATAGTATAGATGTGGTACTAGAATATTAAATGTGGTACAAAAGGAAAAAGAGAATAAAAGATTGGTTGGAGCAGCCTCAGAGAACACGGTAAAAAAAAAAAGTGAAATAAAGAAAAAACATTAAAAATGAATACATTGCTGAGAAAACTGAAAGAAAGACTGCCATTTCATGAGGGCTGCAGGAAAATTCTCAGGATGTCCTGAGAAAGTATGAAATGTGCAGATTTTTCAGAAGAGTTTTAGCTGAAATCATGATTCCTTAGAATGAAATCTCCTTGTCTTAGATGGAAGAGAAGTACCCAAGATGTAAGAATTACCATATTAAACCACTTCAGCACTTTAAGGAATCACTGATTTACTAAGCTTGTATTTAAATTTTATTTAGCTGTTGATACCCTCCCCATCAATTAAAATTAATTAATCTTTCTGTAAATTATAAACTGGCATGAATATAATACTGGAAAATTTAAAATTTATTAATTCAGACAGAGCTTTAACCCTGCTGCATTAACATTTAATTTTAAGTTCATTTTCATTAACATTAAGATTATTCTGCACCTTAAGGAATTAAAAATGTTTATCAGAAAATGCTGATTTGGTACAACTAAGATATTTTGCAGGGATATCCTGATATGTCAAAAGTGCAGATGTGGCACTTTGGGACATGTTTTAGTGGTGGAGTTGGCAGTGCTGCGTTAATGGTTCATCTTGGTGATCTTAGAGGTCTTTTCCAACCTAAATGATTCTATGATTCCATGATTCCATAAATACAAGTAAGTGATAACAGAGAATGTATCAGTTTCATGGAAATAGGGGCTAATGGAAGGAAGAGAACAGGAAACATCAGTGTTAATGTTCTGGGCAGCAGTGGGCAGGTGGTGTAAAATGGAATGAAAAGGCTTATTTCCATATTCTAGAGCTGTCACCTCTAAGCAAGAGTAAAACCTTGCCTTTATGTGAGGAAAACTTCTTCATCAAACAGTGTTAATAACAGTATGCCACTCAGAAAAAAACTCTCAGGGCAACTTTTTTTTTGGAAAATGGCCCTAAATTGATTTCTTGTCTTCATTTCCTACTTTATCTTTTTAACTGTGATATGACTATTGTTGGGGTCCCTCCCCTGCCATGGAGCCCTGGGAGAGGGGCCCTGAGGGCACAGACACGGGGCTTCCCTGTCCCTGCTCAGCCTCGTTCCCATTGGTTGGTTTGTGTTCCCTGCGCGAGCAGAAGGACCCTTGGTCCCGTGACTGGAACAGTTCCTCGGCAGAGCTCCGGCCATGCGGCTGGAGGAATAAACATCTCTCTGAAACAGCTATCAAGAATCTGTCTGTCCATATATATTTCCTTTCCACGGGACTCCTGGTTTGATATATGCGTGTTGCAGGATCCCCACTGCAACAAATGGTGGAGAATTGAGAGCAGAACGATCCCCGATCCCTAAGCGACTGATTTGTGTGAGTAAACCCTGGAAACTTTGGATTCCTCTTCTTGGTTTTGCTTTGCTATTCCATATCTAAACTATGGAGGAACCGTGGGAAGACTCTTGGCTCTCAGAGCCGCATATGGACATTTATCTTAAACTTAAAATGATTCTTGAACAACGATTTGTAAATTTTAGCTTGATTCAAGCTCAAAAAGAACTGAAACACTTCCTGGCATGGTTGTTTAAGAACTTTTTCTATGTTTCTTGGGATTTAATTCTTACCAAGGGCTTTTGGAAAACCATTTGGACACAGTTAATACTGGAGTCAAAATATATGCCGATGGAAGAATATTTTCGTGAATATTATTTCGTTACCGAGACTGTTGAGCAATGTCAGCTGTGTCCTGGCGAAGGGAAGCCTGGCGCAGGGACCGTGCGGCCCAGGCCACGTGCACCGAGCGCTCTGCGAGCAGCAGCGAGGCAGTTCCCGCGCGCGGGCGGAGCCAAGCGAGCCGCAGTGTCGGTGGCGGAGCGAGGAGCGGCGGGACCCGGCGGTGCCCGCATGGCGCAGCTCAGCGCGTGGTGGAGCGAGTCCCGTGAACACCCGACCGAG
>NW_008237404.1:624008-710262 GCF_000691975.1 Corvus brachyrhynchos
GGCGCCGCCGGCCGGCGGCAGCGAAGCTGCGACCAGAGGAGGCGACGCACGGAGAACTGAGCGGCGCGGCCCGGCCCGGCCCGCACAGCCCCGAACGCGACCCCGGGAAGAGCGCGCAGGCACCAGCAGCCCCGACAATTCCAACACGGGAGCGACCAAAGGAGAGAGCAAAGACGCAGCGAGACAGAAAACAGCAGCCACTCGGAAAAAGGAAAAGATCATAGTAACTAAGATCTTAGGGATAGTAAAATGGTATAATGTTAAGCAAAATTATGGTTTTATAACAAGGTGTGACAACCAGCAAGACATATTCGTGCATAGAACTGCTATTAAAAAGAATAACCCTGAAAAATGCATCCCAAGCTTGGGAGATGGAGAAGTCGTGGAATTCAAAATTGTTCTAGGGAGAAAAGGGTTACAAGCATCGCAGGTCACTGGGCCTGATGGTGTTTCTGTAAAAGGCAGTATATATGCAAAAAATCGTAGTCATATTAGACAATATCTCCATTGTAAGCCCCCCCTACAGTTTCCCTTTCCTAATCCCACCTTTCCCTTTTACCCTATGTCCTATTACCCCCAGTGTATTCCCAATCCGTTTTTTCATCCATGGTTTCCCTCACAAAACCATGCTTTTGCCAATTGTTTCCCCAAAAATCCCTTTCCAATGCCGAGTGGGGGATGAAAAGGGGGAGGGAAGAAGTTAAACCCTCTCCTGCCTCAGTTTCCCCACAAAGCATGCTCAGAGAGTCCTGTCTCCCTTCTGTCAGCCCTAAGATGTTCCACAGAATCTGACTGGACATTTATAGACTCAGGAGGGCGGCTTGTTTTGTTTTGAAACTGTTCTTGTTATGTTTATCCAGTTGTTTTCATTCTCCTTTTATTAAAATAAAACGGGTGAGGTGTTGGGGTCCCTCCCCTGCCGTGTAGCCCTGGGAGAGGGGCCCTGAGGGCACAGACACGGGGTTTCCCTGCCCCTGCTCAGCCTCGTTCCCATTGGTTGGTTTGTGTTCCCTGCGCGGGCAGAAGGACCCTTGGTCCCGTGACTGGAACAGTTCCTCGGCAGAGCCCCGGCCATGCGGCTGGAGAAATAAACATCTCTGAAACATCTAGCAAGAATCTGTCTGTCCATATATATTTCCTTTCCACGGGACTCCTGGTTTGATATATGCGTGTTGCAGGATCCCCACTGCAACAGACTATTACTATATTTATTATTTTTTTGGCTACTGTTTATTAAGATATTGTAATCTAATCCTAAAATACACAAGAACAAGATACTCATTTTCTTAATGAGAGGATTGAAGTCAGCAAGATTCATTAACACCTCACGCACCCTATCAGGCAAGGACCATTTGCCTCCTCAGAGTCTAACAGAATGTTTACTCATACCCTCAAACTGCCTCCTACTTAACCTGCCTTCTGAGCAGAAGTGTTTAAATTAAACACACACTGTCACACTGTGCTTCAGCATTAGCTACGCAAACTGAAAACCTTTGCACGGAACAGAGCACTAGAAAATCACAGACAATACTCAGCAAATACTTCAGGGGATTTTTATAAAAGACAAACAAGCAGAAGGACAAGTAGTAAACTGGATAAAAGGTGATACAAATACGCTTCTCCATAAAAATACTGATCCTCTCTGCCCTGCCAGCTTTTCTTTAAGGTAAAAGAAGGTGTAGATGTGGCACTTGGGGATGTGGTTTAGTGGTGAACATAGGGTTAGGTTAATGGTTGGACTTGATCTTAAGAGATCTTCTCTAACCTTTACAATTCCATGTTTCTGTGAGCCTGCCATGACGTTATAAAGCAATTGGCTCTTTGACAGCCAATACAGTTACAAGGTGGTTTCTCTGTCCCCAGTGCCAGCTGAATGTACAAAACCCTCCCAGAACAAAACACGGATGTTCAGTACATCCACAGCAACATAATAAATGTCTGCAAAATGCAGGTCCTTACTGAAATAATATTAGAGGATGTAGTTGGAGCCCATGGTCCTTCAGGAGCAGTAATTGTCACAAAGGGTTAAGCCAAGCTTTAGTTTCATACACTTAAATGATTCTGTGATGTAGATGGCTCAGATGAGCCAGAGGCAGTATTTTGTTGCCTAATCATCTGTACTTACTGTCATCTGGAATACCCTTGTGCATCCTGCCTGGCCTCCAGCTGTCACGATCACAGGAAGCATCTACAGGAGATAAAGTGATATCATGAGGTGTCTCATACACCCCAAGGTGTTTCACACACAGCTGGATGTTAATGTCTGAGCATGCCAGCTCAGCTGCTATCCACTCTATCCAAGGGAGATGACAAGCCCTGGAGCTCTCCCCAAAGCAGAGAACAGCATTTGTGGGCACAAGAGCTCTGCCCAGGGCAGGTGCCGGTGTCTCCCCGTGCTTCAGGGCAGTGTTGGCACCCAGACCTGTCAGTGACTCAGCGGGGTATCGGAGGCACGTTCCTGGTGGGGGCTTTCCCCAGGCATTTGCTCTTCCTTCATTTGCACTGTTCTATTCTACACGTGGGCCAGAGAAGGTCTGACTGAAATAGCATCAGTTGAAACATATTAATTGTAGGAAAATGGCAATTCTTAAGGTGTTGGATTGGATTACATTACCCTTAGACTTTTTCCTTTGTCCTGAAATATCCTAAATCATAGACATTTGCTCTCTGCTGTATTATATTTTATTTGAAAACCGTCAGGTTTTCTTAAAAATCATTACTGAGCTTTTCATAATCCACATAAATAAGGAGAAGTAAAATCAAATAGTTCGCTACACTGTACATAAAAAACTGCAAAATGTTCTTTGTGTATTTTAAGCCCAGGATCATGTTTTTTATGGTATGAACTTAAAAAAATTTATTTCACGTTGATCTTGTTCTCTATCTAAAATGTTTAAAAATAATCTCAGTATGCAAAGTATTACTCATTTATCCTTCATGCTAATAGTATCATTTAAATCACAATAATTTATCCTTCATGCTAATAGTATCACTTAAATCACAATTTTAATAAATTAATTTGAAGCAAAGTAGGCATGAATCTCTCTCGCATTAATTTTACACTGAAATAACCTCACTGACTTTAATGTATTTGCTTTTGAATTTTACTAGTGTTAGAAAAGAAACAGGCAATGTGTCTTACTACAGTATCTGCTGAAGTAAATAATTATCAATGCACTGTAAAGATTAATATTGGATGAGTGAGTCATTAATATTAGCATAACAATTTCAACTCGTGTATGAATGATTTTTACTTACTTTGAGCAGAGATAGACCTTTTCCAAATCAGTTAACAATTATGCAGTTTTTCATATCTTTGTTAAACATGCTTTTCTATTAAAGTTTAGCATCCCTTGGGCAAACAATAATTATTTGATATGGTTTCCTGGTTAAACAAAGTTGTAATTTCAATTAGGTTAAAAAGTAAAAAAACCCTTAAGATAAGACCCTCAGGCGTAAACAAAATGTATCAACACAATTATTATAACTTAACTCTGGATTTGAAACACTAATTGTATAGTTACTACCACATTTATAGCTTTGACAGTGAAATAATATGAATCTATTCATTAAAATGAAGACCTCAAGATTTCAGAGGACCGCTAATTAGCAAAGGTCAAACATGACAGTTGCAATCAGGTACAAGGTATTTAAAAATTAATTGAAAACAAGTTACAGAATAATTTCAGTATTTCCTTTGATGGATTCTTCTGCTCAAAGAGAAATCATGCCCTGATGTATCTATTTTAATGCAACCTTACACCTAGAAAATGAAGGCTGACTTTATCGGGTCATATGGAAGGAAGTAGCTTTTCATGTGATAATTCTGACGTATTATTTTGTAAATGAGTACTTCAGTGATTTGCAGAAATAGCCTAAGACGAACTTGTATCTTGACAGATGACATTTAAAATATACTACAAATATCATCCTGTGACATATGTGCTACTCACAGAACAGAAATACAGTAGCTTTCACTTTGAAAGATAAAACCATATAAAAATACCAGAGAGCCTGAAGTTTTCACAAATCAGACTCATTACTACTCAGAATGGAATATCTAGAATTTTTTCAGCCTCAGACAGTGTGCACTGGAAACACTGAATAATTCAGAAAAGGATGCACCAGTACAGTTCCAGTTACTAATAGCTTTAAAATAAAACACACATATATAGAAATATTTAGATTTTATATATATATACTGATTATTTATTCAAAAAGGTCAGATTGCCTTCATATTTCTGTTTCCTAATGAGGTAAAACCAGAACTTGCATTCACACATAATAACATATTTAAAAATGCCATTTTTATTGTGCTTTTCATATGGGTATTATTTGAACATTTCTTAAACCATTACAAACCTGTGACTCGAAGCTTATCTGTGCCAACTACAACTTCATTTTCATCCACTGTAAAAAGTGGCTTTCCATCCTTTGAGTTGATCTGAAATTGCTGACTGTGGAATTCTACCATTTTAGGACCTGCAAAGCACAGTAGAATAATGGAATAATTACATCATCTTTCTTCAATTTTCTATATAAATTATTAATAATTTTAATTGGTGTCTTAATTTTGTTGTTCAAAACTGTGCCTGGAGTCTTCCTTTATAGTTGGGTTTCCAGGAAATCTAGGAAATCCCACACGAATTGATCCAGACAAACATTTATGACATTCATGTTCTTGGTGTTGAAACTGCTTTGATCAGAATGAATCCATCTTCTCCTTTTTTTTTTTTTTTTTTTTTAAACAAATAGGACCTGCAAAGCACAGTAGAATAATGGAATAATTACATCATCTTTCTTCAATTTTCTATATAAATTATTAATAATTTTAATTGGTGTCTTAATTTTGTTGTTCAAAACTGTGCCTGGAGTCTTCCTTTATAGTTGGGTTTCCAGGAAATCTAGGAAATCCCACACGAATTGATCCAGACAAACATTTATGACATTCATGTTCTTGGTGTTGAAACTGCTTTGATCAGAATGAATCCATCTTCTCCTTTTTTTTTTTTTTTTTTTGAAACAGAAACTAATTATCAAAGTCTTTGCAGCATCATCCCTTTTCATTAGGGAGGCTCAAATGCTTTAAAATTACAAACCTCCCATGTAAAAGCAGGACCTCAGCTCTTCATAACAGATGCCAGTTTGGCTCCACATATCTAACAAAAGTTACTGATCATGTTCATAAGGGTTTCAGGAAGCTACAAGAATATTTGCAACTGATTCTGGTACTCCAAAAATGAAAACTAATTGTGAGCAAGAGAATCTTTGCATACTTCCAGATCCTAAATTCACTAAACATCCTGTTTTACGGTATTGGCTTGGTAAGTAGATAAAAATCAAACCGTTAATATTCCCTCTCTAACAACCTGATCAATTAAAATTCATACCACATCTAGCCTGAATATCTATTACACAGAGTTGTCACCATGAATCTATATTCAGAATTAAAATTACAGAGAATGGTCAAAGCAGTTAAGGCTCCTTTTCAGCAATTTTTAATAAATATATTTCACAGACTATCCATGGGACCAAGAGGCACTGAACTGCTTCCTTCCCATTAAGAACCTGTTTTACCATGTCTGCTCCCATAAATGTTAAATATATTCCAGACAGTAATTCTCAAAAGAAATAGTGATTTTTATTTTTTTTTAGATCTTATGTTAAAGGGGCATTAGGTGACACTGAGACTGCTAAGAAATACATGCAGGTATTTCACAAAGTCTGGTTGGTAGCTGGTATGAGAGAAGCACACCATAAGGCTCCATCCAAATCACTTATTGCTTCACTCAGCAGATGCAAAGCATTGCTTTTAACTGCCCACTGAACACAGAAAGACTTAGAGAAGCCATAATGTCCTAAACTAGTGCAACAATTTTAAGGCATAAACCCCGATATTGATTGTACCCAAAAATGGTCCGGATAGAGGGCTGAGCTCTGCATTATGTTATGGTCTGCTGCACATGTGCACCCAAGCACAGCCTTATGGATCCCAATTTGGCTCTTCTCTAAAGCTATTCTGAAGCCCACAACCTTATTTCTGAGAAGTATGCTGCAAAAAGTGAGATCAGAAAATATCTTCATCAAGTGAAAAGCTCTTAAACAGTATTTTTTTTGTTTTGGTTTTCTTTTTTGGTTGTGTTTTTTTGTTTTATTTTTTACAGCAAAAGAAACAGTTCTGGGTAAGTGAGGCAAGGATGGATCCCTGTCAATGGTTTCCTAGAAAATCTCGGTTAAGGTTTTATTTAAGGTCCCTTCCAACCTGGGCCTTTTTATGGTTCAGTGATTGATTGTTCCTGTTTGTGCCCAGCAGCAGTAATGAAACTGGCCATTTATGTAGTGTAGCTAGATCCTTGTGTATTCAAACAAATCAAAGGCCTGAGTCAAATGGATGTTATCAACTTTACTCGTGCTGCAGGTCCCCCTCACCCTTCCCATTCATCCAACCCCATGATTTTTAAAGCTAGCTTAATTAAGGAAATACTGTGCAAGCACTGTGAGAGCACTCACTGAACATTTTACACTTTCCGAAGGTACTTTAACTTGTCTCTCTCTGAAAGTACAACTCATGGCCTTGCCCACGCTGGGTTTGCATCCAGATTGTTAGATCCTGGGCCTTGCACACTTAAATAAATCTTTAACAAAAATCTTTAGGTCCACAGTTTCCTTAACAAAAGTGCCCCAGTAACATGGGAAGAGGATCGTCTTATAGATAATCTTCATTATCAGAGAATGGTATGGAAAATAATTGATGTATTTTAAATCTTAAGAGGGAATGCTAGGGTAAACAAAATTCAAGCACATGTGTTATTCATGCTAGAGATGAGACATCTCAGTATATGTGGAACAAGCTTCAAAAAGGAATAATAGGCTTTTTCATAAATGGAAGTAAGTTTATGTAATGAAAAGTAGCCATTAATTTCTCCTAATTGTATTCCACAATACACATAAATGAGCTATATTGCAGTAACACTAATTGTAATGTAAACCCAGTGAGATTAATTTTCAACTCACAAACAGCAGCCAAACTCAATATCTGAAAGTTTAATCTCCTAATGCCTAAATGTGTTTTGTTTACCACCCTAGTATATTAACCACATGTAAGTCAACTAATACTATATAATCACATTTGCTGATAAAATCCTATGATTAAAAATGCAAGCTGACTGAATGCAGGTTATAGAAAGTGTTTGTTTTCTGCTTGCTGCCAGATGTGTCACACAAATTTCCACGTCAATGGGTTATTCTTGCTAATCAGGCTGATTCCTGCCCACTGCTTCTGTACGTTTCCTCCTTTAAGGTGCAGCCCTGAAGCAGACCTCGTAAGATCTTCACATCGCATTCACCTCTTGACACTGAGGATGCTGCTCTAAATGATGAGGGTTTTTTTCCAAAAAGAACTGACATACTGGTAAACAGTCTTCCTTTCAATTTGTCCTCCTCACTCTTTACTTCCCTAGAGTTTTTCCAGGGAAGAAAGGTCTTCTGTTCAGTGACTCCATTTCAGTTGAAAAGCATTTTAATAAACTGCTTTCTACTGCTACCCTGCCTTTGAATTCCAGGCCAATACAAATATAGATGTACCAGACAGCAAAGGATCCTCTGTCAAAAACAGGGCCTGCCATAAAATAAATATCCACAAATGCTTAATGCCAATTAAATTTGGGGAGTCTGAAATTTGAAGTCTGCCTACATGTTAAGAACAGGCAGATTCTTCAAATAGTTAGTTCTGCCAAATACTAAGCATTTTTAGTGTGTCTTTAGATCTTGCAGAAGAAAAGGCTTTCCAACACTGAATTTATGTCTATCATTAAGTAATTTAATATCTTTTATTTTCTTACTCTTTTTTCTTATCCATCATTTCCGATTAACCTATGGCTGTCAGCTACTCTGTATGCTTTGCTCTTCTCCTACTACCCAGAATCATTGAAGTATTGGGTATAAACCAAAATCCTCAGTGCCTTGGGGTATTCCTATGCAATTTCCTTTTTTAGTTAATTTTTATTAAGCTAAAGCACCTTACTTAAAATAAGATCTCATTAAAAGTGTATTAAAAATGTAATACTCCTACAGATTCGGTTCTCATTCCAAGAGAGATAGAATACAATACCAATAAATGTAAAGTCATTACTTTCAGAAATATAAAATTAGTCATATTTTCATATGGAATGGTATGGTATTTCATTAGAACAAAGGCATTACTACAGAGAATAGGCAGCACATTGCATATACACGTTTTATGTCCATATCATACATCTCTCATAACTTTGAACAACACTAATACATTAATAGAGCACTTGCTGCTCCTGTTTCCTCTTTTTCTCTCAGTTCTCCTTTTATGCAATGGATGAAACAATGATGTCCCCTCAGATCAAAGTAAGAGTGCTTTACTGTCACCACTGTTTATACTTTGTTGTCATCTGTGATCGAACACAAATCTAGAGATCTTAAAAAATTGGTTCTGAAAGATGGTTGCAGACACTGATCATACAGACAGTGGCAACCCAACCAGTGCTAGGTATTTAGGTGACAGTAATTTCCACTCTCACAGTGAGTTAGCTAACTCAATGTCTTCATCCATCTAGGCATTAGTCTTATAAAATACTCTATTTAAATACAGAAGCAATAAACCCATGAAATATTCCACTGTACAATGCATTATTGCACGTAGAAACCATGGCAGGAACAGGAGATTGTGTTTCTCACAGTGACTTGACAAAAAGGCTATGGCGTCCCTTTTTCTCACAGGCTTAATGAATCCAGATTTTGTTGCATGATGAATAACTTCCAACAGGAAAAGGTGAAACACACAGTCCTCAGACAGATAAGGTGAAAAGGAAAATACTAAAGGAGATGAGGCATGATAATTTGAAACCCTGTATGCAGAGGGGATAGCTGATCTGAGTCTCTCATTCCTAAGCGAATACTTTAACTACTTTATCATCTGTATAATGGATATTCTTCTTCCCCTTCTCTTTTTCTTTTAAAAAGAAAGCCATGAGTGTACTTTCATGAGGTCAACTCCTGCACTGTGTTTCAGCAGTATTCTAAGCATACCTACTGGATCTGGGCAGAGGACAGTGTGAGAGGATCAGCCAAACAGATGGGGCATGACTCAGTTCACAACATCACTGTCTAGTACAATTATACATTCTTTCGTGTTCTCCGCCCAGCCTTCAGCTTATTTCAGATGTCCTAGAGCATCTAGGACTTCCATATCAGACCAGAAATTCTGACATGGAGTCTGTAAGCAATGTGAGCCCTTCCAGCATGTCAGCTGAAGACTGGGCAAGATGGAATCACAGAAGAATGCAAGCCAGAGGTCATCTCTGGAAGTCCTACCTCCTAACCACATCAGGCTCAGCTCAGTTGGAAGTTAGATAAAGGTGCTCAGGGTCTTGTCCAAGTGTAATTTTAATACCTCTGAGGAAGGGGATTTAACAGCCTCCCTGAGCAATCTGTTCCCATGGTTAACCATCCTAACAGTGGTAATTCTCCCCTAACCCTTCTATCCAGTTGCATTTTGCCTCTCTGCACCCTATGACCATTGCCTTTTGCCCTCTTGCTGTGCACCTCGAGTCTGGATTCATGCTAGTGATAGGACAAGGGGAAATGGCCTCAAGTTGCACCAAGGGAGGTTCAGGTTTGATATTAGAAAAGATTTCTCCACTAAAATAGTGGTTTAGCATTGGAACAGGGTACCCAGGGAAGTGGGTTCAAAAGTGTTCAGAAAATAAGTCGTGTGGCACTTTGTGATATGCTTTAGTTGGCATGGTGGTATTTGGTCAAAGGTTGGACTTGACCTTGGAGGTCTTTTTTCAACCTTAATGATTCTATGATTTATTTTGTCTCTAGCCCTCCTAGTATCAGGCGTAAGTTAGAAGCTCTCCTCAAGCTTTCTTTTCTTGCAAGTTAAAGAAACACAGCCTCTTCAGACTCATACTTCATGTGCTTCCACTCCCTGACCACCTGAACAGCTCCCTGTGGGTGCCTCCTCTGCTGGCACTGTGACAGCTCTGTCACAGTGGAGAGGGCTCCACAGTATTCCAGCCACAGCCTCCCGGGTGTGGCATGACACAGCCCAGTGTGCTGTTCGTGCTCACTGCCACAAGGCTACACTGCAGGTACACGTTCAAGTAGTCCATCAGGATTGGGGGTGTCTTCAGCAGACCTGCTGCACAAAGACAGGGGTGTAGCTCCTTTTTTGGGCAGTAGCTGCCGTCAGGATTCCAAAGTACTGTTGTATTTGAAGTGACTAGGATTTTAGATGTACTTAATTACCTAAATTCTATCTTACAGTCACAATAAATTTGAGCTACTTTAAGCTAACCTTTACAAATTCATCTAGCATCAACCAATGTCAATAATTCAATATTTTTCGTGCAGGAACCATCCTCACCTTTAGCATTAGCTATTATCTTCTGATTACCATCCAACTACTTAAGTTAATGATTACTGTACCATTGAAACCAAAATATATTTGGGATTGCAATTACTGAAACTGTGAAAGCTGAGCAGGTTATAAAATCTTTAATAATTCCCCCTTTTTCACTTATTTTGAATTATTTTCTCCCATTGGAATAAAGAGACAATGAAGCTACTGAGTAATTGCTCTCTGATGAGAGACAGGTATCCCTCAAAGGGTTATTTTCCAAATAGAAAAATGGTTTCCCAAACATTAGTGGGTTTTTTTTCAGAGCCAAACTCTGTAGACTCATGTTCTCATTTAGACTCAGTGAGAAGAAAAGTGACAGCATAGGATTCATATCCCCTGGGCCAGGTTAAATTTCCCCTTAATGTGATGCTGTCATATTTAACCGGCTGGCAATACACATTATCATAGAATCATAGACTGGTTTGGGTTGGAAGGGACATTAAAGAATGCCTAGTTTCAACCCCTGAAATGGGCAGGGGCACCTTCCACTAGACCAGGTTTCTCAAAGCTCCATCCATTCTGGTCTAGAACATTTCCAGCGATGAAGCAGCTACAGTTTCTCTGGGCACCCTGTTACAGTGCCTCTCTACCCTCACAATAACTATTTGATTAACTTTTAGAGGATGTTTTAATTCTGGCTTAAGTCAGCCTGTCTGGAAACATTATCATGTATTTCTTCATAAAAATTATCATACTGGGGGACAGGGTGTGCATATCTTGCTGTGGTAAGCACCCTATTCTACATGGTGCATAGACCATCAATGCTATTTCTTTTCAGAAGAGGATACTTTTCATTTGCGTCTAAATATTAAACTGCAGTTTGATATGCTTAGCTAGCTCTCATTTAAATGTATCTTGAATATTTCTTACTGTTTTCTGCTATTTGTTTTAATTCTTTTCAACATGGTATAAATTTAAATACATAATGGTCTCACAAAGGACTAAAAGCATATGCATTTAATGCATATTCTCTTAAAAAAGAGAATTGGTTAAAAAGTCTGTAGGATGTTTTAGCAGCTACCTGTCATTCTCTAAATCTTGCCTATCTAACCAAATTTTACTTTTGAATAAAACTAGCATGTATGTCTTGATATGATCAGATTCACTGATTGCTAAAATTTCTATACTTTAGGAAGTAAACACTCCTACTTTAATCCCCTTGGAATAAATACTGTAAATTCTTGATCATAGGAAGATTTAATCACCTCAAAAATACTTCAATGAATTTTCAGATTTATCTTCCTAGTAATTGCTCCTGTGTTGTAACTTCCTTTCTTATAACCCAGTGGGACAGCAATTAAAGTTGTGCAAATAAATAATCATCTTCTTGCAGACAAAGATCTTCAAGAAATATGTTCTGCCTTTTATCTTAAAGATAAGAAAGAAGTTATTTGGACAAAAATGGGGTTTTTAATGAAAGACTTCTGGGAAAAATAAAGAAGGAAAAGCCAAATGATTTTACAATGTCACTAAGTTTAGAAACTGGCTTCAGGGTTTTCTCTGTGAAAACAAGATCAAACCCTTCTTAGAGTCATCATGTTTCCTTAGCACTGTTTTCTTCCTCTTATGCCTCTGATGAAAAAAAACCATCACTTGAAAATGAAATATTAAAGCGCTGATAAGAAAGCCATACATGATTTGACTTGGAAAGCAGTAGTTTTCTAAATGGCAATTATTACTGCTAAAGCAATATATGAGGTACTGACAGTGATCTGTTTCCTCAGAATGTTGTTCCAGTCTGAAAAAAGAGGGGTGGGATAGCACAAATACTCTCACTGTACCAACTGTTCAGATTAATGTTACAGACATGAAAATAGTCTCTAAGCAGAATTTTGACTGTAATTCCATTTTCACACTGCATAAACCATTTTGTCTTTCACCATATTCCCATGCTTTCTGAGTGAAGCTGATTTCATACTTAACAATGCAGAACAGCTTCATAATCCAGCTATCTAAATAAATTCCTTCAATATTTAAACACTTTAAACTGAACCCCTGACCTGAAGCTACTGGTGTTACTATTCCTTGGTGTAAATGACTGAACTAGGAAGAGGATCAGCAATCCATTCTACTGCAATCTGTTCTCACAGACCTTTCATGACTCTGTAAACCTCCTTTTTTTTTTTTTTTAAAGTTTTTCAATTTTTTAAAAATTTTCTCCTAAAAAAGTCTTATCACAAGGAGAATTTAGGGTCTTTTGTAGGTCGAAATCTCCTTACATGATCCTTGAAAGATATCTTAAAAATCTAGTCCTACTTTTCAGCGGTGACAGTTGGAAACATGCTGCTCTTCATTCACTTATTATCCATGACTGGAGCACAACTGCAAAAGCTGACTGGATTATTTTCATCTGCTGATAAGCTGTACATAGAAGCCTACGTTTACTTAGGTAAAGCATCATTTACTGTTTGTTACCAATGTTGCTCTTAAGCATTTGATAATTGACTATATGTTTCTTTTATACATAATATATTTATCATCACTCATTATTGAAAAAGTTTGACAAGTTTTTTGCACTAAGTTGATTTATTATAGCTCAGGATACAAATGAAAGAGCTGCATTGCTGTTTTATTCTAGGATTGAATAAGGCTTTGAAGTGGTTAAGAACAGCAGCCTTGGAGATGATAATGAGCAGCTTTCTTGGATTACCAAAGAAAGTTCTAGATATTTCAGTTTTGAAAGCTGATAAGCTGTAATAGTGACACCTGAATCTTATTCATGATTTTAAAGAGAGGAGCTATTCTAATGAAAATAGTTACCACCTGTTCTGTAGACATCCTTGCCTTGCCTATAAGCAACTCTCTCCACAACTTTCTTAATTCCCTATGACTATCAAGCCTGTACATTCCCAGAACTATGTCTTGCTTAGATTCCTTCCTTGCTATCTGTTAGCCAACATCCTTTGAAGTCCCATTTCTCCTAGAAATATTACCAAAGCAATCACTTCCTTTAAATAAAGGTCTTATTTCCTTTTTTTTGCCATGCTGTTTTGTTCTTGTTTGTTTATTTGTATAAAGTAATTCAAGCAAAATGGGTATTTTTGTCATCCAGAGGGACACTGAAGTCAAAAAAAATAAAGAACATGATTTTTTTTTTATTATTATGATCCTTATTATTTTGAAAGTATTCTTTTCTTGGCAAGCTGTTTTTAAAATATTTGCATTTAGTGATGCTTCTGGAAGCAGTGTAATTATGGATCACAGTACAAAACTCAACATCTACAGTATTTTGTTTTAAAAAAACTACAATGTCCAGACAACTCCTGCAAGAGGTATTTCATGCAGATGAACTGAGGGGCACGGAGAAGCTTTAGAGCAAGAGCGATCATGTTGGAAGTTGCTCACATTTTATGTCTTTTCAGTATATCAGTGATTCATGAGGGAATGCATATGTGCCTGTTATCTTCATATGGGGAATTTCACAGAAACTCCTCAAGTAAAGATTTGTTTCATATCTCTCTTGTAAATTACTTATGTTGAAGACTGGGTATTTAAATCATTCTCAGTAACTTACTACATTATTTTAACAGATCATTTGAATCACAATTTCTATGAGTTAAAAGGTATTTTTGTTATAATCTTATGAGAGATGCTATGCTATATTGTCATCTATGGAACAATTCCAAGCTTATCTATACAGCCCCTTCACAACTGCAACTTGTCCTATTTATAAGATGACTAGAGTTTTAAGACATAATTCCATCATGTTGTCAATTGTGGAAGATAGTAACTCTTTAGCAAAGGCTAGTGCATATAAAGTAAATAAGCCACACACCTATTTGTCACACTCCTTATAAAGGACCATCAACTTACATGCATGCGTTTTATGACTGGCTAAGGACAACGGCTGAAAATGTCAAGCTGTGTATTTACTTTAACAGACTGTCCCCCCAGTCACTGCTGGTTTCTTTCAGTAAAATTCACTGTTTGCAGCACTGAAGTTCTCTTTGTTAACAGGAAAGATACACTATGAGTGAGTATCTCAGACTGCTCATTTATGGGCCTCAGTTACATTGCATCTGCTGAAGTCCGAATGCCCAATGATCTATACCACTCTGAAGTGCTGACATTTCTTTCCCCAACAAAGTTTCCTAACTGTTCATGGGGAAACATTGCCAGATAAACAATTTGCCTTCCACCTGACAAAGGTATCTCGTGTTTCCTGCTTGCCTTATTTGCACTGGGACAAGGTCTCCTAAGTGCATCGTGGGTATGTTAAAATACAGTGACTGAATTGAGTTCAGCAGACAGGATGGGCACATGACTACTGTGATGGTACACATGTGACCCCATGATGGGCCACCACAAACAGTACTCAGCAGACAGAAATCATTAGCACATGTATAATGTCACAGAAATTTTAACCATGGATGTGTTTGTATTTCGTCATATGGTCACTGAATTGTTAATTGCTGCGAACTGATTTAATAACTTTACTAATAATATGAAGCTGTACATTTCATAGTCTTGATTATGATCAAAATGAGATATGAGTGCCAGGTTTTGATAAATATTTAGGGACATTTTCTTAAGACAAGTCATTCAGATCTTTATGATTGACTGAATTAAAAAAAAAGGAATTTGAAAACATTTAAAGGTTAAATTGTGATTAATTGTATAACTATACATTTTTAAGGGGAATAGCAGGCTCCTTTATAATTTTTTTTTTCCTTTTGTTTAAAAGAGTTTGTTTGGAAACAGTGAAGCTTGCAAAACGTTCTATGAATTGAAATGGTAACTCTTCGAACAGGAATTGTCACAGAAGTTACATAGTCTCAACAGCATGGAAAAGTTGCTCATCAGTGCTCAGCTGGGTCCTAATTAAGTAACCGACTCAAACATATCAGGTCAGTCTGCAGTTAAATAAGCAGGAATTTATGCTTTGCTGCCTGAGGATCTTAGAAGAAATGAGTTAATAAATTGTTACATTTTTCTCCAGAGTCAAATAAAGTTGAAAAATAATAACAAGGCTAAGAAAAATTCTGTTGTAGCTGACACATGTTGTTGCCATTCTTGCTTTAAAAATATGATTAAGGAGTAGGGTCTGCTTATTCTTGCTGCCAGGATCTCTCACTTACATCTGTCTAGATCTATTGATTTCACTGAGTAAACCAATGTATTTTACTGCCACCATAGATGGTAAAAGATATAAATGTCTGAGTTTTGAACTTGAATTTTTTAAGGATGTCTGCTTAAATGTATTAGTCTCTGGAATACTAGGAAATAAAGAGAGACTCTAGCCATGTTTTCCTGTTGCATTTTCTCAGAAACCGATTTGCAACTACCAATAGATATTTACACAAGAAAAATACCGATAGATATTTATATAAGGAAAAAGGGTAACTTCTGCAGAAAACTTTCTTGCATACCTCTGCAATAAAGAAACGCTTCAAATATTTAAAGAATTAATGCTTAACTGAGAAATTGAAAATACACTGCTGCTATTTACCAAGTGGCAGCTGGACTACTCAAATATGACCATAACAGTAATAAATAATCATGTGTTTAGTGCTCTATATGCTCAAATCTCTATACAAATATTCATTACAATGTTTCCAAAACAGTGGACAAGGAATAATCCCTCAGACTTACCCACATTTAATCTGCCTGTGACTTCCCCATTTGAATTGCGAGCATTCACAGTCACATTGTGAGTAGACTGGAGCAGCAGTGATGAGTCCTGAAGTATGGAGAAAAAAAAAAAGTATGTTAGGCAGGACAATTAGAATTATGAACATTTTTCAAAATTTAGTCTATTGTTGGTATCAATTCAGTCACCAAAAGATCTTTGCAGCTACAAAACTATCCACAGATGTCATCAAATAATGTGGGCAGATGATTCTGATTACTACACCAGATTTATCATAAGAAAAATAATTATAGGGAATACTTCAGGTGAACAAAATCAGTGTCACTGGACCAATGAACATGGATGCTAACATTTTATCTTTTGGAAAAAATGCTTTAGTACTAGATTTACTACCTTCCAATACATAACTGAGACTCCTAGAAGAGAGTCATTTAATTGAGTGTGAGCACTCCACTTTGAGAATTCGTACTGTTGTATTAACTTGGTGAGAAACATGCATGTGCATTCTGCTTCCCCAATGGTCCTCGCAGTCTGTGGCTTAGTTTTGGCACTTGGCACTGACTCTCCTGGCAAGGAAGCTGCAACAGTGAGTGATGGAGAAAGTGGCAGGCTGATAGATCAATGCTGACTTTAACAGATGACAATACAAATAAGTATGTTAGTCTAAATCAAATTGTCTCCCAGCCTGCTGCTCTGAAGGATGACAGAAAGATGTGTATCAGTGGAATGAACAAGCAGCACCTGCTTGTCCACATCCCTGAATCATGACTTGAGCTGGGATACTTGCTGAGCAATCAGAGCCTCATGCCTACCCACCATTCTGTGCTACTTCAGGGCATGCCAAGCAGGTGTAATTGGTATCTTTGTTCATCCCAATCACACCTCACCACAATCCAGACTAGCTACAACAGGCAATTCAAAATTTCATGTTATTTTTAGACTGCAGCCTGCATGGAATTACTTCACCAACACCAAAACATCCCATTGTGTTAACTCATGGCTTCTTGTTGGGCTTGTTGACCAAGCATGCTCCCCAGTGATGCATCATTTCCATTACTTATTTCTAGACCTGCACTGAACTCTCTACTTTAGGTCTATTGGACCCTCCACAAGCTACTCCTTGTCTTGAAAGGAAGATGTGTTGATAGACCCAGCTGTTCACTGTGCCCCATCAGACTACCTATACAGACAGTAATGAATCTGGTAATGAATGGCAAGAGACCTGGAAGGGGGCATTTGGAAGTGTCCTAAAAATTTGTGAGGAAGGCAGAGTGGTTTCTTCTAATGTTTTTACTTAGCTTACCACCTGAATTGTCTTTAAACGTGGCTGATTTTCAGGGGTATCATAGTGGCCACTGTCTTTACTTGACATTAAGTATCAGAAAATTATCTGGGGACACAAAATCTTACCATGCTCATTTGCATCAGCAAACTGTAAATACACTGGCAGACTTAAAAAAAAGGGGAGGAACTTTTTTGCAGTACAAGTGCTTTCATACTAAAGCATACTTTGTGTCTAAAGGACAAGAACTTAATAAGTGATAAGAAGTGCCTAAGCAGATCTCAGTTGCCAAAGTATCAGGGAATACATGATATTAAGAGGGTATTAGCAAGCCGCCTGCTTGTGACCTCAGTGGAGATACTCATTCCTAGATAAATGAGTTTCCAACTACTGGAATATTGTTAAAAGATCAGTCTCTTTCACAGCTATGGCTTCTGGTACTTTTTCAGGACTCGACAGAGAATATGCAGTACCTTGAAGGACTAAACTCTGAAAATAACCCCAAGGCATATTCTCATCTCAATTTAATGCTTAGAGTATGAGATAACCTGGGAATTTTAAACACTTTTTACGTGATGAATTTTACTACAAATACTTATTTAGTAACAGAACCTCAAACCACTGCAACCTGATTAAAAAGTAGTAAAATACACAGAAGCAACACACAATTTGGAGTCAAACTTACACTGGTTTTTTTAAAGACAACAAATGGTACCTTACAAGCAGGTAGAGAGGCTATCTCAAATGAAGTAATTAAGTGAGCAAAATAAATGAATCTCGTTTTGTAAATTTTAACAGGAAAATATGAAAGCTCACAGAATTAACACAAATAATGAAAAGTCTTAGGAAAAAAGTAAGCCATGTATTAGAATGAACATTAATGGCAGTAAGTTAGTATGAACTGGTATAGGAAGGCCAACAAAGATTGGGGATTGGGTAAATATAGTACATTTAAGTAAATGTGCTAAATGCCCCCAATGTCCCAAATCTGGGCATCCTTATTACATTTGACTGCCATTGGTTGATTTAAAAAATAAGTTAGTAATTTGTGATATCAAATGAAAGCGTGAATAAACTGTACTCTAGACCTGCTGCTGCCACATACGTGGTTTAGACTAATTAAAATCTAGAAACATATTTTAAAATGCTTATCTTTTATCTTTCCATGAAAATGTATTAGCAAAGATGCAATGATCTTGCCCACAGCTCTGTGTTGGACTCATAATGAAGGCATAAACTTGCAATAGGCTCCAGAGAGACAATGCACGGCAAGTAGATTTTCTGCTACATATTTTCTTAGCACTTTGGAGACCTCATTAGGTGAGAAAATCTGTTAGAAGACTGCAAGGAGAAAACTATTAAGGCAAGGGAGAAAGCTGCTTTGATAGCTGGGAGAGGCCCAGTTCTCCAAGACAAACTTAGAAAAAGAAAGCATAACAAATAAGTAACATTATGAGAATAAACACATAAATGACAACTCAGGAGATCGAGCTACAGGCAATTAAGCCTTTAGAGAGTTCAAATATTTAAAAAAGCAAGGATACAAACAAAAAACCTCTGATGAATTGTCAGTAGGGAGAGAGAAGCAGTAGCCTGAAGGCTCTAATTAATGCATGCAACTAATGATCATGACGGGTCATTAGACAGCTAAGCTTATATTAGATGCTGCCACACCTCTTTTTCCTATATTGTACTAAATGCATTAAGAGCTGAAAAGAATATTAAGAGAGCACAAATGGTAGCTTAACACTGCATAATGATCATCGGGAGCAGAGGGAGTTCTTTAGTATTAGCTGTGCTGGTCTTAAAAAGTTACATGTCTTACTGGATAAACAACCTCAGGGGAAATACATCTAAGCACATAAATCGTTTTCCCATTGCCTGTGAGGCAGAAAAGAATACAGCATAAGAAACTAAATGAAAGTACAGATATAGTAATGGAATTTCACTGTCTTAATTAAGAGCTGTTCCCGAAACTGGAAATACTTGTTGCAGAAAGAAAAAGAAAAGCTTAATATAAGTAAAATATGTTGGCATTGCTTAAATTTTAGTAATCAAGCATGTTAACATCATTCTGATAAATTTACTTATATTTTCTCTTGCTACAGCAATAAAACACTAACTTTTTCCCTAGGTTCAGAAAAGTCTCACAGCTGGCTATTTCTTCTTGCTGATGATAATGTTTACAACTTTATTTTGTGAGACGTTAGACTATGGACAACAGTTCTGAAAAATATTTCTTTTATTGGCCAGAAGCAGATATCTCTCTATAAAAATTCACTGGAATAAGTTTCAGAGTTCCTCTGGATAATTAAAATTCAAATCAGATTCTCTCTTCCTTTTTCTAAACCCACTACTTCCATACCATTCCCATTACCAGGGACATTTTAAAGTTAATAATTTTGATAAATATTTTACCAAGTATGGTATTCCTTTTTTACCTCACTAATAGTAACAACAACAAACTTTTTTGTCTAGGTAAACTAGATTAAATGCTAAGTCCTTCCATTTAGACTTCTAGATATTATATACATAAATATATAAACATACCATATATTGCACTGTCCTTGAAATAACAAAACCAATATATTTTAGAGAAATCATAACTTTTCCATTGGGATCCTCTAATTTTAGAGATATTGAAACTATTCTGTAGTGCATTAATAAACAAAACAAGCAGTTTCCCAGGGAAGCCTATATTAAAAAATAATCTCAGTAAAAATAATGAAAAGCTTTCTATACACTCTTGAAGTTTTAGCATGAATTATATATGATAACATTTATAATTCCTGTTTGAGCTGCTTATCACATGCCTAAGAGATAAATGTTAATTCTGACAAAGCATCATAACACTGACCTTGTAAAGTGCACAGAAATATGTGTGTATACCGATATAGTAACACCCATATATCTTTATGGTTCCATGACAGATGCCCGGACTTTGCTTAAGTTCAATTTTTCAGAAGGGCATTGATTTTATTTAGCATTATTGGAAGATTACCCACTTACCACTCTCGAATGGATTTCTTTGGCATAAAGAGGGAATAAGAATTCAGATTCCCCTTCCAGTCGAAGGCCTTCCTTTGTAACACGCAGGTGTCCCATTCCAGTCTGAGGAGAAGATGTGAGAATGATGCACATTTTATTATTGTTGCTGTATTTATTTTGTGTTCTTTTCATGAATTGAACATTTTCAGAGCTGCCTGCCTTGAGTCTACTGATAAATATACAAATAGTAATGCATTTAAAATTTTGAGAATTCCTTATTTTTTCCAGGAGTAGTTTTCTGTAAGAAGTTGCAAGTTTCATAAAGTTATTAAACTTGGTGCTTGGTTGTTTTTTTTTTTTTTTTTGGGGGGGGAGAGTGGAGTGGAAATACAGTATTACAGGCATTAAATTAAAAAGAAGTGCATTTGTATTGGCTGTGCTGAAATCGCTTTTGTACTTGCCTTCTAAAAATATAATGAACAATAAACTCTTACATACGAGTACTCACATAAAACAGACCTTATATTAACATCTCAGGGTTCATACTATCAGTAATATAAGCCTACAGAACAGGCAAAGAAGGATTTTTATTTGCTTCCATTTTCAGCAATTACTTCTTTTAAATTAGGTTTTAATTAATTGGTTTAGTTTTTTTCTCCTCTAATTGTAGGTCAAGGCTCTATATCTCATCATTACCTTTTTTTCTATTACCTGCTTCTCAGTTTTTTTAATTTCCTCATCCTTTCTTCATCATTCCCTCCTGCTTTTAGCCCAATTATTCCTTCCAGCTGATATCTTCTTTCTTTCTTTTTACTTTCTTTCATCATTATCATAGAATTTATAGTTGAAAAATGAGTGAGGAATTACTTCAGTAAGTACATCTGAAGGCTTGCAGACTTCAGCTGCAAGGTATTTCACAGGTATTGAGCTAATTTGTAAAGGATTCACCCCTCCCCTGACATAAAGAGTGACAGAAAACTTGCAAAAAAACCCCCCCAAACCAAAAATACCAGTCTTCCAGCTTAGCCACGTGAAAATATTTCAGGACAACTGCTGCAAACTACAAGGAGGAGGTGGAAGGGCTAAATAAAAACCAATAAACCCAAAAAAATATTTCCACTCCAAATAGTTTTCAGGTTGTTCTCCATGTAAGCAGAAAAGATACGTAACAGGCCTCTGACTATACACCAATAAATTGTTCATCTAATGAATTATGCTTAGCGCTGATAAAAGTTATAACTGAAGAGATGGTAATTGCTTTCAAATATATGTTCTGACTAATCAGATTATATACGTATACATGTAATGCTATGTAACATATCAAACCAGCCTTCAATGGAAAATCATAGCTATTTTTTTAGCAGGCCTGAAAGGAGACAAGGAGAGAAACAAGTTTTGCCTAAATTCCATAAGGTAAGGAATATTCATTCACTCCACTGCAGAGTACAACTACGATTCTTCCTCAGCAAGATTTGCTTCAGGAAAGAGGCTTTTAGAACAGCTATTTATGGAATCAGGGTTTTTCAGTGCCAAATATTTTACTGTTTTGAAATATATAATGTACTGACTTTTCTCAGTGGAAACAGATACAGTTTCCAAATTCTAGATCATTGCAAAGCTTTTAAAAGTACCCAGTATATACTGAGACATCCCATAAGACAAAACTAAAATAATACCTATGATGAGCTTTTATAATGACAATTCCTAGCCAGCACTGACTGATTTAGAAATATGTCTTTCTAGTGAACACTATGGACAGCTTTTTCTAACCTGCAACACTCCAGTGTTATAAAGACACACAGGTTTTAAGACAAACACTTTTGAAAAGTATGATGTGAAATACCAGGGTATTCTAGAGAAATATCACCAAAAAGTATCTCGTCTTTTATTAACCAAATTCAGAGTTTGGTTATTTGCTCTGACCTCATGCCTTTTCCCATCAGGTGAAAGTAGGTTATATTAGCTATCAGGTTTAAACAGAGTTTGCATATTTTTATGGAATATAAAGAACTAAATAAGCAGTATATTATAGAATAAGTACAAAAGATGACATCGACAAATTTGAAATTTAAGAAGGCAGAGCAAGAAGTAGCAATTAATTCTTGCTCTGAAGCAGACTGGAGAAAATTAACAAACTCCTGAGTGGAAATCTCTGTCCTGCCTTTGGCAGGAAGAAATTTTTAGTACAGACAAAAAAAAAAAAAAAAAAAAAAAAAAATTTCCCAGCAATGATTATTGTGAAAATGCTATATAGACAAAGAAATGGCTTTGACATAAAGAATAATATGTCATATGACAAAACTTAGCACTTTTAACTTATCTAAAAGTTCTTATTTTTTCAGTAAATCCAGTCATATCACTCAGGATTACTTTGTGTAAGTATGTCCTCCAGTATGCCCTATTTTTTTCATCAGATATTTAATTTAAGCATTGACACAAAGCTCACATTCTCACATATTTGCCTAACTGCCTCATTACCCACTCTCATTGACCACTTGGGAAGTGCAAACCCAGAGAAATTTAGATTTGGGTTATGTGCATAAATGACTATCTGTGAGGACTAACACAAACTTTGTAAAATGCATGCAAACAATAAAAATGTGGATTTCATATAAGGATTCTCACTTCTATTACCTTTGTGACTGTAAACAATTATTATGTTCTTAGTACCACAATATTTGAGCATCTTAAGATTGTAAAAGTACTGAGTTATGCAGTATTGTGAGATAGTGGAATTCTATTAAGCCCCTTTTATAACTGGCAAATGGAATATAGAATATACATGGAATATAAAAGAGAGAGATTTAGAATAAACAACTACTCTAATGCACTGAGATCCAATGCTAAGTTCCATCAAAAGGCAGAGCATAATACACATAATGTTCTCTCAAAAACCACTCGACTCCTTACGTTACCAATTACTATTTACTGAGTATTGCAACTTCCTCAGTGATGAACAAACTTGATGCTTTCTGTTTCAGGGATTTGATTCTGTTCCTATTCAAATAATTGAATAAAAATATTTCTATTGACTTGAGGAAAGGGACCAAGTATCAGTTAGGTGTGGGCTTTGATGCAGTTATACAACAAACTATTGCTTAAGGTGGGGGTAAAAAGAGTGCTTCATTAAACACAGGAGATGTATGGCAGGTCTGGATTCTGGTTATTCTGATGCTGGTGATTGCCACTGCTTGCATTTGCTGGCCCTGAGCTGTAACACATTGTTGCACATACAGATATAGCTGAGACTCACATTTTGTAATTACTCAAAGCCCTCAGCGAGGCAGGGATGCAGCTGTACAGAAGGCAAGGATGAAATGGCATCTCTGTAGACAGCAATCAGGTTTTATTGCTGAAAGGAGTTGACTAGCATGGAAACTGCTGGCAGCTGCCAAACCCTTATGCACCAAAGACACAGCTTAGCTTTAGGGCTCACAAAGGTGTGACCAGTTTTCATTTCAGAACTGCTTGACTGATTCTAACTGGAGCAACAGGATGTCTTCAACTGCAGAAGCATTTTTTCATCATTTGAGAACTCCCCCAAGCAGGTAAGTGCTTGAAGAAACAGAGACAAGGCCTTCTACAAAAAAATTCCATCTCTGAATCCTCATAAAAGCTCATCAAAAGACTCCTTGATTGAGATGTCCTAGTCTAAAAGACATTTGACATCTAGCTTCTCAGTGAATTATCTACACAGGGATACTCCAAACCAGCTGAAATGAGTAGCCACCACTGCAGAATCCTAGGTAAGATGCACTGTGTTGTGGAGTATCTGGATGGGAGGACCATATTGGATGTATTATCATTCTCTTGGACTCTAAACACAGATTCTAGATGACTAGGAGTGGAAAACAAGCAGAAGTAGCTCTAGGGCTCTTGCACTCACAGCGACTTGCTTTCAGGTAGCTGAGCCTCATGCTGCCTACAGCATATGGAACCAAAGGAGCATCAGGTGATTTATTTGGGATTTATCTTCCAATAATATGACAATGCAGGACTGATTCTGTAGGCATGTGGCCCTTAGAAACGAGCATGAGGCATGGGGAACATTCATTCAGTTTATAATGAGTATGTCTAGTCACCTAAATTCAATCAATAACTATAGCTTGTACTTTCCTACCAACATTGAAACTGATACACACGTGGGCTCACTGTATTTGGTCAACCACTCGTCATATCACATATCATACCATATCACATCACATCATCACTGTTTCTGCACCTTCTCAGCATTAGACTCAAATGCAGTCCTCAGACTTCTCTGAATAAGAGAAATTGAACTTCTGGTCTGTGTATCAGCTAACAGCAGCATGGGATACATATTTTCTCCTTTTGGGGAGAGACCAAATACTGGAAAGACAGGCCGACCCATATATTGGCATGGTTACACCAAAAAAATTCTCAAAGTTGATTCAAATGTTAGTTTTAACACATATTCAATTCAAATCAAGTAGCTTTTGGCTCAGGAGTCAAAAGCATGTTTGACTTGCAGTATCTGCACCCTGAATATTCAACTTCTCCATATATTAAAAGTCTACACACGCTGTAGTGGCTGAATGAAACTGCTAATGACATTAACTTCAGAACAGAGAGGATGCAGCATTTCCATCCAGTTAAATCCTTTTCTTTCTTGTAGGATCCTTACATCCTCCTTCTAGGCCAGTTCAGTGAAAGACCTTGGCAAGTTCAGGCCAAGACATTGCTTGTTGTGCCCCAAAGCTAGCTCAATTAATGGCTTTGTAGATCCAGCTTGCACTGCAGTACTTCTTGTAGCAATTACTTATTTAGAGAACTTGCTTTGCAAACAAGAGTGTACTGTTTCATTGAGATAATGGGACTGTGGGTAGAGATTGTTAAAGAGCAATCAGCAAAACAGGATTGGTAATGAATCTGATGAAACTCTCTGTTTGACTTACAATATCAATTTTGGAGCTAAGTACGTGCTTGGTATAATAACATTACCGATGCCTCATCTCATTTTCAGTTGCGAGGACTCTATTTGCTGGGCTCAGACAGAGGTTATCTGACTCATCTGCTTAGATGACAGTGGAGTAATTTCACTGAAAGACATTTGTCAAATCAGAGCCCTTGGCAACAGCAAGCACTCCTAGTATAGAAGTTAAGTCTCACCTGGCTTAGGGCTAGATACAAACTAAAACACCATTTGCTGACAAGACTAAAAAGTGGGTAGGTAATATTTCATGATTTAGAAAAGCAGATGGCCACTTTGAATTCAACAGATTTTTAAGAAAACAGCTATGAATTATGCAAATTATCAAACCACTGATGTTTGCCTATTTTTATAACATTTCTTTCATAAAATAGGATTCATATTTAAGATGCATACTTTCAAGATATTTTCAGACCCTCTTTTATCTTTGTCCTGATATACAGAATAACAAACTTCCTTACTTAAAGTATTAATTAAAACAGGTGTTACTCAGAGGAAAAAATATATTCTTAAAACAGATTCAGTTCTAGCTTCATTTCCTTGTTCAGCAAGGACCAAATTCTGTCTTTGGTTCTGTATCAAATAATTTAATAAATAATAAATAATTTAATAACAAATAAATAAATAAATAAAATAATTTAATTAAATAATTTAAATATCTGCACAGATATTTAAAAACATCATTACATCTGGCATTACATCTTCTGTGTTAGAAAAAGACTGCTACTCCCACTGCTACATGTATTTATTCAGGAATTAAGTTTTTATAAGTTGGGTAAATAATTTTATTATATTAACATTTGTAATTATGCAACTTAGCTAAAAAAATTGAATTAAATAGTTTCCTTTGATTTGTAAAGGTTGTCAAAAGGATTTTCTTAAATCCAGTTCTTAAACTTGCATGTACACTCTAATCTCAGAGTTTTTGTAACTCTTGATCAGTATCATAAATTATTCCAACAGTACACTTTAAACAAGTGTTCCTCCACACCATTTAACATACATGATTTGATTCATAATATATTTCAGATTAACCAAATGCTTTAAGAAAATACATTAAATTTATATGAAAATACGTATCACTACTGAAAAATCTTACTTTCTTTGGCAACAGCTTCTGCAGTATCTCAGTATCTTTCTATTCAACTATTACTCTTTGGAGAAGATATTTAAATATTCACTGTCTGATAGAGACAATGGGAATGACTGTAGCCTGATTGGAGGCAAGTTGTATTTAGCTTAATACAAAAGTAGCAAAATACAGCTGTTGAGGATTATTCAGAATAGAAACTATGGAATGTTCATGTTCTGACATGAAAATTTGGATGAGAATTTCTGAAAAATTAAATAATTTATTTCATTTGAGTGTTAAGGTAATGCAACCTTCTCAAAATGGCAACTAACTATGGAGCATCCACTGTTAATCAAAAATGCATGGAAAGGCTGTACAAGTCCACTAATGTATGTCTTTAGTGAAGAAGAACTCCTGCTGTAAGTGTTCTTTACTGTACATTTTCATCGTTGTCTGGTCTAGTTTTAGGTGTTCCAAATGATTGAGCATCTCCAATTTAATAAGACATACTATTACACAGTCTACTAAGTCTCGCTGTCAGAAAGTGTTACCTGATTTTCAGTTAAAATTTTGCTTTCTCAATTCATCACATTCCTAGTTTCATATTTTTATATTTCCTTAAGTAATTCCCTCCATCTTCAGTGCCTGAATTTATCAAGTGCTTAAGTAGCTGTTTACACAAGTATTTTATTGCAAAATCAGGTTTTTTTATTTCAAAATACATGTAGCATTTATAGATTTAGACCAGTATAATTATCAGCCAACTAATATGTATATATAGTAAGATTATCTATAGTTTGCTTTTCAACATGTCTTATTAAATGAACTACCAACAAATTACTATTGCCGTACAGAAAACTTCAAAAAATAATTTAAAAAGAATTTTTATTACTTTGTCAATATTGATTTTTAATGAGAACCCTAAAAGTTTAGAAAGGTGTTATGTCTGTGATAAAAGTTTCTGGGAACAGCTACACAGGTAGAGTACTCACTAATTAAGCCAAATGTCAGTATTTGGAAAACCCTGTATGTTTTTTGTATAACTGTGGCAGTCGCCCTATTTATTCCAGTGCCAGAAATTTATGTGCATAACAGAGAAACTAAAAGCCCACAATCTACCTTAAATGCACAGAAACCCTCCCAGTTCTCATTGCCTTTGTCTCATGTCCAGATGGAGTGCAGGCTAAATATTTGTCCTGTTCTTAGGAATAACCGTGCTTAGGATATGCATTGTTGGACTGGACATTGTGCGCTTGGCCCTCCACAGAGCAAGTTACTCCCTGTGACTCAGGGGTTATTCTAAGGCTTAGTATTAGGACTTGACTTTCTTCTTGTTAGACTCAAACCCAAGTAAGGTTTGATATGGATGGCAGGAGAACTTGACGGATGGCAGGAGAACTTGAGATTGAGTGCAGATTTGAATTATGCTTGACTAACAGTGCATCTAAAACTATGAAGACCTGTCTACTCCTCTTACACTGTGCTTAAAATTTTTGTCAGAGGAAACTCCACACTGAAGAAAGGCAACTAGTTATTCTAGTGAACACTGTAGTTGCATTACTATCTGTCCATATCAATATGAAATACAGTGCCATTTCCTTTCTTATTCCAGGAGACCATGATAGCTGGGGCATCCACTAAAATCCATGGAAAACATGGGTTTCTCCATCAGAGGCTAAAAAAAGTTAGAAATAATCTTTGGCACACAACTCTTCCTGGTGTTATGATAATGTAGCAGAACCTAAACAACATAATAACTGAATTAATGAAGGGTTTCTGAAGAAGATTTGCTAGAGCATCAGGAATGGTAATCATCTGATCAGGCACATCTTTCACACCTGAGTTTTAGAGCACTAGCATGACAATCCTGGACTAGGGCTAGCATGACCTCCAGCCTGAGCCTTGGAAGGATTGAATGGGTACCCCCAAACTGGTATAACCTGCTAATTTAGTGTGCAAGCATTCTGTCACCTCTTCCAAGTCGTTGATAAAGTTTTTGAAAAGGACAAGACAACTGCAATGCTTACTACTGCCCTCCATGCAGACCACAACACATTAGCATCTACCTTCCAAGCCCGACTACCCAGGCAGTTCATTTTTTTTATACTTACTCATTTGTCCACTCCTCATGGCTGTAATGTTCCAACTAGGGTACAGGAATATTTTGAGAGGGAGTCAAAAGCCTTGCTAAAGTCAAGGCAAATGCTATTTTGTGTCCTCCCAACATCTGTAATTCCAGACATTTTATCATAAAATGGCAATCAGATTGGTCAGGCATCATTCACCCTTGGTAAACCCATGGCCTCTTTTATTAAACGCAAGTGCAATACTTACATTCCCCCAGTCAGCGAGGATCTGCCCAGACTCCAAAACTGTTCAAACATTGCAGAGGGTGGCTTTGCAAGAGAATCAGTTCTCTCTGCACCAATGGATGCAGACCATCTTGTTGCCATTTGCCCTTTGTAATTCTTAACTGAAGCTGAGCTTTGGCACTCCTGACACAGAAAGCCTGACACATTTCCTGGCCCAGACAACGTTTCCAAATTTCTTCTTTGTAGCCTGTGTCCACTTCCAACTCTTCTATACTGCTTTTTGCATTGAAGCTCCATCACAAGTAACCTGCCTAGCTAAGCCAGGATATTTAACTTCCTGAGTATCAGGACTGATCATTCCTACATTTGGAGGATACAGTCCTTAAACTTGATCAAGCTTTTTGGGGTAACTTTACTTTTCAGATCTGGCTTCCATGGGATCCTTTGAGTAGCAGATCCAGCTGTGTGCCACCTTTAATTGTCCTATCCAGAAGTTATTGCTGACACCCTCTAGAAATCTTCATTGCTTCTATCCTGCCACGCATGTCTTTCAGCAGATACCAGAGACATTGAAGTTCCCCTCTTTCAGACCTACTGGATCCTTCAGAATTGTCCACAGGACATCTAAAATCCTTGCAGCCCTAAAACCCTTAAGATTCTTAGTTTCTAAACTCTTAAAATTAGCAGTCCCCTTTAGTGCTCAGAAAGCCTCATTATGTTAAAAACAGAATCTGAAATTTCCATTATATGCAAAAGGTGATATGTCATCCAGGGGGAAAAAACCAACCTTTTTTCAAACTGATTTTCGTGCAAAAATAATGCTAGTTTTTAAATTACTCTATTTCACCTTATCCACCAAGCTCAAGGCATAATTATTTGAATGTCTTCTCTGAAACAGCTGAATATAATGAATTCACAGGTTTCTTCTCTCATCCCCACAAAAAAACTTGAGACCCTGTCCCTCTGAAGTCCAAGAGAGAAAAGGAAAAAATGAATGAGACACATCTGATACCTGTGAATTAATGTGCACAATTTGGAGATGCTCGTATGTTTTTTAATTGGGGCAGCATGAGAACAGGAATATATTCTCTGTTCAGGTTGTTCTCTTTTAGTCTAGCTTTTATGAAATGAAATGAAATGAAACAATGAAATTCTGTTCAATTTAGCCATCTACATTTAATGCTGAAAGCCTCTCAAACAATAGAGCTTAGAAAAGTTTCTGTCTTTCATCATTCCAAATTCTCACAAGGAGGTCAAAATCTATTCATCCTGCAGTATATCTATGTCTGGTTCATGTTCTCCTTTATCAGCTTAGCTTCTTTGCTGGTATTTATCACACTGTCTGGTTTTATGGGGGTTAAGGCAGGACATCTGTGCATGGATTAATTCAATGCCAGAGCTTCTTCAAGCTCTGTTCATAATTTCATTATTATTTTAATCTGGATCTCTGAATAGACATAGCATGTGATTTTTGTATACTGCAAGTTATTACTTAATGAAAGAGTCAGGGATGCTTTATAGAAAAAGAGAACACTTTTTATACAACAAAACAAACTTTGATGTCTAAATAACAAGTTTGTCAGCTCTGAGTGGGCTTATGAACGGACTGTGCTATAGAACCATGTCGATCAACCACTAAAGCACCAACGCCCCTATTACTGAAAAACTGTTTTCCTAATAAAATTACATACTGCAGTCATGGTATGTTTAAAGTTTTCTTTGAGCATAAACTCTCTTCAGGACTCTACTATAAAAAAAAAGTATTTAAAAATGTTTGTTGTGTTTTTTCTAAATATGTTTATCAACCTTAGTGAGGATACAACTTGTTTTTTATATTATTTTACAGAGAAAAAAGCTGTTAATATCTTATTAGCTATCAATATTTCAATATTGTTAAGAGTGATATTGTTAAGAGTGATCTTAATGTATTTTTTTAAAACTAGGACCAAATGTTTTTAAAGTATTAGCTAAAAAGACAATATTTACTGTGACTATTAAGCATAATAAGTCCTATAATCTCTACACAATAGACCTAAAACATAATTAATAAATATAAGTGTTATCACAGTTGACAGATTAATATTTGCCAAATAACTGATGATTGCATAGGATAATATTTCACAATTACTTTTAAACTCTTCCCAATCATGGGAATGCTTAATAAGTGTGATATACATAAATCAACTCATTTCCTAAACAGCAAATATTTGTCAAGCTTGGAACTCAAGAATCATAAAAATCTAATTCTGACTCTATATTGATACCTCGCTTTTCAAACAGTAACAAAAAACTTGGAGCCATAAATGCTTAGTTGCATCAGGAAAAGGGTTTTATGGTAGTATTGGCAATTTCTGTGACTGTTACACAAATTCTTCACAGTTGGTGTTTTCTTAGACACAGGAAAGGACTGTGACGTTTCCAATTATACTTGTAGACTTTGAACATGCAGTAAACATCTTTTTTACACTCAGTGGCTATCAGTGCTTCTCTTGTGATTCTCTGGGTGGTATTTCTGGTTATCCTCAGAGTTACTTCTTGTCTCGAGAGATGTAGTCTATTAAAACCATACCCAGTAAAAAACGTTCTCCATTCTTAACAACGTCACATGTACTTTTGTGAGGATTGTGACATACATGTGCACTTTGCACAAGTGTATTTACAGTTGATATTTAGCTGAATTGCAGTATTTCCCTAAAATTATCCCAAATTAATGAAGGCATTACGGTTAAATCACTACCCAGTTAGGTGTGTCAGGCATACAGATCTTTAACACAGAATTAGGAAATTCCTTGTAATCAAGGCATTCATAGCCCACTCTGTGAAAGAATGTAAACCTGCTTTGCTACAGCTGTTACTCCACTGCTCTTGTTGCAAAAGCAGAAGGACACTGTCCCTCAGCAGATCACGGCATTTGGTGCCTTCCTCACAGGCAACTATGAGGAGATTGGCATTCCTAGAAGTAGACTCTCTAATGCTATTTTTTTTAAGTCCTCACTGGTATCAGAAGAGAAATGCCCAGGCTCATACGTAGAAATCAAACCAACATAAAGTAATTTTTAAAACTCCTTAAAAATAGAACCCTGAGCCACACAGAAACAATTACAAGTTTCTCATGTTCTCTGTGATTTATGACATGCAGGCACTGAAAGCACATCTTCCGTGTGAGCTGCATAAGAGAAAAATTATGTGATCTAAGATGTTCAGCACTGTAATCTGTATGACAGTAACAGTACTGTAAAGAATTTATGTGGTGGAAAACCCTTCATGGGAATTCAAGCACTAAAAACTGTATTAGTAAGTAGGACTTAAAGTTAACATACTTTCGTTTTAGCAAGTATAGAAATATTTATAATAAGATAAAGTGGTCTTCACTTAGTGACAGAGGTTTAACAACAAAGACTTTCTTCAGTAGCCAGGGCAGAGCTGTAAAAATTTATTATTATTGTTTTTCTTGTAACAAGTCTATTCAAATCATTTGTGTATCACAACTGCATGTTAGGAGCAAATTAGCTTATCTTAGATATTCACTGATACATTTTATTGCATTCTGACTAAAATCATATCTTGCAGACTTCTGAAACTTACCCTTTAATCTACTACATGCAAAATTACATTATAAATATTAAAATATATATGACAGTGGAAACTTATTAAATTTATTTCTGAATGATATAGCTGCTTAGCCTCAAGCATGAAGTAGTGATAATTACCTCCGAGCTGTAATTAATTGGGCAAATAAATTGTTAAATTTTAGATGCTGATAAATAGGAGAAGGAAGCTAAAAAACCACAGCAACGGTCAGCAATATTTTAACTAAGGAATTCTGTACGAGATAAAATTACAGCAAACACATTTAAAAAATATCAGCCAAACAGAGACTATGAGACAACAGTAAAATACATTCTCATAGAATGGTTAGAATTCACTGCAATGTAAAGCATCAACAACCTCAGTCTTCCAAAAATTATTGCCAATATAGAAATTACATACGAGGAAGTATGTTCAAAGATAGATTTTTCTAACATACTTTCAACCAAAGTACAAATCACAATTGAGAAGAAAGAAAATAGAACCATCCATTACCTACAGAGAAGCTGGTGTACGTACAAAATAAGTGAAGTGGTGAGGCAGGAAAGAGAAGACAAGAATGTAAATTAAAGAGGACACTTACTGGGGAAAACCACATCACTTTAAGAATCCAAATTGTCAAAGAAAAATTCACAACTAGGATGATAAGCAGAAGGAGAACAAACAGGTAGAGGCAACGCTTTCTCCAGCCATAAATTCCAATTTTGTAGATATATTCATTCTTCGGCCTCTCTAGGCTTGTGCCTGGTGTTGTTGTCGTGTATTGTTCACGTACCATCTGCTATGTAAAGGAAAAAAGAAAGGGAACTGCTTAGTTGCTTAATTTAAGTGACAATATTTATACAAAACTCCAAAGAAAAGATGAAGATATATTTGTAATAGCTAGAAACCAGAAACTCTTATGAAGTTTTACCTGGAAAACATTTTCATCATGCCCTGTTCAACTTACATCTTAGTTTTTGATACATGCAACGTGATGTTTTAATATATGAACTGCATTAACTGCTGTTTTCAGGAGGCTTAAATTTATTTTATCCTATAAAGAATGGCAACACTTTCCTCCTATTTGTCATAATATTCTAATTCTCCCATCATAAAATATTTCATGGGATCATATAATAATCTACAGCTCACAACTGCGTATCAGTTGGAAAAAAAAAAAAAATATATATATATTTTCCAATATATTTTAGGTTTCAGAATATGTATGTAAAGAAAAGATATTATTCTTTATGATGTACAGGAAATAATGATTTCTCAATTCATCTCAGATATTCATATTTAAAGATATATCAGCATTAAAAACATTGCCTACTGGGTTTAAACAACTTCACTTTATACTATAGTTCTTAAAGAAGCATTGTTTGAATTTAAAGGAATCTTACAAGGTTGCACTTCCTTAAAACATGAGAATATTCACTAACTTCCACTTTCACAGCACAGTGATCATCAACACTTCAAACCATTCATTAAAGCTTACAGTTTTGGCCAAAATAATAAAAACTCAGCAGCTGAAGCTACTTATCAAAAATAACAGTGGGCAAAATCTGCCTCATTTACACTGAGATAAAGCAAAAAAACCCCCAATCCAATCATGGATGTCAGAAACAAAAAAGGTATTTTAAGTTCAAGCCCTTCCATGAGCCAGGTATGTCCACAGGCATCTCACATCCAAAAAATGCTCCACTTTCCTAACAGTACGATGCTCCCAAATGAAAGTGCCTTCAGAAAGGTTTCACACAAGGTCTGCTCTCAATTCTCAATTTCCTCCTATCAGTGAGATCACCATGCTCCGCTCACACAGCTTTCAAAACATGATCAAGTGACATCCTTGCCTCTGTTCAAGTTTCCTGCAGAGCCATCCTGTGTCTGTAACACGCTTGTGGCTCTCACTTCTAACCCTCATCTTTAGAAAGATGCCATCTTTTGTTCCTGTGGCTTCCTAGCAAGACAGAGAATGAAATATAAGTTTACAGCTGAACAGAAGTCTATGCATTATCCCTTTGTATATGTGCAGTGGTCATCTTATTTCTGCACATCCACAAAAAAACTTAATTTGTTGTTTATTTATATTAAAAAATTAGACCAAATTATCAGCAGTTCATAAGATTAATTTTGCTACAAACATTATGGTATAATATTATATTTATTATTTTTTCTGCTATCAGTTTCAGTTGCTCATAGACTATGTATGTAAATCTTTTCATAGCTGAAAATAGTATAACAATTTATTCCTTAAGAATTATAGACTCTGAAATAACTTGCCTTAATATTAGTGCAAAACATTGTAGATTTACAAGATGTTATTAAATATTCACCACATGAACTATGTTTGTTTAAAAATATCAGATTATGCATTTCAGTTCAGTGAATTACTCAAGCACATCGTACTGGTTACAGAATACTGTTTATATATGAGTCAATACTAATTTTTTTTCTGTTTGCTACCTAATTCTTGTATAGTAAACCATATTACTGACACAGAAGTTGCCCCTTATCTGAAATCTCTGTTACTGTGCTCTGTCATGCCATTGGGACATTATACATACAATGGGTTCCGGAAGATGCTTAGACAAATCTTTACCCTGACTTCCACACAGATTTCTTCTCAACACATAACTTACAGAACAGGATGCAGTACCTCTTATCTGGTAACACCCAGAAATACACTTTGAGAAATAAGCTGTGTGGTTCTTGCCCATGTGTAGTGCAACTATGTCCTGGTTCTGGCCAAGACACGGTTAATATTTGCAGTAGCCAGGAGGGGCATGGCTAGGACTCCGAGGTTATCCTACACAGCCTCGTGTGGCCATGTGCAGGGGCTGGTGGGGGAGAAGGGATCCCTTCCAGTCCCGCTGGACATGGGTGAGTGGTCAGGTGTTGCCGGTTTCCGTGTGGTGAGCACTTGCACGTGAATTTGCTTGCAATCTCTTCTACGCCCCCTTCACAAGGCAGACTGCTTTGCCTGTTCCTTGTGCTGTTCCCTAGGTCTGCAAGGTAAATTTTGCAGTAGAAAGATCATTTGCCAAAGAGTTAATTAATTCTCCCATCTTCGAGTTCTTATGCAGCCTCATTACAGTGGTCTCTGAGGCTGGAATTCATCTCGCAATGTAAGATATGAACAATTTAGCCCTGAATATCTGAGCCAGTCAACCTGGACTCCCTTTATGGTTAATGGAGATAGGACTCCCTGCTGAGAATTATTTATCTGACTTAAGTTAGATGAGAATTTTAGCCATCCAATGAACTGCCTTAGATGTGTTTGACTTCTCTCCATCAAAAGAGAAAGAAAGAGAGCTTGGGATGACTTTCTTATATGTGTATGCCTGTATGTTTTAGACATTTCAACCAGAATGATTTCCAAAAGCATGTAAATTTAACAATAAGATAGGCTTTTTCTGATTCCTATTCTTCTCTGTTCCATTTATACCCTGTTGTAAAATGTTTATTGTGTGAGTTGAGGGTTTTATACATTATGTATTATGTACTGCTGTTTATGAGGTGAGGTCAAAATCCATTATGCATTTCAGCAAAAAGCCTTTAAGTTTTGTGATTGTTTTCAGCCCTTCAGAAATTCCATAGGGGACATCTCCCAGCACAGCATCATTCCCTGCATGAATTATTTTTTCCTGACAGAAAACAGTTCTGTTGTTCCTGAGCATTATTAATACTGCCAAAAATTGCTTTGGTCATAGTAAACAGGCAGTGCTGGCCTAGACAACTGAATGCTTTGAGAAGGATTAAGTTTTTCTCCCTAACATAATATTTCATGATTTTTAAGAGAATTAGTGTCCTAGTACCAAGTAATTACAGTGGAAATCCTTTCAGAACTGATACTGTTGGACTGTTTCTTTTGGGAGAATCAACTTTCCATATTACTGACTTATATGTTCGTGAGATGAAATCACACAGGAAAATAATCTTAGACCTCTCTGGAGAAGTCAGAGAGAAATCTTTTTATAAGTTTAGGATGCTTTAGAAAGAGGGTTGGAAAGGAAAACCTTGGATAGGCAGACCTCATAGTTCTGTTGTGAAGTCTGCCAAGAATCAAGGTAAATGGTTAGAAGAAAAACAACACATATTTAGTACTGTGATGAAAAATGTGATTTGTAAATGGAAAAACCATGAAACTGGTTGTATAGGAGCACACTAAACAGGCACCAAGAAGGAAGTGGTGACATAGACACTTGGATGTACACAAGTTAGTTGGAGAAGCAAGAAACGTGCAGAATGCACAATGACTGTGGTAAATGTTATCTTTGTAATATTTTACAACGAAGCAGCACACACTGACTAAGAAGTACTGGCAACCTACAGTGCAGATAAAATAGCAATTGAGCTTCAGAATGAAAATTCTTATATCTTTCAAATGGGCCATGAAAAAATCTTATTTGCATCAGGTCAGCAGTACCACAAAATAAATTACTACAAATAAACTATTTAATTGGAAGTGGAATTTCTTGGTGTTCCTATTCAAAGACCAACACAATCAGCACATTTCTTATGGATTTTTGTAGATTTGGCCATAATTCACGGGATTGAGCTCCATCATGATAGCTTGTTATTTAGAAGTATTTTCTAATTGTCATCATCTATTTTACTGGGATTCATTTAAATCCAATTAATTCCTGCCTCTTTGCTGATTTAAACCAGATACTGAATGCTAACCAGCTGCCAAAAGATTTTTCACAGATTTTAAGTGATAGATGAAACTTGTGAACAATCAGTAACACTGCAGATTTTTGACACTGTGAGATCTCCCATGTGTTGAGGCATTGTATGTGTTGCATGTAAGGCATGAAATTCATGCCTGTAGTAATACATATGAGCTGCCCATGAAAGAGCTGTATGTTCTTCACACTGTGTTACTATAGCTGCCCTCTAAAAATATATAGCCATGACAGAACATTTCTCTAGCTCTAGTCCACCTTTTTCCACACAAAACTTAGAAACTGGTCTCTGTCATTCGAGTGATTCTGAGGTCCAGAAGATTTTTATATTAATATTGATTAATGAAAGACACTGAAAGACTCTCTATCACTAATGTTAGTTTTGGACTGAGGTTGGTTTGGGCATCGAGTAAAAAAAGCTATTCTGACAGCTCTGAAATATTCATTTAAGACAGCCGTGTTTTTAAAAAGGAATTTGTAAACTTATCTGTTAGCCTGCTTAGGAAAGCAAGCCTGAGTAAAAGCTTGTTAATCATATTATTGGAATGACTTATCTGTAGGAAATACTAATATTTCAATTAAAATAAGTAATTTCAGTGTACTTCAACTGTAAAAATGTTTTCATTGTTTTTGTTCATAAATGGCCATTATTTTCACGTAAATAAAATTCCCCTTAATGCACAGTTCAGAACTGTGTTACTCAAGTACTTTGTCATGTTGTCATAAAGCAACTGATAATAACATACAATTGGAAAACATAATTTAAATATAGGACTGCTTAGTTGGTTAATACTAACAACCAGCTGTAATTCCATTAATAATTATGTAATTATTAGCATTTTATATTCTCAGCAGAGACCAAAAGCTTAGCACTCAATAAAACCCCTTCAAATCTGAGTTAAGAAGAGCTGGTGAGGTTTCATGATGAAATTTGAACCACTGGTGTTTGTACTATACATGTTCTTCTTCATGAACAGCCATTAGTGCATCTACTCTTCCCTCTTGTTCTGCTTTTGGCTAGGCAAGGTTAATTTTTTGCAGCAGATGGAAGGGAACATGGTTGAGGGGGTGTGTCCAGGACCCTGGTGTTTTTCTATACCCCAGCAGGTCATTGGCAGGGGTGGGGGAGAAGGGAGTCTGCCTTCTGAGGAAAAGGGCATTCCTTTCAGTGGAAGAAAACATGGTTGGGAAGAAGCAGTCGGTATTTGCTTACTCTTGCAGGTTTTTCGTGCAAATAATTTCTTTGTGCTATACCTTCTCTTATTAATATTGTTGCTGTTACTGTTCATTTTCTTATCTCATTGCTATTTCCAGCAAACTGTTCTTATCTCAACCCACAACCCTTACCTTTTGTGCTTCTAGTTGGAGGAGAGGGGGAGCAAGTGGCAGCATGGTTTTAGCTGGAGTATTGAATTGGAGAACAGCATTCCTAAACCACGACACCTCTTTACGTGAAATATATTCATTCACGTGCAAAATACTTCACAGTATGTGTGGGGATGAAAAGAGGTGATAGTGCTAAACGAAAACAGTACAGTGAAAAGCCCATTTTAACCTCTTAAACGAAATTCTTGTGCCATTGTATGCAAACTGTGAACTGAAATTAACCTGTCAGCTGAGGCAAGTGAGAACTATTTTTACGATCTGTATACGGTATCTTCATGGAATATTATACTCATTAATTTTCTTAATGTATGTTGCATTGGGCTAGATGGGTATTATTATATAATGTGAACATCAGAAGTACACCAACACTTCACACTCTAGTGCATTCAGGCACGCACGCTTTTGTCTTTGTAAAAACAGAAGCAGTCCACTGATTAACCAACAGGAAAGGGGTGCAGTTGGAGTATTTTCCTGAAAGATGAAAAACATTTAAGGCAATCCTGTTGTTCAGAGAAAAAGATGGGAAACCTTTGGAATCCATATGGAAAAGCTTTCAAGACAAAACCAGAAAGGCAGGGAAAAATCAAACTCTCATGATTAGATGAAAATTTTATAGTTACTTTCAACCCTTCCATCATATTGTTTTTAATCTTGCCCAGCCTTGCTTTGTTGAAATTTTTGTTGTATAGCACATTACAGTTTGAATTGTAAACTAGTGCCATCAGCTGAAAAGAGCTGGGTCCCTGCAGTGTAATTTGTGGAAACCAGTGAAGAAATTCATAGGGCCTAGTTAACTGTTTGCATACCCTGCAGTGCACATTTGCATAATAACTATGACATGGTCACAATTAACAGCTTTGCACATTTTAAGTAGAGCTGAAAGGCAGTCATTGACAGCACAGGATTATATAAAATTAATAACATGATCATTAATACTATAAAAATAGATGTCATATTGCTATTAGAATATAATATTAATAATATTAATATAATATGCTATATAAGATATGTCTAATATACGTCTACTCTTGAATCTCACAGTAAAAATTTTTTTTTAACTCTGTTTTCTATCTTTCAATTTGATTTATTTTTCTCCTTTAAAAAAAAAAATTCATGGTACTCCCACCAGAATTAAAAGACCAAGCAAAAATATTACATAGACTTTTCGTAAATTATTTTAAATTTTTGCATACTTTATGAGCATCTGAAGAAGTAGCTTATCTGTGGTATGAGAAATCCTATGTCTTTTAGGTGAAATGCCTGAAAGTGTTTTAAATTAAAAAAAAAAAAAAGTGAACCTTTTCTCTCTGAAATTCAGTCACCATTACAGTTAAGTGACCTTGAGTACCATAATGTGAAAGGAAAATTAAAATCTCACAATTACTACTTTTCTGAGTTTTTCAACATATATGTTACTCTGTCTTGGTAGACAAACAAAACCACAAAGAACTTAGAATAACTGGTGTAGAAATGATTGAATGGTGATGCAGGTGAGGTTACTGGTTAACCCCCATGGAGCTCTCATTACTATCACAGATTTTAGAAATAATCCTTTAAGAAGGAGAAAAGAGCAGTCGGTACAGACATTGTTTTCACTTAGCAATTAAAGACTGAGATCCATTAATGGTGTCAAGATTATTTAAGTGTTTCCTTACTTACAGTTCTTTGTATAATGAATTTCCACATTTTCCATCTGCAAAATATTGTCTTGTCCTGTTAAATGTTTTTTGGTATTTTTCAACAGAGTTTATTACTACAAAGGCATTTTAAAACATTAAACCTGCAACAAGTAACTAATCTTTCTTACTAGTACAGTTATTATTCTCCAATCCCTTTGAGAAGAAGATATCTCATGGGCCTTGAGTAGACGACAAAAATGTGATAGTGAACAACTTGCTTTAATGAAACTAATTGTGAAATAAATTTTGCCCTCTAAAGTCCAATACATTTTCCCCCCACAGTAGTTGCCCTTCAACATGATTTATTTTTTCCTTGAAGGACTGCAAGTACACCAGATACATAAGGTACTGCAGTGAACATCAGAACAGAAATCGTTGTAGTCTTCTGACTGTGAGGTTTCTCTCTCTGAAACAGAAGCCAGAGCAGACTAATTCCTCTAGATCCCTCTTTTTCTTTAATTGTGCATTTAAGAAAGTGTTTATAATTAAGCTAAGTATGAACTTTAACTGCCTGTGTTTGTATGGGCAAGTCTTAAAACAACTAGCATGAGATCTGCAGCCCCTGTCTCGAACAGGTGAAAGAAAGGAAAATATTAATGTGCAAGGAATGCTGAGAGCCATCTTGTTCTTTTGGAAAGGCTAGGAGAATCACCCTTTGTCTCCTTATAGTTTAATAAAAATCCTGTCTTTATGAAAAATAAGAACAGTGTGCATTTAGTCTCCTGTATAAAGGGCTTTCTCATTAAGAAGGACAAAATAAAATTAAACACACAGGGACATCTTGAGGATTTAATAAGTTTTCCAACTCTAATTTATAAAATGATAGTTTGAAAATAATTATAAAATTACTTAACACCACATCCTCTCTTATTCTGATCATCTGATTCTTCCAGGTGTCAAAGGGCTTTTCTTCAGGTGAATGTGGAAAGTTTCCCTTGGGGTTGTCATTCCTTGCAAGAAATAAAGGTTTACAAAGCAATCCACGTATTATCTGACATTTCAAGGAGAGAAATGAAGAGAAGGTGGCTGTCAAATTTACAGAACTTTTGCTATAATCTATCAGAGGTAGTTTTTGTTCACTAGCATTTTAGTTCTTTCATTCAGTGACAGCTAAATGATTTCCTTATTCAGAAGAGACCTGCACATTACACTGTATGCAGATAAAGCCTTTCTGTTCAGTCCTCATTATAGTTATTTACAGCAAAAGTCTGGCATCGAATTCTTAAGGTCATCGGCAAGTAACTTGATGACCAAAATTCTCAATGAAACATCACATTACAGAATTTTGTAAAATTTCAGATATGCAAAATCCAATACCAAACAAGGATGTGATAGCTACAGACTACAGTATATAAATCGTGTTATTTTATGTGATCTATCCCAGACATCCAATTTTATGGTTTTATAACAAAAATTTAATTACAACAGGCAAGACAAAAGTCAGTTGAAATCAGAAGTTAAACATGACAATTAAAACCACATATTTAGTCAGACCAAGACTTAGCAACATCTTGCTGTGTATCTAGCTACCCAAGTAAGTCAGTAATACTTAGGAAATTACCAAGATTACAAAATCCCTGTGTGGCGAACAAGAATGTCGTGTGTTACACAATTTCAAATCTTCTTCTAAGAAAAATGTTATTGCTTTTATAAAAGGGAATAATTCCTCATTTGAAGTGTAAACTATTTCATCAACTTGTACAAAGGAAGTGAACTGTTTTGCATCACATGGTAGCTCCATAGGGCTACATAACTAAAATTTATGTTTTTACTTAGATTTGCATGTAGGGCACAAAAGATGTCATTCTAACCGAAAAAAAAATCTGGAATATGCTCTGACTTTTATAAATCATTCTTAATTCCCTGCTATAGCCTTTTCAATAACAACTCCAAATGGTAAATTTTCTGAAATTTCTAGCAAAGATAAAACATACTGGGCTCTTTAGAAATATATTTCTGTTTTGTATTAGAAAGTTGGAGACTGGCAAATAATTTGACATTTCAGACACTTAATGAAATCAAAATTTTTACTCTTGATACCATATTTTTACACCACAAGCTGTTGTGCCTGCAAAAGCAGTACAACCAGACCGGTTAGAAAGTGCTGGATAGAAAATGACATGTGAGTCTGCTGTTCATTTCCAGGACTGCTCTACAGAAGTATTCCTGTATTCTCAATTGTACATTAAACTCTCTACTCTCCTCCAGCGAAAAACTCTTTCACTTAGATTTACAGTATCATTGGCAAGTCCAGAAAATTACAGCACTGGAGACAGCTACAGAAAATATGTATCTTTAAGACATGGCATTTGTTCTTTAAGAAAAACTGTTTTTCACATTGCATTACAATGGACTAGGAAGATGTCCACCTTTGGAAGTTCCAAGCTTATCAGAAATTATTCTGTTCAATGGCTGTAACTTAAAACATTCTTCCCCAATTGCTTGCAAACATCTGATAGTCTCTGTTTGCTTACTCTACATTTTACTTGTTCATAAGAGACTCTTCCTTTAAAATCCCTTTATAACCATTTCTAAACACAACAAAGGTTACATTTTGGCTTAAAATGACATTACTGCTCTTTTGTTTATTCAAATTTTCAAGATAGGGATAATCTGCCTGGGGGTATTCTCTGACAATGACAAAATTCTTCCTGCTTGCATATAAAAATTGATAGGAATTGCATAATATTTGAAGATTTATGTGTATTTCTCATCACTATTCTACTCTGTACTCAAGCTCTTGGAAGAACGGACAGTAGGGATATATTGTAAAGTGAAAATCATGCAGCTAGTAATACTAAATATATCAGAAGTTCTTGGGGCAGAAAATTAGGATGAAGCCATGTTTAGTGCTATCTTGCTTTTTTTTACCAGAAAGGCACACAAAGAACTTCTTGCCTTCTGAACATAAGTGAATAACATCTGGTCCTGATGACAGAAAAATCATTATTATCAATTTTATTGATTTGTCCCAAAATATCTTCTACTGTTTTTTTTTTTTTTTTTTTTTTTTTTTTTTTTTTTTTAACTTGGGACATTTCTTCAGAGCCAGCCTCCAGAATGAAAGGGCACATAGAGAAATTTCCCAGACCTCTTCACTGCGGAACATTGATGTTAATTCCGTTAGTATTTTCTTTTTGGTATCTCTGTTCAGGCACACAAAATATAAATCTTCAATAGATATCCAGTACTCAAATGTACAGTATTAATACTCAAAAGCAAATACAAGTCAATAAAAAAACCCTGTAACCCACAAAGGAACTGAATGAATACTGTTGACTGGATGAACACACCTCCCAATACTCTTGTAAAGTACCACGGTAGATACTTGCAGCATCAATCACCAAAAATATTGTTTGCAGTACTTAATAATTTTTAACACCAATTATAAATGATTGTTAGAAGTCATCCAACTCTGCACATCTGCTGAGGAAGATACTCAAGTCCACCTTCTCTAGCCATTTTGCTAAAATGCATGGAGAAAAAAGAAAGTAGAATCACTATCAAGACAGTGATTCAGGTTATGTCTAGGTACGTACAAAGTCATTCAGGAAGTATACACAAAGCAGAGCTTCTGTCTCCATGGTCTAAATTCTAACCTACCAGAGCTGACTTGTGATTCCTGAGTGTCCCAGGAATTCTTAGATGTTACAAAAAGCTACAAGACATGAGGGATTGGTCCTCACTACCTCTGACCAAGGAGCAGGTCAGACATGGTACTTGAACATATAGGACATCTTTTATGAACACAGTAATAATATTCTGAAACAAATTCAGGATTTGTGTTGGGAGGTGTTTCATGCGGGAGGAGTGCTGAGAAAGAGCAAACTCAAAGCCCAGTTTATGCTCATCACTTAAATCAGCAGCAAAGATGAAACTAAAATTAGCAGTACAGTACAGAGTAAGAAGAGACCAGGGTACAGGGCCTGTGTATGTTTGCTGTTGCTTTCAATTGTGTCTAAAAAATCCTTTAAAAAAAGCAAAGAAACAGTGAAAGCTTAATTAATAATTTGCACTATAACCAGAAGTAGTGATGAGACCTAGTTCTGTACAGATTTGTATGTTTGGTCAAGTACCCATATCAACGCAGTAATCTTGTTACTTTTGCTCTATCCATGTGCTCTATAAAAATTTCCTGAGCCAAATATAACACCCATCAGTATTAGCTAGCTTCAGCTGCGTATTCTGACCCAGTAGATGTTATTCACATGCCAACAGAATGTACACCAGGAGTACATTTTTTCTCTAATGAGGGCATTATCTCACAACAAACTTCCACTAAACTTGAAAAAACTTCATAACCTTGAAAACCTCTATGCCTTTATTTTATCATACTCAAATTTGACTGCAAAGTCAAAAAAGACAGACAGGGGCGAGTGGGATGGGCAGTTACTTTGAGGTGAACAAGAGTAAGCTGAATTCTGTGTTTAATTAAAAAAAAAAAGAAAACTCAACCAGAATGAAATATCAACAGACAGCAACAATTTGTAGAGTAATATTTTACATAGCTTTTACAAACAGATCCTATTTTAAAACAAAAAAAAATTCCTGCAAAAATAAATAGTACTTATTTAGCATATGACTTATTTGGAAATAACATCTAAGAATTCCCTGTAAGTCATGACATTCAATCTTTTATTATATCATGTCAGCAGTACCACTCTTAACCTGGGTGATTAAACAGAATTCTGGCTACTTTAAAGTGGTTTTTATGTCTCTGGGTGTTGTGGACATTAAGAGAAGAAGTTTATTTGAGTATCTGACAAAATGGATACAACCCATGCTCTTTGTATTACCATTCAAATTGTTGTTCTCAATTAGGTTTTTTTGCTCTTTATTGTTACTGTACAACTTGGATGCTCTCAATTACTTTTAATTCCTCCTTTATTATCAGTGTACAGTATCATAATAAAAGAAAGAACCACAAAGTTTTACTTTAACACACACTGAAGCTGAACTTTGCAGACAGGATCTGGTAGCTAGTCACCTTGAGTTGCAGCAAAAATTAAGATTTCTGTGTACAAAATTTCATTTCTTTCATAAATTCTTCATGTCATTAAATGAAAATAAGAATTGTTTTGTGGCCTTCAATTTTCCTTCACTGGATATAACACCAGAAATCTCAAAACACTTGTATGCATAAATTTTTAAAAATTTTATTGTCATTTGTGATGCTTTTTCTGGTTATTTGTTGCACTTAGAAGTGTGACACAGAGACCAGAATTGCAGAGCTGACTCAGGGGAAGGAATGGGAAAATAATCTTCATTGGGGTCACTGAAAACACATCAAAAGACTTGAAATTCCTTATAAATGTGAAGAAAATTAAAGCAATTTCTCTGATGGAGGCAAGTCACGAAAGAATCTCTGCTGTCATAATCTTGTATGTATGCTTACCAGACAAAGAATAAATTTAGATACTTTTTTAAAAGGCAATTGCACATTTTTCTGTCAAAAAATACTTAAAAAAAAAAAGATTTATTTTTATTTTCTATGTGTGTGATAGAAGAGATTTCCTATCATACCACAATGATTACCAGCAGCAAGGCCAAAGTGTATCTTGTAGAAATAGTGTTCCTAAAGCAAGTCCTGCTTTGAGAGAGCTTTTAGTAAAAGCCCTTTAACATCATCCTCAATGTTGTTTGCAGGAAAAATATTTCATGTCATCAGAGCTGGGAAGAAGTGAGAGCAAAAAGAAATAGCTCTATGTAAGTGCATAAAGACATACACATCGGTATAACTTTTCCCTCTTTTTCCTTGCCTTGCTACTGCTTTTATGAAAGTGCTGCTTCCAGGTAGAATGCTGTTACCTCTTGAGAGGTATACTTCCAGTTCATATAGTAGACTTCAGCACAATTACAAAATAACTCCCTTTTGTGGTGCTTTCCTGTGTTGGTTGTGGACTTTGAAAAGCAGCTTATTTAGCCTTGATAAATGATTTCACATAGTGAATGGAGTTATACTGCTATTCTGTGAAGCTTTTTTTTTTTGGTTTTGTTTAGTTTGGTTTTTTTTGGGAATAGTGAAATAAAAATACATGAAACAAGGAACAGAACTAGATATAGAGCCTGGAGGTGAAAACTAACCCTCGAGTGTTCCCTCCCTAATTCAAGCAACTCATCACATATATACTTTAAAAAATATGATAGAATCATTTGACCTTGCATCTGGAAAGTAACAACTGTACCTTTTTTGACAAGTCACATGTAGCTAAACTAAAGATTCAAAATTCAGTTTTCAGTAACAGGGGAAGCAAAATGCTTTTCTATGTATACTGTGACTCATTTCATACTTTAAACCTCTGCCCTTTTCTGAGGAATTGTAAATGTCAATGACTTCAAAATGATGTGCTCCTGTTGCTTTGCAGTCCTGGTCATAACAACTTTATTACTCACATTTTTACAGACACAGGGGAAAACCCAATTAATTTAAATGCATATTAGACACATAAGGAAATCATCAAAAGACTTGTACTGCAGAAGCCTTTTTTGGTGATGTTGACTCCAACTGTTTAGGCAGCAACCATCTCTAAGTTTCTTTCTAAGCAACGGTGACAAAGCAATAATGCAGTGCAAGAAACAGAGTATGAAGAACATGGAAAAATGTATAAATACTGGTTTTGATCAGTATACCACTTCTTGGATTAAAACCTATAAGAAAGACATAGCTGATCTTTCAGTTAGATGTGAAAACAAATGAAGCATCAACAAAATCCAAACTACACGTTAAGTATGTGTGCATTCCAAGATAAACTAAAAGGAAAATATCTTATTTGACATAACATATATACTCCTTGTATTTCAAAGAAGAATTTTTCATACAAAGTATTTAATCCAAAATGGAAAACAGCAGATATTACTAAAATCCTTAACTTTAGTTGAAAGTTGATTTACTGATGTAAATCAAATAATGTAATCTGAAATGTAGGAATAATTTTTTGGCATACCCTTTTATTTTAAAGATTTTAAAGATACCCTTAAATTTTAAAGATTCTTTTTTGAGTAATTGGAAAACAAACCCTTTTTGGATCAAATAACAAACATATTACCTTCTCCAGAAAGTATATCCACAGTTTCTAAAGTTACTCTTTAGGCATACATCGGAGAAGATCCACAGAGCACAAGTATAACTTGTCTTTTTAAACTTCAATTAAATGTTGTTTATTCCTCATATTTAGACAGTAGTGCCTGACCCATCAATCAGTTTTTGGAGCCTGATATATTATCAGAGAACCAAGAGCTGCAAATTAGGCTTTCCTAAACTCAAATTCTGGAAAAGTATGCAAATTTCTAATGGCAAAATAAAGATAAATGATGCCATATCTTAGTGTCTGCGGGTTCACCTAGTCCAGGTTTGCAGGTGATTTGGACTGTTCTCTACCACCTGGGCAACTAAACTTTGCCTAGGATAGATTTTGATTCCCTACCTGGCAGTAGAAGAACAATGTCACACACATTTCTGGAAGGTAATCACTTTTCAGAAAAGCTTTACATAAAAGTTCAGCATAAAGACAACGGAGAGATTTTTGTCAGCCTCTGGTGTACAAAAGCAGGGTGTCCTCAAAGCTTTAGAATCTATTATTTCAATTTAAAGAAAATGCTTGTTAAATTCAGCTGAAATTTAAAATCATCTACCACAAGGTTCGGAACTCTTTTGGTAGAGGAAAATTGTCTTATAAATGTTTTTATTTCTTTTTAGCTGTGAATTAACATTAAATCAGACATGCAAAAAAAATCCACATTTTCATTTACTTACAGTAAAATAAATACTGTGACTAGACATTTGGGGATAAGAGAAAAAGGTTAAGTAGTGAGTACACTCAGGAAACAAACATGAGATGTAAAAGTGGAAATTGTAATATATGAGGAGAAAGAGGAAGTACCTAGGGATGCTGAAGAAAGTAAAAAAAAAAAAAAAAAGGAGAACAAAAAAGGTACCAGAAGATGGAATCTTTTGATAATGCAAAGGAATATAGATGAATTTTGCCTTCTGCTGCCTTTGTTTTTCTCATTTTGCATTCAAGCCGTTTATATGCTTTACTTACTAAACAATCCTAAATCAAATCTCATTTCTACATAATTTTTTGAATGCTAGCTTTGAATTTTTTCTTGAGTTAAAGCCATTTGTTACTAGGTACCTTAGGATTTCTGATACAGGAAGACAGTCATAGTAATGTTCTTAATTTAAATAGTATTTTAGATGTTTTCAATATGACTAAAGGGATACAGCTTTTTCTTCCAAAAATGTGATTACAATCAGTTAAAACAAATCACCAGGTGTGAATCACAATACTACCAGTTCAATAGATGTTTAACTAAAAGCAAAATTAATAGAATAAGAATATATATTTACAAAGCAAGTCTGTGAAAGTCTGCACAGACTGTGAAAGTTGTTACTAACAGAATTTCAACAAAATATTCAATTCAGAAAGAACAGAGGGTACTCAGATAAATACAGTGGTTTTATCAAATATAGCTTAGAAATGCTTTTTTCTCTGTTATGACAATACATTAATAGTCTTATACAACTTTGTGAATATAAGAACTGCATTTCTGTTTTTGGAAGCATTATCTACATACATGCATTGAACATAATTATTAAATGACTCATCAAATCATTCAAAATTAAATAAAATATTTTGTATTGCAGTTCCGTGTTTAAGCAAGATAACAGTTTTCAGCAGATGTCATCAGTATTTTCATTAAATGAGAAATACCTACCATAACAGAATGAAACTAGAAGTAGAATATTACAGGGAAGAAAAGAGTTGGGGCTAAAAGAAAACTCTTTTCTTATACTACACAGTAGGGCAAAAAATTAGGCAAGTTTTTTGGTGTACAGGCCCTTCATCTGGTCTGTTTGAGCATCTGAAACCAGAAAAATAGCCTGAAAAGCAGCATGGGTAGCACAGGACTGGCTACCAGCTCTTACCTTGGTCTTGCTGCCCATTCTACAAAAAGTTTGGCTCCACCTCCACAAAATTCTATGCCACACCCATCCATACTACATAATTTGACCACTTCAGCCCTCAAATACGACTGTCTTTTATATGCCAGAAGTCTTGGGGTGTACTACAAAGGCACAATGTGTATCAGGACACTGTTACACGAGTGTGGAGGGAACCAAACCTGACAGTTCCTTCTCTGCCCCAACCATGCTGGCTTTTGGGATTGTTCACCATGCTCACTTTCTTGTTTGGCACCCAGGCCAAACTCAAATCAACCTCTTCTTCTGTCACATACTGCAATCTGTCTTATTATTTTATTATCCCTACTGTGAAAACTTTCACTCAGGCAATCAATAATAGCAACCTTTTCTGCCAGTTACACAAATATCCTCTCGTGACTTTTCAGCTCATAGGAAATGCTGATATTAAAGTAATACCACTGTTGGTTTTTTAGCTCTAAGTTCTGAATCCATCTATTTCCTTCCTTGTATTTTCAAGTAAAATTAAAGTCAAATATTACAGTTAATTCTCTTTGATTTACAGGAATTTTATGTGGCTTGAGAATACTGCTAGCTACCAATCTCACATGTTTATTAAACTCTATCTAATGCCTTCCTCCTCCGTGAACTATGAAACACTGCAGATTGGACCAGCTAGTAAGACAACCAGGTGACTAAAGCAGAACTAGTAGGTAATTAATAATAACAATAAAGGGAATAGTCAGGAAAATCTGAACAAATTCTGAGAATCCTAGGAAAAATTAGGCTTCAATGAAGACCATCTATTTCAGGTTCAAAGCTGGACTGGAACAGGCCTTTGGAAGGAGCTTGATATCTCCAGCGTTGCTAATGTGGCCTAGTCTCTGGTTACGGTTCATTACCATAGCTGTGCTCTGCTGACTCAGCTTCATTCCAGAGCATTTAATTTTTAAGAAACTCTTCCATTTTATTCTGCTTTCAGCAGTCTGGACTCACCAGAACATGTTTTTTTATTTATTATTACTGCCTCTCACTTAAAATCCTTTTCCTTAAAACCGAGGAAATTGGGTGCAGTGGAACTTTGCAGACATGTCTGCTTCCATCAGGAACCTGTATGCTTCTCACAGAAAGGTCTAACAGCTTGGAAATTCAAAGTAGGACCTATGTGAAACATTAACATGAAACAGAGGCTGTTATACTCTACAGAGTCAGCCTTTTCTGAAAGCTGCTAGTATCCACAACTAATAAGGCAATGATGCAAAAAGTCTGCATAAAATTTACTATCTGGCACTTGCAAGACTGGGAAAAGGTAAGGTGAAGCAAAGGTACTAGACTTCTGTTCCTCAGAGCACTGACAGCACAGCAAATAAACAAGGAGGAACTTAACAGTCATTACTACATGATTCCATCTCTACATCCCTTTATTGAAAATACATATAGACGTGATTCTTACAAGCAACCTTCAGGATATACGTATCCACAAACACAAATAAACATCTATCTTATTGAAAACCGCGTGTTTTATGGCTGCCACCAGCATTATCCAACACTCCAGTACATACCACACTCCATTTAAAAAAATATTTATGTATTTTAGTTTATATTTCTCTTCACAGTCTTATACAGACTTCATCCACCATAGAAATATAACCAACCATGGCATGAAATGCAGCAGCTGTTTAACAGCTTTTGGCAGATATACAGAAAGGTTTAATGAGAAGACTGGCCCAGGTAGCCAAAGCTAAGATGAATTAAATAGTGAGAATACTATTACCCGAGCTGAAAATTTGACCAGGATATTGAATTAACCTGTTATCCAAACTGGCATGATGCTTTTAGCCTTGTTTAATAAATAAAAAAGCAACCAAACTGTATGTCAATGTCTAAATCATCTGTCTCCCATTCATTTTGCCTACCTCCTTCAACAGCTTTTGAGTTTCTTAGCCAATTTCAAGCAAATTCAGCAGACAAGCAGAGGCTTCCAACACTACATTCCTACAAACTTTCTGAAAATAACAGAGAAAATAAGAACCATTTATGTCTTTACTACGGGACCCCAATGGGCATGAAGACCTTATTAAATATCAGAAGACTGATGTGAGAGAAAGACCTTGTAAATGTCTCTGTTACAAAAATCCTTCAGTCACTGCTTGTTGAACATGTAAGACAATCAACTCTGAGAAATGAGCCCACAGGAAATCCAGCTTACTTAATTCCAAGTCATGAAAATAATTAAAAACAGCAAGAGGTTAGGACCTGGGATTTGTATCTCATGTACAAGGCATTACTTTCCACAGGAAGGAAAAAAATCTCACAAGGCTATTCAAGCAAGAGGATCTCTGTACACCCAGCTTTATGTGCCTGTTGACAAAGGCTTGGGTTTGTAAGAAATGGCTATAGTGTATCATTCCTTCAGCTGTTCCTTCACAACTCCTTCGCTTAAAACATTCTGCATTCGCCTTCTCAATACTAAATATAATCACACTTATCTATTACATATATTATATGTACAATTACAAACCTATTACAGTAAGCATGAATATTGTCTCTTCATATTGTTACTGAAGCCTTATGTTTATGAATAAAACTCAAAATATAACATGCTTTAAACCACTGAGCTTTCAACCAGGAAAGAGCTGCATGCTGTCAGCAAAAGTATAGAGGTTTAGAAAAGAGATTTTAAGTGGTTCCCTCTAATGGTAGGCTTAATTTAGACCCTTTTATATTTAATTTAACTCCACGCAGTTGTTCTTATCCTTTGGTGGTATTCTAGGACCATTTTTTCTTCATTACATAATGGAAAGGAGGGGTGTATCTAACAGCACATTTGTTTAGAAGATAAATAGCAGTCCATCTCAGCCAAAGTGGCATCATTTGTGACTCTGTATCACAGACAAAACTTCCAAAATCTTAATTTACAGCTAACTTTCAGAACATTATGGCACAAAGTTCCTGCAGTTCACACAAATGGATTACTCATTTGGAAGTGGCTGTGCAGGGCAAAATTCATCTTCTCAAACACAGATAACATCAGCCATACTTACCTAGGCCCCCTCCACAGAAAATGGAGATAGACAGACACTTCTAGGACATGATTCACCTCCTCCTCAAGCAGGAGGAGTTTTAAGACAGATATAGTAAAAACACCCGTATCTCTGTAAAAGGAGCCCAGTTGACTGGTGTCGATGCACTAAAATCACATTCCTACACTTTGGCAATATCCTGTTTTAGGCACTTATGTGCTCATTCAGATTCGTGATTAAGTATGCAGTGCAAGCTCCCGCTGGTGGCGAGACACCAAGTATCATCCAATAAGTCATTTGATAATGAGTCAGTAATCCACTGATACCTAGTTTGTAATTTTCTTTCAGGAAGTGAAATTATCCAAGAGAAAACGTATTTGAATTCAAGGGGGTTACAAACTTTCAAAAGGACTTCTGTACACACATAATTATATGCCCCGTATTAATTCAAGTATGCTTCACAGAAGTTAGAAACAATTTCGGTGACAATTCCTCAGGTGGGAGGTTTTTATCACACAATCAAGCCAAAGAGAAGTGTTCAGCAGAACTGTGGATCCATTCTTGACTAAATTTAACTTTTGTTAAAAGTTGGTATGTGATAAATAAACTGAGAGAAATCTATAGCTACAAGCATCAGAGGTTTACTACTCCAAATCAGATATTTATGCAAGTACAGTAAGATGATACTGTAAAAGACTTAAAAATTACCGAGTTAGCTTTTTAATACTACAGAAGTGCAGGTTTAAACTATGTAACTTAATACTACATTTAATTGTAAAAACAAGTATAAATAAACTATCTGAATCTAAAATTAAACTTGCAATTAAAAATGAACACATAATTTAGGCCCTAAACCAAATCACACAAGCATCAAAACAATCCTTAAATAAGGACAAAATCAGTCTGAAATGTTGAACAGAAACTTAGACTTAGGGGAGAAGCTCAATACAACCATGTATTAAGTAAAGAACAAACAAAAAGAACTCAATTGTTAAGACGCTAACATTTTAATAAAGATATAAAAATAAATTTTAAAAATTGTTACTCACCTTGGAGATTTGAAACAATGTGGACTTCTGAATAAACTACAACCAGTCTCTTTCCAAGAGAGAATTGTCTAACTTTTCCACTACTTTCAGATCTGGAGTGGAAGATATTTTAGGCCTGGCCAAATATCACTGGAAGAAAATTCGTTCACATGTTTGGCTGCGCTTTGCATTCCATCCTGTTGCTCTGGCACACAGACACAGCTAATTATAATCTGTGACATAAGCGGTTAATTCTACTGCTAAAATGGTTGTGTACTGACTCCAGAAATGAACTGCCCCACTGTAAGACACAACCAGTCCATAACGTGCACTAAAACGCCCAACATGTCACATAATGCAAAGTCCTTTATTAAAATCTGAGAATGTGAGCACTCCATAGAACCTGCACGTAAAAACTATTATCAGAGTTAGCTGCTAGGAGCATGCAATGCAAAATTAGAAACCAAAAGCCTTCTGCTTTCTTTTCTGAATCCATATGTAACATCCCGACTGAATTTTAAGAGTCCATTTTCTGAAAACTTTTCATTTTAATGCTAACATTATTCTAGCTATAATCTATACTGGGTTGCATATAAAAAGTCTCTTTAAACAAGGAAATACAGATATTGTAATATACCTATAATAGCACATAAAAATTTTATACAAGAACTATACTAACAATTACCAATCTTTCCAAAAAGCTAAGCCTATCCTTGTATTTAAAACACAGATGCATATATATGCATAGATGCATGTAAATACTAAGAGCTATATAAAAAAAAAAAAAATTGCATGTATTACATACTTTCAGATGACATTGTAGAAGTTATAAGACATCTTTTTTTTTTTTTTTTTTTTTTTTTCCCCCCAGTACCATTAAAGCTTTGAGTTCTCAAATGCAGAAAAAGAATTCCAGCCTGGAACTGCTTACATTAGACTGCCTGCACAAACATTGACCAGCAGACTTCCTGTTCAACCTGAGATATGTGAGAATCTGTGCTAGTAGCTTTCCACAATTTAAAAAGCATTACAGCATACATTTGCAAGATTTCCAGAACAAAAGTTTGTGCTATGTGAAGCACTGCAATCATCATCCTTGTTTGGACAATTTCATTTCTCAAAGCACGTTTCCTTGTTTTCAGCCATGTGCTCACACTGTCATCACGCTTTAGAAGACGAAGCGCCTATCAGACATTTAACAGCTGCAGATCATAAATTTAGGACTGACACAAATCCAGCTGATCACAGGCTTACAAGACGCTTTTTTCCCTTCATGAATTCTGTGGCCATTAATCCTTCAATCATCAGATTCTGTTTACTTATACAAACGGAGTTCTTTTCTATGTAAAGAAATTAATTCACTGGTATCTGCCAAAAATGACAAATATGTCCAATAACAAAATATTTATCAATACCTTTAAAACAGATTTTATATTTAATCTCAGGGTTGTATGAAAGATAAAGTGTGAGGAAAGCATTTGTATGTTGTGTTAACACCAAAGCTTTTCCTCAACTGAAATTCCTTTTAAGTATTAGAGGAAGAAATCTATAAATGATGGACAGTTTTGAAAGGTTCATTATTTAGTCATTATTTAGGTAATTGGGTATTCGTGCCTAGGGAGTTTCTGGAAAATCTTTTCCCCATTCTTGGAGAAAATCAGAGGATCAGATAAAACTGGGTACATGACCTTCAAAACTTCAATGTTTTTAACTGTATTTTAACAGGTTTTCTTTTGACATATTTGTAGTTATTTGATTTCTCAACAGATAGAAAAGACTGACTAACATAGTGCCTAGCTACTGAAAGATTAGATCCTATCACCCAGTATCTCTCCTTATGACAGAACTTCACACTATTTTCCATATACGATTTCTCTTCACTGCTCTACATGCATGATATGCTTTGTCTTGCTCTTCTACATAACTGACTTCTGCAAAGTAAAAACTTGAAAAAACGAAAAGAACAAATAAATACCTCAGTTAGTAACTTCTGAAGTTCTCATGAAGTAGGACTGAAGCAAGAGCAACTGTCAGTGAGTTCTGTACCATCTGAAGGCAGCTGCCCTCCTATTTAAATGCAAAGAAGGGCAAGAGAAAGCAAAATTTTCCTTGAGCATGGAGAAAAAATAAGATATATTCACAAATAGCCTTCCCTACTTTAACTGACAACATTGTACAATTGACAGGCCAAAATTCACGGAGCTTAAGACTGCAGAACACAATGGAAACACTGGACACCCAACAGCTGTTTGGACTGCAAATGCTCATGACAGCAGAGTTTACAGTACATGAGAAATAAACATCAGTCAAAAATCTACATGCAAAATAATAAAAATACTTCTGTTGCAACTATAAGATTAGAATCCATTAGTATAATTAACAATAACTTCAATTATGGGCTTACACTGCATTTGTACAAAATCTTAATCTTTCTTTCCCTCAAGTAATTTTCTTCACAGTCCAAGAATGCTGATATCCATTCCTCACCCCAAAACGGCCAACCTCCTTTTCAACTGGATTTTGGAAGTCAATGGCTGAAGACTTAGTCCTGAAAAGGTAACTGAGCAAGCATATTGATCTTTCGCATTTTCAGAGTCCACCCATACCAGCACCTGACTAACTAGAAGCACTTGCAAACTTACATCAGGAAAAAACAATGGTAAAAAATACAGAAATTATGGTTTTAATATTCTGCTATTTTAACCAATTCTACTTTTTTTAACAGAAGTTTGCTGTATCCCTATAAGATTTCAAAAATGTGTATTCCTCAAAGTACAAAACAACACAGTTTTGGAGAAGACACTATCAGGTATCAGTTTAAGGAATTCATCTAAATAGAAAGGACATAGAAGACTTTTGTCATGTCAGTTATTTTTCAAGTCTGTGAGATGCTTAAACACTGTGATAAGCAGCAGAAAGCAAAGGCTATTTAAGTGGTGATAAGGATTTGGTAAGTGAAGGGTATTTAGGAAGCAAGAATATTCTAGCCTGTATAGGAAGTGGAATTTATCTGAAATACTGTGATTATGTGGAAAACAGTAAAAATAACTAAAAGTAGGTTGTACAGATGTATAACTCCAGACGATATCAGAGATCTTTTTAAACCTAAAAGATTCTATGAAACAGGAATTTTGACATATGAAATATTAAAAGATACCTTGGTAAAGGTTCAGAAAGGTGGAGTAGTGTAGCAAAAGCAAATTTAAGTATAAAATGGCAGAAACTTCGGGGAATAAAGTATGAATGCAAAATCAGAAAGTAACCAAATTCTCAAAACAACTACAGTGCAGGATACTTTTAATAATGGTTAGAAAATATAAAAAGTAATTATTTACTAGACATCTCTGGACTCCCAATAACAGAGGGGAAATGTCCAAGTATCCTCTGTTCTTGTTCTTGGGCATTTTAGTTACCCATGAGCTTGAATAAAGATGCCACAGAAAAATCAGCTTTTCAAAACCGATTTTTCCAGTTCTCTTGACTTCCCACCGTGTTAGAGGTTCCAATGTGATATTAAGCAAGAACTGGTGAAAAGAATTTTTCTAGTATTTCCCTCCAGAGCATTTTGAATTGGCTATGTTTGATGTGCTTTTTAAATTTGTAAGAGATAGGACAGCTGGTCATTTATTGATAGATTGAGACCTTACCTCTTCCTAAGAATAGGGCTATGGTGAATATTAAAATGGGATGTAATCTTCTAAACCTGAGCAAAACAGTGAGCCAAAAGAGGGTTATAACTTTCCCATATAAATAGAGAGAAACATTTGAAAGTTACTCTTACACCAGTTAAAGCTATAAATATGCAGGTGTTTTAAGGAAAAAAAAAGTGGAAAAGGCTCCAATAGGAACCTTTTAAAATAAACACATGACTCACAAACATAAGGCTTTAAGGGAGATCTGCTTAGACCATTTAATTACATGAGATCTATAAGGAGGCTCAAAACAGCTTTGAAACTCAGAATATTTATGTTTTGTTAGAGAAGGAAAAATAATAAACCAAAAGAGAAAAACCTGAAAATTACTATGCGAGACAATACGAAAACAAAGGAACTTGTAAGTATCCAACTGCCCTGTGGGTCAGTGCACAGCAGGTCTGGTTTCTAGGAACTTTTTCATCTGTGAGCACGAACAGCTGGCTGTGGGTCTATTGCCTGATCATCCTAACAGTATCTCAATCGCTGCTTCAGCTGCTAGGCTTTTGTTCCTTGCTGCCACACGCCTTTTCTCTATCCCACTTTTTGACACATTCTGTCACCTTTCCTCCCCAATACACTCAGTGGCTCCAGAAAAGGAATCTTTTTCACTTATTGTTCACCAGCTCTACTCAATCTCTTTTCTAGTTAATGTAGACACAAAATTAATTTACATAGATCAGTTTCAAACTGCTCACAGAGTTGAAACAACTGTTTCACAGAGGGCTAGCTAAGGTTTTTTAGGGGGGGAGGATGTGTTAAATTAGATCTTCTGCTTGGATTGCATCTTCACACAATCTGATTTAAAACAATTTAATTTCTGTGAGTTTAATTCTGCATGAACCTTTAAAGAAATTAAGAAGTGAAACAAGTGACAAGCTGCATGTGTACTCTGTGCTCAACACTGCACTCTGTGCAAAGATGAGCCTGACAGCTGCCCTGGAATATAGGTAAGTCAGGAGAAATTTATCTTCTAAGAGCAAACAGGAAAGCTCATGTTTGTAGACCCTTTCAAAGAGTCCAGCTGAAAAGATTAATTTGGAGTCTGCAGCTTATGCAGACTGGAAGACACAAGGGAGGGACCTTGCTATATAGCACTACGTTAAAAGCAGAAAAAGTTGCCTAACTTAGTATCAAGGAGCAAAAAACCCCACCAAACACTAAATGTCCAAGCAGATTTGTAATGATCTTGTCCTGTTGCATTGTTGGTATAATTCAAGCATTCTCCTAGGCATGAAATGCAAATCCTGTTAGCTTGAGGAAGTTAATTATTAGTTTTTTCTCAAGAAGAATACCATAAATGTTTTTTTCTTTGGTATACTTAACAAAGCATACAGAAATCCATACTTTTGTTTATATGAAATTCTCTAATATTTTGGACAGGAGGGTGGAGCAAAGCACTTTTTAATAGGTGTGCTATTTTGTGCATTGAGATTTTTATTTTAGGATATGATTCATTGCGCACCTACTCAGAGCTCCATCTGCAAGCCCTCTGTGACAGGCAGAATAGAGTATTTACTCTATCACTTCTACAACACATGCCAACAGTACTGACAATCAACAGAGAACCACATTTCATGTTCTCTGGTCATAACATTTCCTCTTACATCATCTGGCCTTTACTAAAAACAAAAGCAAAACCTCAAATGCATTAAATGTCCAGAGCAGGATGGTCTATTATGCCTTGGGATATTATGCCTTCGGATATCTGAATTCTGAGGATTCAAGCAAACACACGGGTGTCACCCAGTACGGGTGGCTGTATGAAACAGAAAACTGAATGACTGTCCCTCCATGGTAGAACAGGTTTATTAGATCTTGAAAGCACTGCCTCTGTACCCATATTCTCATATTGCATAATGGCTTGTACGGAGACAAACCCTAAAGAGTACGATGAGCTTAACACTCTCCTTTGCTTTCTTCCTATTTCTTTTATCTACTTTCATTCTTCTTGCTTCCTTCCCTACTCACTGACAGAGCAGAAGTACTGGTGATCGAGAGATATAAAAGTCCACCATTCTATTTTATTATTAAATGCTGTATTTCAGCAATATAGTATATATTTAATTCTGAGAAATTAAGAATTTATCTAATTTGCATTTGAAACAAAAGCATATAAAGCATATAAAATTCTGTTTAAATCCAGTTATTCCGTGTCTACTTAATTAGCTAGAATAGTTTTCTCATTCAGTACCACCATGCACCTTTCCAGAAAGAAAAAAAAAGAAAGTTAAGGCACACAAGAAAAATATTTCCAGTTTCAAAAGATTTAGAAGAAGAGAAGTGAAAATATGAAAATTACAGTGGCCTGGACACTATAACAGGAACCATTGTCCCAGAACTCATGCCCTGACAGACCCAATGCCCAGAATTTACTGGATCGTAATTTTATATTTGGAGCAACTGACTATTAAATTAATTCCATAGAGGGAATATGCATTAGTTTAATTTTCTTAAAACTCCAATCTTCAATAAAAGTGATAAAAAGATGGAAAACTATTTAATAATGTAAAGCTACAGTATTAAAACAGTGCTTCTTCCCTGTTAAACAAGAGGGGAAAGTTATTGTAGGATGGTCATACTACAGACCAGCATTTATGCTCAAAGAGATTAACTAAGACTGGCTGTTAAGTAAGTGAATACATTCTTAACAATTTGTTATGAGACCTGAAGAGAACTTCTTTAAATTCTTTTGTTGCATAGGTTCAGCTTACAAAATACCAAAAGTACTTGCAAAAAACAACCCTATAAAACTAACACTTGAAAGCTAACAGAAGAAAATACATAGAATTGAAAAGGGAGTTAATCCAAAGGTATGTTATAGCTAATATGCAGTCATTTACCTAATTAAATCTTGATACAAGTGAAATGAGGGTGTTAGTATAAATCAGTGTATGAGCAAAACTAGTATATGCATAATTTATATCCTAAATTTTATTTAGCACTAATCTAGACAAAATAAGTTGGAATTTTTTTCATTTTACATGACTTCTGTTCACACATTCTGATGAATAGTCAATGTAAAAAGGAATCAGGAATAATGAAGGCTTCAGCTGTATAAGAAAGTTACATGAGTTTACGTGATCTATTTCTAGACAATTTATGTTTATATTTACACATATAAAACAGAACTTTGAAGTGAATTTGCTTAAAAGTTTCCTTTACGGTGAGCTCCTCACAGTAAGTCTCAAGATTATAATATAATTTAAAAAAAAAAAATTTAAATAGAGAACCTGGAAGCAGCCAGGTAAGACAGAATGTAAATAGAAGAAAGCTTATGAACAAGTAATTGCCTGTTTTTCTTTGCTCAAAAAACCCTTTCTTTCAGACCTGATGTCTGTTCCCTCCTCAGTAATTTTATTTCAAAAACTCTGAAGTTCCCTCCAGTATCAAGGAGGTTGCCATTTTATCGCCTGTGAAATTTGACTTGCAGCTCTGCAAGTCAAAGGAGCAATTTCTCCTCTTAACTGTTCCTCTGGAGCTGCAGGCTCTTAGACCCTCATTGTGCTTCTTCCTGCTTTTTTACTCCTTGATAATTTTGTGGTTTCTAAAATTGTCTTTTTTAGAGTATTTTTATATGCCTCTAAGGAATGACAATCTCCTCTGATTCCTTCAGAGGTCTTACCTGATACAGTCAGTCTTATAAATAGAACACATCAAGTAGGAACAACTAAGAGCCCCCAGGTTAGGCCATACCCTCCTATGTTGTAGAATGAACTTGCTAATAGACAAAGGGAAACACTGTTCTTCCATAATTTGCACATACACCATAATACAACATAATACAACCATTATGTGCTCTCTGAAATCAGCTGAATGAATTAATGTCTTGTAGTCAGTATAGGAAAAGCTTTTATCCAATACTGATTATCTCCTGTGGTTTTTTTGGTAGCCAAGGAAAGGCAACGCTCCCAAAGTACTTTACTTTTCCTTTAAAACTATGCTACAAATCGCTGAATGATTGATGATTTTTCCTTTTACAAGTTCCCATTGTAAAGCTGTTCTGAAGTAGATTACTATTAATTTTGCAATCAAAATCATACTACACCCTATGACTCACTAAAAGAATGCCAGGGAAAAAAGCGCCCTAGCATTTTAAAATGCCAAAAATGGGGTGGAGGGTGAGAAAAGGCACAATAAAAAGCGTTTTTAGTGCTGCAGAGTAAAACAGCATGGACTACAGATATATTAGCTATTATTCTAGAAACTAGAAGTATACAGTATTTTATAGAATTTCTATTTTTGACTGTGGAACTGAGTCCCTCACTTTTAAATTCCCAAGAAATAGTTAACACATTGACAGGTACAGAGTCAACCCTGCAAAACAGCTCACAGAGAGAACTTCTCACCTTGAAGGCATGAGTAATCTTTGGTTAACGAAACACAGTTACATATTGGGTTTACATGGCCACATTTTGATAGTAGGGGGCTACAGGGGTGGCTTCTGTGAGAAGCTTCCAGAAGCTTCCCCCATGTCCAGCAGAGCAATCCCTGCCAGCTCCAAAGGTGGACACACCGCTGGTCAAGGCTGGGCTGATCAGAAATGGTGGTAACGCCTCTGAGATAACATATTTAAGAAGAATTTTTAAAAGATATAATTGCAGCCAGAGAAGAGCAGGGTGAGAACATGTGAGAGGGACAGCGCTGCAGATCCCAAGGTTAATGGAGAAGGTGGCAGAGGAGGTGCTCCAGGCGCCAGAGCTGAGATTCCTCTGCAGCCCCTGGTGCAGACTGTGATGAAGCAGCTGAGCCCCTGCAGCCCCAGGAGATCCACAGGGGTGCAGAAATCCACCTGCAGCCCATGGAGGAGCCCACACTGGAGCGGGTGGAGGTCTGAGAGGAGGCTGTGACCCCATGGGAAGCCCATGCTTGAGCAGGCTCCTGGCAGGGACCTGCAGACCCATGGAGAGAACGAGCCCACACTGGAGCAGGTTTCCTGGTAGGACTTGTGACTCTGTGGGGGACCCTTGTTGGAGCAGGCTGTGCCTGAAGGGCTGCACCCTGTGGAAGAGCGACCCACATTGCAGCAGCTTGCGAGGAACTGTTGCCCATGGGATGGCCTCATGCTGGAGAAGTTCAGGGAGAACCATCTCCTGTGGGAGGGACCCCACACTGGAGCAGGAGAGACTCTTCTGGCTGAGAATAATAACAATAACAATGTGTGATGAAATGACTGTAACCCTCATTCCTGTCTCCCTGCACTGCTAGGGAGGAGGAGGCAGAGATGAGAAAGAGGGAGAGGTAGGGGAAGGTGTTTTTAAAATTTGTTTTTACTTCTCATTATCCTGCTCTGATTTTGTTAGCAATAAATTCAATTAATATCCCCAAATCAAGTCTGTTTTCCCCATGACAATACTTGGCGAGTGATCTTTCTTGGTCCTTATCTCAACCCACGAAACCTTCACCGTATTTCCTCTCCCCGACCAGCTGGGAAGAGGAGTGATAGAGTGCGTCTTGTAGGTGCTGGGCATCCAGCCAGCGTGAACCCTCTACACATTAAAAAATACAATTCAATTGATGATTTCCCAAGATCTCTCCATGAAGAATCTGTACTGAACCATATTTCAGAGTGCAAGACTAAAGTACTTAATTCAGAGTCACTTTTCTGGATCAAGGTGGTTGTCCTCATCGGGCAGAAAAAGCAAGCTTAACATTCAGCTCAGGAGATTTTACCTCTTCTAATGTTTTAAGAAGACAAAAAGAAGGCCAGTGGAAAGGAAGCAAAAAAAGGACAAGTTATTTTTCTTATCAACCACAATAACGAAACAGCCATTTGTGCTCCTGCTTTCTGTAGAAAAAATCAAACAGCCTCTAAAGAGCAACAGTAGAAGTGTAGAGAAAATAATTTTTAAGAATCTGGTTTGACATTCTGAACTTGTACTGAAGCAGAGCCTTGGCACCAAAGGTGAAGTCACAGCTCTTGATCCATAAGATCTTTTTTGAACTACTATTAATAAGAAAGACTGAAAAATAACAATAATAATATTGTTAGTATACCCCAACCATTTGTTGGCCCTACTGAGATTTTTGCTTTGCCAAAATGCAAGTAGAAAAATTAGGCACATGAGAAGTGAATTTAATTAGGAACTTGCCATCTGGCATAAGCTGGCAAATGTTAAGTGGCGCCCTTTCAATACAGAAGAAACAATAATCAACCAGGGAACAGATTATAAACTATTTCCTGTTAGATTGAAATGAGCAAATTAACTATGGGAATAGTGTATTATCTAGTATTTTGAAGGGTTATCCTCGAGGCTGAGCTGTAGGCAACCACAGCAAGCAGAGTAACCACAGTAAAAGTGTTGACTTAAAATCGACAGATGTAAATTGATAAATTTTGGCAGTCTTTAAGAATATGACATTCCAACTTATTAAGCAAAGTTTGACTATAACTTGTAAAATAAATAATTGTATCAGTTTAAACAAGAAATAATAGTAGTGCTATCTGGAGCAATGTTTATTATAATTTGACATCCCATTCTGACAAATATGAAAAATAATAAAGAATAACCAAGTAGTATGGAAATGGACAACAAACTGAAGTAGGCTCTACTCAGCTGCTCTAGTTGTGCAAAACAGGAGACAATTTGTTTGATTTTAGTAAGAAACATTATCAACAAATGCCCAAGTTTTCCTCTAGTGAACTTGTGATTCATAGTAGTTTCAAAATTACTAGTCAAAGTAATTGACTAGTAGGGAATACGTTCATTTTAACCATAACCAGAAGGTATGGTTAAAAGCCTTTTTCCCTGTTATTTACTCACAACATTTAATGTCACATCTTTACTTCTCACACTCCATTGGCTTTGCATCAGCTGAAGTGACAACAGCTGCATCCTAGTTGGTATGATCACCTCATTTACTGTCTGAATAAATGACACAATTTTCAGCTGTGCAGTCAAACACCCAGTCCATCGACTGCTAGAAAACGGCTGCAGGGCTAAACACAAAGCCAAGGCACAGATCAGCCCCTCCAGCAGAAAACAACTTCCAGAAATTCACTGTCCATTTCCTAAGGAAAAGGTGTCTGACCATCTCCAACCTACTGTGATGACCCACACTTCCCCTTAAGGGTGGGTCATCACACCTATTCTGTTACGGTGTATTAATCCAGCAGATAAGCACCAAAACCAGGCTAAAAGTGCATTGGTCTAGTCAGCTATTGCACAAAACTGAATGGACCATTTTATGCACAGTATAACTAGCTGCATATCCAGTTTAACCATGACTTAGAGCTATCTGTACTTTTTCTAGCATTTTCTACGGAAGCATCCTTGATATTTCCAAGAATATCAATAGGAAGAGGCCTTAAAGAATAACCAGCAACATACAAGTAGTCAGTGCCAAGCCTTTCAGATTTTCAGAATGTGCACGTATCTTTGGGGCTCTTTCTCTTTAATCGTCATTGTTAGACTTTATAATTAACTGATTTTACCTGCCTCATAGGAACCTTAAAATCTGATTCTGGGCTTGGCAAAGCCATCAATACCAGACCACTTTATTTTTATATTCTCAGGCAAGTTCTAGTAGACACTTGATGTACTTCTCTTTCCTCATTAACTTTGCTTGACATGCTTAGATTTTAAGATTTTTCTTAAGTCAAGGGCATCTTGCTTTGCTATCAATAGCTAGTAGTTCTTATTTCTTATACCATTTAATACTCCTTGTCTGTCTTCTATAACATATCCCCAAAAGATGAAAAAAATTAATGAAGCTGCATTTTAAAAACAGACATATAGTCCAATACATTTGCGGGTGCATGTGAAAATACTTACAGGTATCTCTCAAAATTCCCCCACAATTCTCTACTGCTTGCCACAGGACCGAGCAAGTGGAAAGGATGGCAGTTTTGTTTGCTACTGAAATAGTCTGGGGAGTAAAGGTCTGGTCAAGACTATATTCAGATTTTCTCCTGAGAATGGCACAGGAAGAGAAGCTATATTTTTGGATATTTGTGTTCTCCTTACATTTTTAAGACTGAATCAAGGAGGGATTGGCACTTTTGACACCTGAGGCTAGAAGAGAAGTTGCCTCCAGCCATACTGATTTTCATGACAGCTTTCCTGGGTATCTTGTTAGCTGAAGACTGGAAAGTCAGGGAAGATAGACACTGAGTGTTGCATTTGTGATATTTAGCATCCAACAGCACATAGAAATACTCCTCCTGCAGTGATATGGATACCCAAGTGACTGTGAAAAAGACAATGACTCACCTTCAGGTTACACATTCAGAAACTGGAAGGAGATGAATGAAAATGCGTTTGCACTGTTGCTAGGGAAGTTGTTCAATCCTACAGGCAGATTGTAACAATGCTTCATGTAAAGGCCATGCATTGAGAGACCAGGATGAGCAGCTTGTGAAGTACTGTAGGAAAGTTTGACCTTACTCTGGGAGAAACTAATGGAGGAAAACCCACAAAGGACAGACCCTGAACAAAGAAGGAGCATTTCCAGGCTGCTGGTTTAGTAGTCAATCTGCTGTAGGAAGATACCATTTCTGCTCTTGATGCTTAATGTGCAAGCTACATACAGGTTAAGGAGAATGGCCCTTAAAATATAAAAGACTACCTCTGTGAGCAACAAAACTGTACTCACTGAACATTTTCCAGCAGCACCCTCCCCAAGATGATAGGAAATTAGTACACCCTTCTAATCATACAATGTAACCTCTGCAGAACAAGCCAAGAGATGAAGAGATTCTTCTACATTAAATTCTATCTCTTTGCTCAAGTAGCATTTTATAGCCTCATGTATTGCAAGTCTCTTGTCTTCACTGCAAGAGAAGTCTTCACTTGTCTTTCACTGCAAAAGAATAGATTGGGCTTTGTTTTGTACCATTATTTCTACTTGAAGCATATTCTTGTAGTAAGTCTATACCTTAGGTAGCTTGCTTTCTTTTCCAGCAATCATCAACATTCTAAACAACGACTTGTACATGGTCTATATACTGTCCAATAGCTCCACTTTAAATCTTCTTCTTATAGCAGTACAGATAACCAGGTAATTTGCATTTGTTAATTATTTTATGGTTACAAAAAAATGGAGAAAATATGTCAACCTAATTCATATTTACATGAGTGTTGTACACTCATTTATAATTAAAAAATCCCCAACATCACTAATAGAAAATATTTTGGGCTATATAAATTTTTAAATGGCATATTCCAAAATTACAAAATTAAGTATGACAAGAAAAGACAGATTCATAGTCCCTCTTCCATGCTTAGTAAACAGTAAAATTTACATGCTTACTTATATTCCTCTATGAAAAACATAAGTACCTTAAAGTATCTTTTTTCAAAAGTTTTTACTAGAAATACCACATAAAATCAACTGTTTGTTCTGTGTAGGCCCAGGGAACAGATCCAGAGGAGGGCAAAGGCCCCGATTAGCAAGATAAGGTAAAAAATAGCAAGCCAAACAGATGGATCCATTGTAACTAATGGAGTGTCAATTTCTTATCAACTAAAGTGACCTTATATGTACTTTGCATTCCCAAAAGATAACTAAGCATAAACGAGATATGAGGTTTCTTTTTTTTTTCTTATTGAAAGAGTAATTATCAATTAGCAATGCAGTGAAGGTTCTGTGTCACTCTCTCAGAACCACTAACAGTTTCAAACTTTGAGATACGTATTTAATGTGCTTGGTGCAGAAGCAGCACTATTGACAACTGGCTATCTCTGAAGGATGCTTCCCAGTTTTCAGCAGATTGCAATGCAGCATCTGTAATGATGTCAAGTACTAACAATTCTCACTCCTCATTCCTAAGCCAATCCCATGCAATTCATTACAGCTCTTGATTTCACCTGCTTTAGCAAGGATCCATAAACAGCAAGCATCCTTGTGAGAAAACATACATTTCCACAAACCAATGCTTTTCTGAGTATGAATAGTGTAACTTTTTCAGGGAGTTGACTCGACCCCAGCTAGACCCAGTGATGTGCCTTTGGAGATAGCTGTAACTTTGATTGAAGATGGATGCCTTTGTCTTGCTTCTTTTTAAGCACTGTGAAACAAAGATTCAATCTTAAGAGGAAAGAGATAGAATTTAAGGAACAATGCTTGCAGTCATTAGAAAATCCTGACTTCTACAGAACTGTTGGGATAATTCTTATCAAGAGTAACTCTAATAACAAAAATGTAAAGTATAATTTTGAGAATGAAATTAACAAAAGTCTGCCTGGTGTATTTGTGTTAATCTGGGCTAATGATCAGGAATAATAGATTTTTTTGTATAAACTACATGAAAATCTCAGTGTTTTGCTTAATAAATTACATAATATTTAAAAGGAGGGTATTGATTTTATAAAGAGGTATGTTTATAGAGACACTGAAAATTTACACTAAAATAGTCTCCAAAAGTAAGTTTTACAAATTAGATGCTTTGAAACATTTACAGAAACTAAAATTTTTCATAAATAACTAAAACTATAGCAATGCAGAGAATTCAGCAGCTACAGAATATTTGCTGCATTTTCCGTTTTCTTTAGTAATATGAAATCAAGGTGAAAGCAGAAAAGGATTTTATGGCTGTGAGACAATCATAGAATCTCACACCCACATACTTAAAGAGGGCCCAAACAGAGAAAACTGTGAATGTGCCTGGAACAAACTGCAGTCAACCTATAAAGTAGAAGAAGGTGTCTCTAGAAGTTCCAGAAAAGCTTAGGGGAAAAAAATGAAGTCCTGGTGTACCGTATCAATCCCCTTGCCGGAGTTCTCTTACTGCCTTAATAGCCACTCAGCATGGGGCTAGAATCTAAGTCCCAATATAAGAACAATTAAAGAAACATCAGGACCATACACAGCTACAATATGACATTATTTTTTTAATAACCAGAAAACAAACAGTCCCTTTGGGAAGGTATTTAATTTCCTAGAAAAGCTTTTTCTAAAAAGTGAGTGCATCAAAATTTCCCAGATTGTAAATAATAAGTTGTCTTCCACTGTCTATAAATATTTTACTTTCCATGTTAGAACTTGATTTGATGCGTAGCTGTTGAACTCCATTTGAGATAAAATTTTCTCATGTCTATTTACTCTCCAGCTGCTTCAACTAATTTACAAAAAAATGCAAAAAGTGTTGCATAAAACCAAAATATTCACTATCTACTCTGCACCTGTCACTAAAGTGGATGACTGTACAGCTTTTTACCACGGGACTTAATTCAAGCCACAAAAATAAACTCTCTTTTCATCAAGCTCCTGTCTGCAAAACTCTAATTCAGATTACATATGGGAATTCTCCTATCAGCATTCAGAAACACCACACACATTGTAGCTAGGAAGAGAAACAAAGCTTGTCTCTGATGTTGTTGTTAACGCCATCCAACATCTTCCACAGCTTCTCAACTGAAAGAGCTATTTTATCTCCAATCCCTTATTTATCCTGATATTCTTGCTTAGCTGCATTTTGAAGCCCCTTTTCATGAATGCAGCTTTCAAAACCAAGGGGGAAAATTATCCTAACCAGTAATGGTGCTCCTTCCTTGGATAATTCACAAGTACATTTTAACAAAGTGCGAATTTATCCTAATGACAAAAAAATGAAGTTTTCCCTTCCAGTGTCCATAGGAGAAATGCTCCAATCCCTGCCCCACTAACATTGCACAAGACAGAACATACCCACTTGCCATTTTTGTACCACTGACACTTTCGATCAGTTCCTTAGATGCAGAGAATGCATAGAAAAAACTTGCCTTTTCTATCCCACATTCTTTGATGGGCTCACATAAGTATTCTAACAGCTGATGGCATGGCACCACCCAACCTCCAAATAAACAATGGTGAACTGAAAACACAGCTGTAGACTTTGAAAATGGTGCTGTGCTTGATATGTGGCTTTACAGCAAGATGACTGAGGTGAGATGTTAAAGGTATTCAGGTCACTAAGTACCAGTAAAATCCTACAAAGGGTTGGCTTGGGTTGGAAAGGACCTTAATGATCATCTAGTTCCCGCCATGGGCTGGTACCATATGCTAGTATCAGAACTGGTTCCAAAAGCACCACCACATATGACAGGTGAGGACAAATTGCTACACTGAAACAACAGAACCCACTTGCCACTGTGAAAATGAAGAGTTTGGGACACTTTTTGTAAGGCTTACACATGCAAAGGCAAAGAAAGAACATCCTTTTTTTATGTTGAGCACATAACAATACAGAGCTAGCTTCAGAAGCTTAAGGCCAACAAAGAACACCAAGGGGTGACTCTCCCTAGAGTAACTTTAATGGTATTTTGATGCAATAAGGAAAGCAACAAGGAAACATACTGAGGGACTTTCCATCTTTCAACAGGACAACATGGCAGGTGGACTAGATGATCGAAGAAAGTCCCTTCTGACTGAAGTATTCTGTTCTAGTCTATTCTGACATACCTTACATTTCCATGACCTGGATTTGCCATTCTACTGTCTCATCACTCAGAATCAGAAGGTCCTTCTGAAGCTTTTCAATTGATCCTATCTCTAATTTCTTTTCAAATATCAAAGCTCCAAACCCCAACACAGCCCTTTTGACACGTGCTATCACAGAAAAGACACGTGATGTGCATTGTGCAAGATCCGTGTTATGTGGATGGGTCTCAGCACAAAACTGTTGCAGATCTACAGAGACAATGTTTCTCCACTGCAAAAATTTAGCACGTATTTTTACTCTCTGTTTTCCAAGTTTCAGCCATCTGTTTATCCCTTCACAACCCTACTGCTTGTGCCACAGCTGCTTAGTTTCTTAAATTTCTGGTTAGGGAATATCTTGAAAGCATCCTGAGGATATCTGAGGAATCAACGAGAGAATTTTACTGATGTAATTCTCCATGTGCAGGAACACATGATGTCATGCAGATAGAATGAAATTTAAAACTGGAATTGCTCAAAAGACTGATCTAAAATTTGAAAACAAAAATATCTAGCCATATTCCAAGTCAAAAGTATACAATGATTTGCTTTACCCGGTTCTTTTCACACATGCTTTGCCTTCATGACACATACTTCAGAAGCTTAAAAATTCATCTAATTTTTTAACTTCTCAGAAACAAGAACAACAAAATCAATGTCAAAAAAGCTGCATCTAAAACTTTCAGATGTATCAAAGAACCAAAATTATAAGCCACAATGCTGAAGACTGACAGAATGCAAAGAAGCTTTTAGTTTAGCATCCAATCTTCTGAAAATTAAAGTACAACTATCAAAGGGGTAGCAGTATTAAAATAGAAGTTGAAAACTGTCAACTTTTGATAGAAAGATTACTTTTAAAGCGTTAGAAACTAGTCAGATATTTCTAAGTCAAATAAGAGCTTAAACGTTCAGGTTTACATGCGATAGATGCACACTAAAATACAAAGAGAGTATACAAAGAAAAAGCAGCTTGCAGCTTACAGAAAGGTAGAAGAGGCTGCCAGACCAAACAAAATTTCATAGAATTGAAAAAACATGTAATTAGAATTATTAATGTAAAGGAGCATGCTACTTAATTCAGGTAAGGTTAATTTACCTATTTAATGAACCAGGGCAAGGAATTCTGAAATCTGTTCTGGCAACCTATGCATGGTGATTTAGGCACCAAAAAAAAGGGGGAAAAAAAGAGACAGTGATGTTCATCATATTCTCAATTCCTTCTAAACCCACACATCTTCTATAAGAAGCAATTCTTTAGCAGAAGTAAAGACTAGTGAATATCCATTATATCCATTTAAGTAATACATACATATAGAGGTGTTCTCTCCATTTCTTTCTTTTAGGTACCTTCTAGATCCACCATCTACAACAACACAATTTTTTGATTTACTCAAAGTAAACTACGAAAACAGCTTTTAGACCAGTACCTCTTACGCAGAAGACAGCAGCCAGTTCTTTAATTCTCTTTTCTTCCTTCACGCAGAGTTTCAGGGAAAAAACCAACAAAAAAATCCAATGAAAACAAAAACCCAATCCCAAACCCTCTCCTCCCAACCACCCAAATCTGGCTCCTGCCATCACTATCAGGAATAGAGACAATCATCTACCACCAGTTGGTATGCAGGTTATCTTATTTTTATGCGTGATCTGCAACAGAAAGACTCCAGCCTAAATATCCACACAGAAAACTGCAGCATTTTTCTTTCACTACATGTGCTTCAAGATGTCAAGCCTGGGAAACAGAGTCCAGCTACCAAAATATTTGGTATTATTGCCTCCACCGACTCGATCACATTTCAGACCATGGCTGGACAGTGTCCAGTGTCCATATGCTAGTCCATCTAACAGGAAGATACTTGGTAAATGACTTCAGACGGAATTACAGCTTGACTTCCAAGGGATGGTAGGAAATTTACCAGGCCTAAGGATTCTTTGACTTAATTCTAAGCCCAGGGCAAGGAGGGAGAAAAGGACTGGCCCTGACTTCCTTCACTGTTTCCATAAGGACTTCCTAGAATACAAAATTACCGAAAACATGTCACAGTACAGAATTATTTCAGGGCAAAGAGTAAACAGATCAAGTGCAATGATGCCTCTAGACGGTCCACATGCTAAGAACTTTGCCAGATTGGAAAAGTAAAGCAGATAGATTCCTGGAAATCTGTCTAAAACTGATATACAAAGGCATGACAAGTGGCTCTGATAATTCTTGAAATATGCAGAGAGTAGGAGAATATTCTGGGAAATATCACTGAAAGATGATGTTTCCTGTCCTTACATTCTTTCCTAGGCATTTGTTGTGAGCTACTGTCCAAGACAGACTTTTAGGCAAGATGGAGCTGAGGTATTTCCAAAATTTATCATAAATACAGCACTGGAGATATCAGCACCTCAAACACCTCTCTGAGTCTTCTTTTTTATGTTAAGGGGAGCAAACACATAATTCATTTCTACCTGCAAGAGTTCAAGACTGAGCTGTTGTTCCTGTACTGGGTTCTGTTAGAATAGTTGTTACTTGTATTAGGGAGCAGGGTTTGAGTGGAACCATCGCAGTGCAGACTAACTCTCTGGGACTGATACAGATGGCATCTCAGGATAGGTTAAGAACACTATAGACATCATCAGAACCTGTCTGACCTACACAATATACATTCAGCTGGTAGAACTAGTCAAGGAATCCAAAAATGTTCCTTGGCTGTCCACAAATCTCTGTAGACAGTTATGCACTGCAATTGCCAGTTATAAACATTACGTAGAGGAAAGCAATATAAATAGACCCCATAAACTACACCAAGATACATGGGACCTCCCCTTGAACATATTCCCTATAAACTTGGTTATTTTCAATATGGATGATTTTCAGTTACATTTTCTGCAAGTATGAAAAGACTCAGATTTTGCTCAGGCTGAAGTCATTCCTCAGGTATAAGCTGGGGCTTTGCACACTTTAAAGAGAAGTATCATTCTCCTATTCAATAAGGACAAGTGCCCAGAAAATGGAAGAGCAGGTGTCAGATATCCCAGGCGCTAATCAGAAAAATTCTAGACCCAATCCTGTTCTGAACTCAATAGGACAACTGAGTTCAATTTTCTGAGCCAACGTTCTGTGTAGTGAGGCCTAACACTTGATGAAAGCGAACAGCCAAAGAGAATCATCCTTCACAAGACAGCAGTTTCTTTCAAACTTTGTACTATAATATGATCACAGATGCCAAACTACAACATTTCATGTTAGCTCATGAAGTTGTATTCCATAAACCAGGACAACTTTATATAAACACTCTGGGATCACAGCTTCACCAATGGTGAAGTTACAGCAACGTCACATCTAGGGAATTACCACAAACCAATGGCTTGTATAAACAGCACAACACATTCAAGAGATAAAGCAGTTCAAGAATAAAGAAGACTATGCTGTGAAAATCTAAACTCTTCTGAAGTAGCTGCCACACCATCTACACTCCTGCTTATATGCAGCTGGGATGCAACTTACCTTTCTGAAGAGTATCAGGCTTGGGAAAAGCAGACGTGAGCCAGTACCCACTAATCATCTCAAGGAACAGACGTAGTCAGTGGACATATTTCTCTCTGAAGTCTTTTTCTGATTATACTGCAATGTCCTTTGTTATTATTCCATCTTATATCTGAATCTAATATTCTTTGCTACAGAACAATCCAGCATGAACAGACTGGCTTGAGACTGAACCTATTTAATATTAATCTACAGTCTGGCTGTTTAGGCATTCTCTTGTAAGGTGAAGTAGTATGCTTCCATAGCTAGTAACTTTCTGAATTTGGTTTCCCACTTCCCTGTCCCTTTCTTTAGTCTATAATCAAAAATGTGGCTAGGTCATCTATAGCTTTTTCCAAGTTACATTAAATAAAATACAGTACTCTCCTGTGTAAAACAACTCCTTTGCTTCTGCTCTGGAGAAAGAATTTTGGACTTGTTAAATTTATAGCCACTGCACTATTTTACATTAACTGTATATGCACTATACAGCAAGTCATAAATTATTTTAAAGACCTATTGCATAGTAGGTCATATTTAGTACAGGTAAACGCCTCCCAAAATATTCCCAATAAGAAGTACACTTCAGAAAAGGGATACCTTGCTAGTTGTTGTGAAAAGGTAGACTGTATTTGGTCTTATGCATTTTATAAGTTTGTATACATAAGGTTCAATGTTACAAAGAATATTTCCTATTTTATAATTTAAGAAGAATTAGATTTTACTTAGCTTGTTTTTACTCAGTTTGCAGCAGGTAAATTGTAATTCTTTTTAAATCTTTCAAGAACTTTAAGAAACACAGCCCAGACATACAATGTAAATTCTCAACGTAAAATCCTGAACACAGTCTGTCAAAACACATCAGGTATGAAAAAATTTACATTCATTTGGCTGTGATCTATAATTTTTCAGGATGACAGCTTGGGCATGTGATCACAAATTCCCCTCTTAGAAGGACAACTTCCATAGCATTTAACATGTCCTTGACACCTGCTAATGTTTATGATCTCCATTATTACCTATGTTATGTATCCTATGTAAAGTACTCACAGTACTTTAAATAGGTGTGACATTTTAAGAATTGTAATATTCCAAACATCCAATACTTACAAATCCATAGGATTTGTTATAAGATTGACTTTCAGTGAACTTCAAAACAGAATTTGTCTTTTTGCCTATGCAACGTGTTAGATACCTGTTTTTAAAATTTCTTGTAGAGTGCATTAGCAGCACATAACAATTCACTTCAGATTTAGCCTTCTCTCAGCTACCACCTTTTGCAGAGAATTTTCAGGGCCAGGATTAACTAACTTTAACAGCAATAGCAGGCCAATCCACTTCTGGTACTTTATTTCTCAGGATCCTTGGGACAGAAACCAAGGAACAAGGACTATACAGGATGAAGCCCTTCTGGTGGTGGCACATTTTCAGTGAGCTGATTTCCAAAGGACCAGATAGCCTACTTCTTGTCACAGTGGCAAATACAATCTCATGCCAAAGCAGAATCCATAAATCTTTAGAAAAAATAGTGACTGGCACGTAGGGCTAATCAATTGCTTTTGAGAGCAGCAGCTCACTTCAAACTATTTGGAGTAGCACAGTCCAAATTACTCTGTATTCACTGTAGAAAGTCTATAATGAATACAGAGTAAGCCTAATATTTCTAGGGTGGGAAAAAAGAGTTTTTAAGAATTACTCTAAAGATTTTATTTTCAGCAATCTTAGCGGGAAGTTTAGGCCCAAGCAGTTTGCTAAGTGCTCTCCCCTTGTCCAGTTACTGTGACCTTGTTTGTTACTTAAAAAGGAAAACAAAGATATGGTATTTTTGATTAGTAAATTAAATGCAAGGTCAAGCTGCTTTAGCAACAAGGAGTTTTGATAAGGTGCTCCCATGGTTATGTTACAAAAACATGATGACCTTAACATTGCTATGAACTCAGGTTTAATGAAAATGTGAAAAAGCGATTTGTGTAGCCAGGAAATATTACATAATCAGAATGTATCAGCAAGTCTAGCTGAGAAGTAAATATGCAAATGTAATACAAAAAAAGGCTATACATATGGACTTTTATGTATACACATAACAAAAACAGGGGTGTTCCTTGAAGTTTCTTCTGAGGTAATGTTTACTTACCTTACAAAAGTGAAATAAGATAATAGGAAGGCCTTGTGATAAAACACAACTGCTTTTATTCCCGTTATAAAAATGTTCATTCTGCCATCTATCTGGTGAGGTAAGCCTGAGAATTCTCATTACAATTTCAGCATGGCTGGTCATAAAAAAAATAAAAAAAAGTAGGAATAGTTTAAAAAGATAATTGGATTCTTACATGATTGCAATATAGTCTGACACCTCTAAGTAAGGCTATACTTTCTGCCTCTGAACAAAAGGTAACCTGGCATGGGATGTGTCTCCTGTCACTAAAGAAGCTATGAGATTTATTCACTTGGAAAGTTAGGCCCTATTTAGTCTGTTATTTACAGAATAAGTATAAAACCAAAATTACGGTTTTATTATAAAATTAGACAAATAACTGGAGTACCACTTCTCACTAAGACATTACTCTAGTTACATAAAATATGTATTAAATTTGCTATGAGAATGTAAGGCAAATATCCAGAGGCATTCCTAATAGCACAAAATGGCATTGTTACTTCCAGAGACAAAGCTGAGCTATTCAAGAACACAAAGTCACCAGTAGCACAGCTTTAATTATATTGGTTTAATTCTGTGAAGAAGCACAGGTGAGGAAAATGTTCTCTCGTTTGAACAGACACTTCTGTAATGGTAAAAGTCCAAAGATCTTTTAGTGGGAAAGACAATCATTCAATAATGACAATGGAGAACACTTACAAAAAAATTAGAACTATCAAACTCATTAGAATGAACCTCATGGTTTCTTATGACAAATGTGATGAGAAAGCCTATAGACACTAAAACCACCAAAGACTCATCAGTAAGGTGAAGCTCAAGAAAACTCATATAATAATAACGATGTTTTCCCTGTATTTTACCTAAAACTAACCTGTGATGACCTCCTGGAACTGCCTAATGAGAAATCTTTTGCTAAGTTAATCAAAACTTCCTCTGTGCTTTCTCCTTCCAGTTCCTGGAGCTCACTACGGAATTTTTCTATGAAATGAGGCCAGACAGCTTTTCACCGGACTTTCAAAATTCAGTTGGATTATGCTCAGGAAGAAAGGAAGTGTCATCTATACTAAAGAGAAGTGATAAGATTGCTTTATAGGAGGAAGAGACATGAAGACATAGGAACAACATGCAAAAAAAGAAACCAAGGAAAAAGATGACAGAAGCAAACAAGAAAAAGGGACTGAGAAAGAGTGGAGACAATGAAAACAATCTGCAGGAGTTAAGCACAGAACAGAGAGCAACAGGAGTGTCCCATCAAAATATAGCCTGATGTCCAATATTTCAGAGGATAGATGGAAAGTACTTGCTACTACCAATGGTTGTAAGCTTAGAGAAGTCTCCACTTTCCTTAAGAACTGAAGGGGTTTGGAACAGAAGCTAGCTCATTTACATGATTTTAAGATGAGTAGACACAGCTGCTGAAATTTCAACACTGCTTAGCAAAACTCAATAGTACTACTTAAGACTGGAAAGTAATGAAAATTGTCTTGCTTATAACAAGTCAGACTTAGCACTTAAGTGTTAACCTGCAGTGTCACCAAAATTACTTAATTTTTCAACTGAATAGTGAATATTTTAAGATTCAACTACTGTGAAAAAAAAGTTATTATTTTGCTGAGTTTGTAGCAGTGAACTCACTTGTGTCTACCTACAGGAAATGGAATCCTGCTATTCCCTGGACACAAAAGCATTTTAACTATGCCTACTTTAATATTGTCGGTTGGATTAGCATCTGAGAGCATTGTAATGTTCATAAGTATCATAAATGTAATTTTCATACAGAATCATAATAATTCAATTAAACATTTGATCCTCATAGATTTTTTTAAAATATTACTTAAAATGAAATACTAAACAATGCAGGAAAAAGAAAATTAAAGTTTTCCATTTTTAGCTGCTCTACTAACAATTCAAAATCTAGTTTCAGTACCTCTTACTAAACTTTCCACAATAAGGCAAGCGTTTCTCAGCCCAAAGGGGTTCTTGAATATAAATTATCAGCATAGAGAACACATCAGATGAAAGAGCAAGCGTTTCTCAGCCCAAAGGGGTTCTTGAAAAAAATTATCAGCATAGAGAACACATCAGATGAAAGTTTAAAGTATATTTCCAAATAAATATGTTCTGAAATAGAGAATTTTGTATCAGTTGTTAGTTCTTGTGATTTCATAAACTCTTTGAAGATTCCTCTTCAAGTAAAGTCATGTGGGTTAAGTGTTTTGGTGTCACTCACTAAAACTATGTTAGTAACAAGTAAAGACAGTGCACACGTCTTCCCACAGCACTGTGCTTGCTGCTTCTAACGATTACATGGGCAGCACAGTCACAGCCATTTCCACATTAGTTACTGAAACTCAGATTACTGCCTATATCTGCACATATCCCTATGCAGATAGCAACCCCTAACTACAGTATGATTACCTGCAATAGACTACTGTATGATCCCTAACTCTTTTGGGATGTACTGGTGTTCAAAGCCAGGCTGGATGGGACTTTGAGCAATGTCATGTAGTGGAATGTGTCTCTGCCTGTGGCAGGGGGTTGGAACTGGATAATCTTTAAGATCCCTTCCAACCCAAACCATTCTGTGATTCTATTCTATGATATAAAGACATTCCTTCCATGTTGCAGGAGACTTACTTCACATACTTTAAGAGTATACCATTTCCCAGAACTGTTATCAGAAAATTATTATGATTTTAATACCCATCATAAGTAGATAAATGAAACTGCTTCGAGTACCTTTCAGACATCTTTACATTTGTTTTCATGCTATTATCGACACATAGTTCCAGTGAAAGATTCTCATTTGTTCCTGTCAACTGATTCTAAAGAATAATGTTCTAGTGTAAGGCTGTTTTACAGGGGGGAAAAAGGAGATAGTATTTGCTTTCCATTCAAATCACCCTGTTTCTGCCATCTGTTGTGACTGTTGAAGATATCACTAGTTGTCCCTGTTCCTCACACAGTACCAACTGGTTTCTTGTGACAAAGGCCTGGAGCATGTCAATTTTATCTCATGATTTTTTTTTGCCCCATCAAAGACCTAGATTGTGAAAAAGCGTAATTCATGTACTTAATACCAAACGAATTTACATCTAAAACTAACAGGAAGAAAAGACATGCCAGCATCTCCTTTAGAATAAGGTCTGCAATAATAAGCTATTCAAAAGGATGAACAGAAAGAATGAATTCATTTACCAGAGTTACTCAAAGTCAACTATCAGGAGATTTGTACCAGGATTGGGCTACTTCTAGATGATGTCTGTTGCAGCTAATTGCAGAGACAACTTGTTGACTACAACCAACCTCAGTCAAGCTGCTTATTGTCGGGTATGCATTTTCTTCTTTTTTCACAATTGCCAATAAAGTAGAAAAAATATGATTGCTGATTGTTTTAGTTAACTTACTGCTTTCATGAAGGCATTGTATTTGGAGAATACTGCCACAACTCATTAGTAAGAGATGGAAAAATCACAAGACAAAGACAAATTCAAGTGCCAAGAAGTAATCTTGTGCTAACTAGTAAACCTATATTAACCTATATTAACTTTTTTAGAATATTTTGCCACATGAATTAAAAAAAACTGCCTGCAAAAATAAGTGACTTGCAGACATAGCTGTAAGGTAAGCTTGTAGAGAACTCAACCAAAAAAGTATTCCCATAGCTCAACAAAATTTTCCAAAACCTTATGGAGCTGCAATTAAAACAAAAACAGGATTTTACAGGCAGCCATAAAAATTATTTTCATCTAGTCACTTTTGCTGTTAATTATGACTTTTTGCACACTCTGCAAAAAGCCTCGAGTCCATGCTCATCATTTACACAGTGGGCTGAAAGCTGCAGTACTCATGGGAAAGAGACTGACCCTGATCAGAGATTATACCTGAAAATAACAGTACAATCAATAAACCCTAATGATGGATAGATGAGGAGCAGATTTCACAGATGGCCTCAACTCTTGGATATTTGCATGAGGTGCTGATTTCTTGATAGGCATGGACCTTGAAGTAAGCCTGTCAGCCAAGAGTGGATGCAGTAAATATCTGCTGGAAATGTGGGCTGGGAAAATGGCAAAATTTTCTGCACTTCCTCACCAGCTTAATGATAGGACTAAAGAGAATACATGAATCAGCATGCATGTCCAAAAATTATTATCTGTCAGTGTAATGTCTTCAATCAGTTTTGCATCCATCACAGAGAAAGGTCTGGCATGCTCAAAGACATACATGCAGATATAGGTGCCAACTCTACTGGAAACCTGAGACAAGAATTCACTGGCATGCTTGGGCACGCTTGCATTTTTTGTTGGAACGGAGGACTGAATGGATTTGTTATTAGCATATTTTTGGACTCAGCTGAGCAAACAGTAACAATGGATGCTTAGTTTGGGTTACTGATTCAACTGGCTGCAAGTTAACCTACCCTTTAGACACCAAACAAACAAAAAAACCAACACAAAAATATCTGAATATGGCTCCTGACAAAAACTGCATAATTAACACATAACTTCAAAATATTCCAAAGAATTCAGTATGTGTAGTGTACGAGACGTTGTACGACACTAAAAATCCCAAGAAAAAATATTAAGACGTGTCTTGGAGAGATTACCACAAAATACTCCCAAAACTGAGAACAGTTTGGCAATCATTAGTAGATAAAAGTAGTAGATAAAAGCACCATACTTAAAGAGAGGGAGGGATGCTTCCTTTTAGCACAGATATTTCATTTGTCTAATGAAATGATTAACCTTCACTTATGGGAATAAGAAAGCAATGACAGTGAAAATTTCTTTACAATCTAGGCATACTTCCTTTACTGCTCAAATGCTAGTGTTTAAAAAGATAAAAGCGATCCCTATTCTTGGAAAATCTCTAAATAGGGATTAGGAAGGCAAGATACAAGCTGGACAAAGAGCAGAATCATACATATATCCTATTTATACAGTATTAAGAACCCAATAACCCATGTTGATGGGTTACTGCAGACACTTCAGAAGTACCATAATAACTTCCCCTAAAAAGGCAGGCCTGATGAGACTGCTATATTGCTCTCAGCCATCAGTCAAATGTGCTGTTAAGAAGACAGCATATGCTAACAAAAGGATACTATTGAAGAAGACAAAAAAATACCTTTTCCCATAAATGCATATGGTTTTCTTGAAGCCCTGTTAATTTGGTTGGAGGACAGGCACAATTTTCACTGCTGATCTAAGTAAAGTTGACTTCGCTTTTCCTTTGAGAATTTAGAATTCAAGATTTCAGTAGCCTCAAGTCTGGTGCAAATGCAATGCTCAAAAGTAACATGAAACCAACTGTACTCCTTAAAATGCAGTATTATTAGTTGCATTTTCAATTTCTTAATGTATACCCTTGTAAGAGAATGCATAAAGACCTGTGCAACACTGTAATATTGCTGTAGCTTTCAAAGCTACATTCAGTTGCACCAAGAACTGCAGAATGTCTACAACGCTTAACCTGAAAATCTTTTGGAACAGAGAAGTCCTTAGTGATACCTTGGGTAAATTGTTGCAAAACTTGACTGAAATGTCATGGTAATTCCATCCTTAAAAAAGCCATGATGAGTGAGTGTACTTAACCCCCAAAGCACAGCTGCTTTTTTTGCCTTTTTAGGTGGTATTTAAACCAAGCAGTACCACAGCTTAACATGACTATTAAGTTCAAAGGTGTAGTAAGTGATTCAGACCATCAACATTTAATACTGTAGCTTTCTCTACACAGACTGAACAAGAAGAAAGCATTAAATGTTCTTGAATTAAAATGCCATAATTGACAAGATGATTTAATCAGACTACAGTAGAAGGCTCTCTGAAGGCTATCTGTCCTGGTGTCACTCACTAAAACTATTTGTTTACAGTAAGTAAAGACAGCACACACATCTTCCTGCAGCACTGTGCTTGCTGCACCTGACAATTACACTGGCAGCACAGTCACAGCCATTTCCACATTAGGTGCTGAAACTCAGACTCCTGCGTACATTCCTGAGCGTTCCCCCACACAGATCGCAATCCCTAACTACGAGTATGATTTCCTCCAGTAATACAGAGACTACTGTATGATCCTGAACTCTTTTGGGACATTCTGGTGTTTGCTTGGAGGGGGCTTTGTACAACCTGGTGTAGTAAGAGGTGTTCCTCCCCATGGCACGGGGTTTGGAACTGGATGATCTTTAAGATCCCTTTCCACCCAAGCCATTCTATGATTCTATGACTTCTGGGAGGACCTTGCATTAGCCAGCCAGTGAACTAAGGGAAGAAGATCCCATTGTATAAAGGCTTACTAAGCTCATCACATTCCTTAAAAGATCCTGAGAAGACCTCTTGACTTCCTTCTAGAACCATGAAGAACACAGCTCATCCAACAATGAAATGTCCTGAGAGAAGTAATATGACCTTGCACGTCAGCCAAATAAATAACTCTGACTACTGCCAAGACACAGCAAATGGTATACTAAAAACTGAACCTTCTTTCTAAAGAATAGAAGGTTTCAGAACTCAATGTTGGTTCCAATAATGAGGAGGAGGAGGCAGGATGTCTGTAGACTTCCACAATGGTTGCTATTGCAGTCTCTTTAAGACTGGTTACAAACTTCTTTCTCAAATGATTTGGGGAAGTTTGTTTTTGAGAACGGATTGAGAGATTCAAGTGAAATTTATTTTATCAGCCAGATCTTTCCATTTTGTTTCCTTTCTCTTTCCTTGGTTGTTTAAGTACTTCCAAGTTTTGAAATCAGCACCAGGAAAAGTCCTTTTTATTTATGTGCATACGCACCTCTGTATGTAAAAAAATAGGGCTGTCTTCAAAACTCCAAGCAAAAATCTTCACAGCCTGAAGAAGTGCTGCGTCCAAGAAAATCAAGTCAGGGAACTAGTATTATGCTATGATTTTTCACATACAGCATTTTTCTCACATAATGTTGCATATTCGTTTACAATTCCTCATTAGCAAATAAATAATTTGGGAAAACTGACAGTTACAGACAAAAATTCCTTGTTTCTGAAATCAAATAAATTGCTGGTTTAGAATCAACTTCTATACGTTATTTTGTCATTTTTAGATTAATGAATGGAGTTTTCAGTGTACGCTGTACAATTTCTTGAATCTTGGAACCTTTTTCTCAAAACTTCTAAAAGCTATCTACTTTTCTACAACTTGGAAAACCAATGTTTTTACAATATTTTTGATGATAATAGACAGCAAGGGTGTTCAACATACAAAATCCAAATTCCATAGTGCAATTTTTATAAAACAAATAGAAGCTATCTCTCCAGGTTTACACAGACATGATATTATGAAGTTTTCAGAATTATTTATAATAAATATATCCTCAGAAGTATTGAATGCTTAATGCACAACCACAAGTAAGGAATTTATTTGGGTACTTTTGTATGACTCACATATGTTGTAGTTTCCAAAAGCAATTCTTCAATTACAGAGGCTGATACATGTAATGTGACTTGACAGCAATATTGACAAATATATTAATTTGGAACATCACAGTGAGTCAATTCAGTGAAGTGGAAAAAAAAATAATTAGATGTTCAGAATCACTCCATTAAATCTAAGAGTCTACATATTAGTAGAAAGCAGGTAAATATAACATCAAATTTAATATAATGGCAATTTCAGAAAAGACCATAGATTGTTAAGGATTTCAATGCCATACACCTCTAACAGAGAATCAGTTTTCTTAACACTATTTGTAGTTTTCCTCTAATGTTTTTGTAAATGCGTACAAATGTGAAACTTGAATGAGCCTTAGAAATTATCTAAAGCATAGCAGTTAACCAAACTGCTCAATAATTTGACATATTATTCCCCATTATTTGGTGACTAAAGTCACTTACTACAAATAATTGTCAGAAACTAAAAAGAAAAACTAGCACTTATATTACCTTGTTAATTTTAATGAGGTTTTGTGTACAGCATTTTAATTACAAATAGTACACATGATATGATTGCAAGGGACACTGCCCAGGAGTATTTTGACCTGAAATTCAGGAAAAGGTATTCGGTTGCTCAGTAAAACTATTGTATTAAAAAGGGTTTCTAAATTAAAAGACACTTTCTTTCCTTTAAAGCTGTGATGTTTTGCAACAAAACATTTCTTAAACAAATACATACTACTCCTGCTTTGGACTTCATAATAGTTTCTAAAAGACAATAATACCCATATTTATACACTCTATGGACTGAAACCCATTAGATCGGTTAATTAAGAAAATAGGTTACATTGCCATATTAAGAGAAGGCTCCCCTAGTCTTTCCTGACAGATATTATTCCTTTATTAATAAGAGAAGTGACAGAGTATAGTTTTTACATCTGAGCATGACATAAGGCCAAGGAGATCTAGAAGCTAGAACTAGGAATCTTGGTATACAGGACTACAACTCAGAATAACGATGTTAAACTGAAAACATGATCTGGGAGAAAATTAAGATGCAATTAAAGAAGGTAAATAGTTTAACTAAGAATAATCATCTGAGAAAATACCAGATGAGGACACATAGCATGTAGCTACACTGGTATTTTGGTGGTTAGAGTTACCATGAGTAAAAGTGATCAGCAATACAATACTCTTGCATAAAAGACAACACACTACCTTGAACTGAAACTAATCTTTACAGTTTACTTGTTGGTAAGGCTACAGCTGTAATTTCCTTATAGAATATTCTCTACCTAAGGAATAAAGGAAGAAATTAAAGGAATTCAGCAGAAAATATTAACTATGAGAGGTCTAAAAAAGGTTACTAAGAAAGCAAAAATTAAATAATGAGGAATCTTTCAGCCGGGAAGAAACAAGTAGAAATGTAACAGATGACAGGGAAAAACACCCAGAATGTGCACGCAAAGTGAAAGCTCATTCTGCAGAAATATTACTTGTTTGTGGTGACCAGAAGGAATCCTTTCCCTAAATCTAGGCTTGTCTTTTCACAGATTTATCATACGTACTTCTCAGTGTCTGGGAACTGAACTTGTAACTGAGATGCAATTTTCTTTAGCCAGTATATTCCACTTTATATCAGTTTCTTGCTTCTGTAAAAACACTACACACAGTTAACTAGTTCCACAATGATTTTATCTACTCCAACCACACCAGATGGGTTTAACAATGAAGTAAAAAGTTTTCTATCATGATTTAAGAGAAGTCTTTAAATATAGCAGTACAAGGTCTGCAAACAGAACTATAAGAAAAAAAGCTGTATAAGCAACCACAGTTTTCAGGTAAAAGCAAATACCTCACCTGTTTCTTCATGTACACCTTTACCCAAAATCCTCAAGGTCTGCATTACCTACAAAAGCAGGCAACTTTGGTTTTAGAACAAATGTTCATGTTCAAAAACCAACCAAACAAGCCCCCCTCAACCAAACAAAAAACCACCACAGCAAATAAAACCCCAAACAAACCACCAAACCCTCCATTCCTAAATTCCTCCTCTTTTCCCCTTTGCCTAACTTCTCACACTTCCATACCTTAATGGCACTTTATATGCCTCACTTGCTTCACCTGGCCATTTTCATTGCCTAAGATTTTGCATGCTGTAAAAGAATATTTGTTGGACACACAGCTACATTTAAGCTTCTCACTTCTAACATGAGCTTCTATCAGCTTTTGATAGCAATCTCTATATACAATTTGGACACATTATCAGAACAGCTACCTTATTAGCAAACAAAGCATTTTGCTTCAGTATATTCTAAATAGGAAAAAAACATATGCCACCTCTGCATAGCTAAAGTACCAGTACTGTGAATTTAACTAAGATGCTGATATGAATAAAATTAACTCAAATATCTGGTTACAGAACTGGGCACTAAATCCATAGGCTTCTAAATATTAAAACTATACAAAAAATCTTAAGTTAAACCCAGCATCACTACATTAATTCATCCTTACCTCTTAGTTACATCCTAGCAGTGCTTTTACAAGCAATATATTCACTTTCACTAAAAAAAAACCACACTGAAAAGTTAGTCAGACAGTTCAGAATGACATCTCCTTTTAACACACTACACATGCTCGCTCCTATGCAATCCAAGTTCTAACTGTCATGCTGTCAAGGAAAATGATAATTCCCTAGTCATATCTTATCTTTTCAAGGAAGTAAGAACTACAGAATATTTTACAATAGAAAATTGTATCATATGTTTAATAAAACCTGCCGCTTGCATGAAAGCCCAGAGAGATGTTGTATTTGAAGCTGACAATGAAAAAGAAAAAAAATAAAAAAACCCAACCAGTGAACAAAACGCACAAAAGTGGGAAGCATTTCAAGTTTTATACATGCCTATCCTTCTATTTCCTCAGCCCTCTCTCAGCTTAATGCAATATAAAAGTCCATTATTAAAAGCCCGAGCATATGTAAAGCAGTCTTAGAGCTGCATTGGGTCATTAACTGTGATAGACCCTCTTAAGGAATATATCCATGTGCTTATTAAGAAAAGTCCCAACCTGAAAATCACTTTAAGTACGGTGCCTTATCAAGGTCTGACAACCAGGTGTTACCTGCAACAACAGATGTACATAGCTAAATGAAGTCTGCTTTTGAATGCTCCCCTAAATTTGGTTCAAATTTGTTCTATTAAAAAACAACCAATCAAAAAACACCCCAACACCAAGACAATAAACCCCCAAACCAAAAACCTACTCATACTTTTTTGATCTATTGAAATTAGGTTCATTGCATTTAAGTTTTTCCTTTGGATTTTTCAACAAATATTGTGAGTTTACCTTGGTATTTGAAAATTTGTAAGTAAAACAGAACTGCAGCTGATAGTTATGGTAGACCATCTCCAGTTAAGCAAGCGAGGTAGTGCAGAACATTCTCTGTAAGGGGAAATTGCCTTATTTGAAATGACCAGAATCTTTCCACCTTCAGTGCAGTTTGCAATGTACATGTCTTTGTTCAGTCTTGGAAAGAAGGAGGTTTCCCAAGGTACAGGTTTTTTGATTAGTTATTTTTTAAAGTGGTTCAATGTTTTTTTGCTTTGTAGAACATCTGTGTGGAGCTCTGTTCACTTTTGATTCCTTAAGTTACTTCAGAAGAACTAAGCAAACTATTTGAGTCTGTCCTTTATATAAATTATGAGCAAAGGGGGAAGAAAATAATTGCAAAACATTTAAACTGGGATTGGATCTCCAGCAGCGTTATAATGATTCACACATTTTATTAAAAGTTTCTGCTTAATCTACAAATGTTCAGTTAAAAAGCCCCAACGAAGTGTGACTCAAAAAGAACAGCAGTTGCATTGACTGTTACGTCATACAACATAACAAACCCACTGAAGTCTCAGGCGTACTGCTGTGCATCTCTTTCTCGTAAGACTGCAGTTTGTTTTTCCTAAACATAACTAAATTGACACAAGGAAACAGGTAAATTTCACAGAAGAGTAAGATGTAGCCATTAAAGATGCCGACCTTACACTTCTAGGGATACTTGATCCTATTCCGCTGCAACAAACCAGAGTGAAAACAACGCCGGAGTGAAACAAGTTGAGCGAACTGCTGGCAGCACCGCTCCCGGCACCCGGGGGGAAGCCGCGGCACCCA
>NW_008237404.1:711350-733313 GCF_000691975.1 Corvus brachyrhynchos
TGACCGAGACAGAGAAGAAGGGTGACGTGCAGATGAATGATAAATGCATTTTTTTCCTGATAAGTTTTGCGGGAAGGGTGGTCAGAAAGGCAGGCAAGAGTGAATACCAATGGGATAACTGAAGAGGAGAAAGGAGTAGGAAAGGATTGTCGGGCAGCAAAGGGGGAAATGTATCCTGTAAAAGTCGGCAAAGGGAAGGGGAAGAGACTAAGGAGATAAGGGTTCGGAGGAAGCCAAAATTTTACTGGGCTTGGCAGGAAATACATGTGAAACTTAGGTGATGGCTGTGGAGAAGAAGTTTAGCTACCCAGAGGTTAGAAAAATGAGTCACTGAGAAAGTGATTTTAACTTAGAGGGGATTTTAATTAGGGGAAATATGCACAAGTGGAAGCATTGGAAAAGTAGGAAATAAGCACTGCAGGAATTGCTGGACAAGAAGGAGCTCTGAGATCAAAAGAACAATTCCCAGCTTGAAAGAGCTAGCGCGTCTGAGCAGAACACACTAAGTTCTTGGTTGAAAGGAGCGGAAGTGTTGCTTCTATATGGAATAGAAATCACCCTATCCAGAAACTTCTTCTGTAAGAATTGTGCAGTATATCTTACCATTTTCTGGCAAATTGTGCCTTCCCATGTGGGTAGTGGAGAGTTGGATTCAACCTCTCCAAACTAAACTCACGTTTACAACCAGTGTAGCAAAGTGGACCCTGACCATCCAGGACTAGCAGTAAAAGCAGTATTTACTACAGACTTGATATCATCCTAGTCCCTGGAGAACTGAATTGAGCTTTAGCTTTTAGCCAACCCGGTTTGAAGAATGTATGGGCATGTAGATTGATTGCTTTTAGCGTTAACTGATTCGAAGTTCATGCTGCTGAATTGAACTACGCAGGAATGTCTACCATCCCTCATGTGGAAAATGACTTGAGATACGATGGCATAAAAACTGGGATACATGGAACTGGAGTGGAAATTTCTGTGTTTACACTGAAGTGTGTAATTGAAGTATTTACTGCAGAAGTGAGAGGGAAAAATGCTGAACATCAAATTAATCTCTTCATCCAGATGATAATTTATTGTTGGAATAACCCCTTCTTCCATTGACCTCCTGCAACTTTTTGACCTACAACACTCTGAAGTGGTTTTTTTTTTTTGTTTTTTTTTGGTTTTTTTTTTTTTTTAAAGTCAGAGTTTTATTCTGGTCTATTCTAACCTCTTGCATCTCAGCTATTGTGAGACAGGTGTAATGAACTGTAGTAAATTTGTGTCTGGCACAAGGCTTGTGCTGTATGAGTGATGCACAATAAATGGAGTATTGTAGGCACAGGCTAGCCAGGGTATAGATTGGATTGGGGAAAAAAAAAAAAAAAAGGAAAAAGGAAACAAAAGGTATCCTAGCCTGCTTTGGGGTAGAACTATGTAATCTGTATCTTTCCCTTTGGTTTTCTCTCTGTGTTTTCCTTCCTGCCCTTTATTGTGCAGAATCTTCCTTCTTCTTGTGGCTCATCAATCCACCACTGTTCTAATGTCTAAAACTAATTTTACATATTTTGTATGTATATAGAAATTTGTATAGGAATTGTTAACAGAGATATAGAGGATGACACTTGCATAAAAATCTCTTGCATAAAAATGATGTGCCAGCCTGGACTTCCAGTTGCTGTTGTAGTATTGGGGAAAATAATGATGGTTAAAAATAAATGTTTAGCTGGTTGTTCATAGGAGTTGGAAGTTCTCTGGCAGTTACCTGTGGAGCTGCTGCTCAGGACTGGTGAAAATCTTGTATATATGAAGCAAGGTGAGATCAGCATTTTCAAGTAATTTCTGAGCTTTGTCATCCCTGATTTTTTTGGTGATCATTATGAAGATCTGTAGCTCACCAGGAAATCTATTGTGAAAGGCCACTCTCTGAGGTGCTGTTTGCTACCAGTTTGTATTGTGTGTAACAAACCTCTTTTGGTTCCTTGTCTGAATTTGAGATAATGAACTGCAAATTATTGTCCTGGATGCACTAGCAGGTTTAATCAAAATCAGTGAAAAATTCAATCATTTTCTTAAAAATATGTACTTGTTAACATGATCTATACTTGTTAACATAATCCATAATGTACATGGATTTGTAAATCCAAAATATATTTTAAAAATTCTTGGTATGGGTAAAATGCTCACAGCATGCTTTAGTCACTGGGACAGCATTAGAATTTGATATGTTGATCACCTAGATTCAATGGTATTAATAACTTGTGCATAAGAATCTGTTCCATATAAAATGAAATATTGTATTATGGATACCAACTATAAACTCCCTGAAGAAAACACATTTATTCTGAGTCACTCTGTATTTTCTTTTTGAAGACAGATTGCATATACAGTGGAATAAACAGGGAGTGAGAGATAAATGTAAAAATATTTGGATTTGTAATGAACTGTCTAACATGTTGATCAGGTTGGGTTTTTGGCATCTATACCATCATGTAAACAGTTGTGTTCACCTTCTCCTCCCTCACCTGTCCCCACCACCCATCCACCCCTCGTTGGCCATGTTGCTTATGTCTTTTTCTGGATTCCTACTCAGCTGTGACAGAAGCTGAATAGCTTTCCTGATAAAGAAACTCAAGGTCAGAGTTGGGAATAGCTCATACTGACAGCATAGATCCACCTGTACTCAGCTGGATCATAGCAGCTTGCTCATCATTCTCCAAAGTTGTAGCCTTTGGGTTGTGCTATGACTTCTCACTGTGCTGTCGTGTGCCATGTAACTGTTAATCTGCCAGCATGGGCCAACCCTTCAAAATTTGTATACTGGACTGTGAAACAGCCAGGTTGTCTCTGGGAAATCTGTGGTTCATGCTACAAATCCAATACTGTTCCTTGAGCACTTAAAAAATAGCAATGACTGCCCCCCCCCAAAAAAAAAAAAAAACCCAACCAAACAAAAAACCTCCTAACAACAAAACCAAAATAATGCTCTAGAATTCTTAATGTTTTCAAGGATTACAAGGATTATGCCCCAGTGATCAGCTTCCTTCTGAGAAAAAAAGTCTTAGGTGGTTCTGTAAGGCCATCTCCTTGGACACTGTGTAAGTTCAAGTCTGAAAAATGCAAGGTGATCTGTCTCAGGGCTAAAGGATGCAACAACTGTTCTGTGGCTATGTGCCATATGACCTGCTTTTTCTGTCAGGACCTATACAAAACATAAAGCAAGCTTTTGACAGCATATTATCCCCTTCAAGAAAGACAGGGCTTTATCTGAGCTCCAAGGTCAGGTATCAGTAATAGCTCCCCTCTTGAAATCTAAGGATAGAGTGCCAAGGTGTTTCTTCACATTCAGACCTAGAGCCCATGAAAAGAGCCCAGGCTAGGTATAAGCTCCAGAGGACTGGAGCCCATGGGCAACCTTTAGTTGGGAATTACACTGTGCTTCTTATAACCCCAAGCTCCTGAGAAATTCATACATTCTCCTCTTCAGTTTTTCTGTTGCCCATTTTATTTCTCACACTGCATCTGGAATCCATGATTATCTCTCCAAGTTGTTTACGCTCTTTATACAGGCAACAAAAAGTTAAGTGCATCCTGAGCATTCTGAAGACTGCTTTTGAAGATTTCTGGCTACTCCTGTTGACTCTACAGGCACTCGGGCAATGATTTCAGGATTCATTTGTAAACTGAGGTCTGCAGCCTTTTCTGGCACCTTCTCCATTGAGGGGCCCCAGAGTGTAGGTATTGGTTCAGTCCAAGGCTCCTTTTGATGCAAACCTGCTAGATCCAACCAAGAGGAAACCCAGACAGGATAGTTTCCTAGGTCATTCCTGGCAGGCAGTTTTTTGCATGCCTTCCCTGTCTCCTTTTTTCCCTTCAAACCTCTTAAGATTTTTTCCTCTTATATTTGAATGTACACTTTCAAAGATTTCTTGCTTCAATGCAATTTTACTGTAATTAATTCAGACAACACATTTTGCTTGTCTTTTTGTACCCTTTAGGCCTGACCAATATGAATGCACTGTTAGCAGAATGAACACAGTTCTCATTCCAGCAGTTCTGTACCAATTTATATTTAATTATTTTCTTCTCAGTTGCTATTTTATCTTTTTTCCCCCCTCTATCTGTGGAGAAAGGGATAAACTAATTAGATTTTAAATGCCATATTGCAGTTCTGAGTAAGGTATTACTCATTAAAAATAACCTTTTATTATGACCCATTTTGTGACAAAATGTGTCTTGTTGGTCATGCATTGTCCCTAAGTGAAATTTTTAACAATTAAAAAAATTAATTCTACCTACTTAAACCAAATCAGTCAGTGATACAATGTAGCTGGATAGGTTTTTTGGTAGTGTCGTGGTAAAGGTGGTTCATAAGCATGAAACTGTTGTTGTAAAGCAATTGTAGTAGGGTGGCAATTGCTTGAAAAAATAATTGTCTCACAATGATGTATGGTAAAATAGTGTAATATATTTAAACTGGTCAAATATGAACACTAATACTTGTCTTTTTCTTTTTTTGAAAAAAATGGGATTATTTCCTGAAATTATTAGAATCTTTTTCTGTAGTTATACAAAGAAGATGGATCTCTGTTGTAGGTATTCTAGCAGTGGTTATAAACAAGCCCTTTAATATCCTTCTGACAAAAGGGTTTAGAACATTGTTAACAAGGGTTTTCTGCTTTGCTTTGGTTCTGGTTTTACTTCTTCTATCTAAATTATGCTATATCTCTTGCCAAATTGCTATCAACATGCATGTGGCGTAACAATTTTATTTTCAAATCTTTACTGTCAGCCGAATAATGTCCTTTCATGACAATATCTATGGAAGTGTGAATTCCTTGGAGGCTTTATAATAGTAATCAGTACTTTTGAAATTTCTTTTGTGCTGTTATTCAGACTTTAGCAACTGAAGAATTTGTTGACTCACTAGTTCTTGTGTCATCTAGATGAATTCATGCTTGCTCTATGTCTTTTAGATGTACCGAGTAATGGTAATAATAAATCTGGTGCTTCAGTTATGTTACTACATTGAAACGTTATTTTACATCATTCTTTTACTGTGCAGTAGTTGTGCTGGAATCACCTCAGCTATCATGTCTTATATCTGTCATAAAATTTTAAGTTTAGTTTATATTATTATGTGCATCTCTGTTTCACTTTTAAGAGTATGGATAACACGTGTCCGAAGAAGGAGCACAAGGAAAGCAAATAACAATAAAGAAACAAAATCTCGCTCATTACAACCATCAGTATAGAGACAAATTAATACATAGTAGTGCTGTCATGAACAGGTCATGAATTCTATCCTGTTTGTAGGCTGTTAGGAATATATACAACTCACTTCAGCTGTTGTACTGAGTATGTTCAGTTGTATACGTGGCTAGATATTTACAGCATGAACCATTACTTCATGTACAATAATGAATAGAGAAGTCCCTTAATAGTACCTAAAGATAAAACCATTTAGAATAGTCCATGAGAATCAGTGCTCAGGTCTTATCCCACAGTCTCACAGGTGGAACAGAGATGTGCCCTCTGCTGTGCCATTGCTTCTGTCCTGACTCAAAAAAGAAAAATTTGGACTGTTATGAAATCCCCAGACAATTTGGAGTCTTTCAGAATTGCTTGTTCCCAATTAAATTTCACCCTTCAGTCTCGAGGCTACAATGGTATTTGAAGCTACATTCTTCTATGAGAGGTCAGTGGCAGAGTACACCTCAAATTGTCCCTTATCTGCTTGTAGTAGAATTTCTAGTGTATATTCTTACAGAAGTTCAGAAAGATTCTGAAGTTAGATTCAAGTGTGGCAGATCGCTTATGACTTCTAAAGGAATACAGGAGCTTTTGAGATCCCTCAGTCCTGTGTTTCTGCTGTTTCAAAACACAGTGAAGAAACACAGATAATTTCCCACTGAAAAGGAGGGAATTATAGCAAATGGCAGCCAGAATAAAATAGCTACTTTAGAGTTGTGGCTACCTTTGCAAAATTGAAGTCCAGTTCCATGAAAATACAAGAAATTTCAGGAACAGTAGCTGAGATGAAATAGCCATGAGGAAAGCCACTATTAAATTGTAGAATCCTTTAGCATATTTTTCTCAGTTAGAAAAAAGTATCTCAGACTTTATTTTAGTATTAAACATATATTTTTTTCTCAAACAAAATACAATTATGTCATTGAAAAGGATGACCAAATAGATCCTGCTTCTGTGTAACTAGTGCAGGATATAAATTTTCTTTACAAAATACAAGTTAATTTAGGATAAATGTAATAAAGGTGAGAGTTGCTTATATAGAAATAATGTAGGAAAAATGTTTTGAAATCTCCTATAAACTCCCACTACTCCTATTCTACTTCAACTTTTTAACCCTTGGTGTTATTATAGGCATAAATGTAGTTTCTGAGCAACTTGTTATTTCTAGGATCTTTATTTCCACTGCTGATTTTGTGAGCATGTTGGTCTAATTCTTTAGAAGTGCTGAAGAGTGAAGGAACAAAAGGTTAGATATCCTTCCGTGGGCAGTGTTTCTTAGCTCTGTGCTTAACCTCTGTGTTATTTTGGATTTCATTATGAGAATCATATCTTTGATTGCACATTGTGTGTGCCTTATGGAACCTAAAGTAAGTTCCTCTATTTCAGACTGAGAAGCAGAGTCTCCATTAGCTATGAAGATTAACTGAAATCTGATGCATTCTAGTGTGAATGAAGTATGTGTATATCTGAAGCCATATGCTTAAAATTACCATCACAGAGTAATTACTTCATTCATTATTTTTTAATGAAGTAATTGAATTAATTACTTACTACTTCATAGAGTAGTTCTGTTCTAAAAGGAGCTCTGGAGGTCATCTTCGTTCATTCCCTGCTCAAAGCAGGTCTAATTAGGTCAGGTTGCTGTGGGCCATGTGAAGCTGAGCCTTGAACATCTCAGAGTCTGTAGACAACCTCTCTGGGTAACCTGTTCAAAAATTGGATAACCCTCAAGATAATTTCTTACCCATAATATCTGCTCAGAATTTTCTGTGTTTCAATCAGTCTGTTTCCTCTCCTCCCACCCCAGTTCACCTCCAAGAAGAGTCTGTCTCCCTCTTTACAGTATCTGTAAATGCAGGTGAATGCAACTTGATTTGCATAAACACATTAGTGGATATATTCCTAGGAGATGCGGGAGACGTAAGTCCACTTATTTCTGTTTCTCTGAGAGAAACAGAGCCACCACTTTTGCTGTGTCTCTTTAATAGAAGCACTTGTAGTTCTCTGTGCAGGGCTTGCATGTTGGGTCCTTTGGGCTGTCTGTTGTGTCTCACTTCAGGTCAGGTGGGATCCTGGCACTGAGCTGTGGAAGCCGGGTTGTTCTGAGTATGTGTAGGTTCAGAACTGCTGGTGACTAGAGGGTTTTACATCAAATCAGGAACCCTGTAAGATTAGGTGCACCACTGAGCCACAGTTTTGTCTTACAGCCATGTAAATATTATAAGACTCATGTCAGTTGGCCATCTATAGGGTCCAGTGTTCTTTGATATGCCCTAGGGGTGTCTTACCTGGCACCCAGCAGTCTGCACCTTCCCTTCTTGTCCTTTGTCCCATAAGGGTTTCTTGGACAACACAGGACAACTCAAATGACATTAGACACTTTAATGTGGATGTATGCTCATCCCCATTGTGTGTTTTTTTGCTCCTGCTCTAAGGATAGGATTCGGTTTGAGATTTAGAGACCGTCACGCAACTGCCCATCTCTATCTAACTGTAAACTAAAGATTTACACTTCCATTATCGTCAGCAGGATCTGGGCCTTGATTCACCTTCTTACACAACCAAGCAGGCATGGTGTGCTCTAGCACATCCAAGGCAGCCATGGGATCAGAACGGTGTGAGATGGGATTTGTAGGAGACCACTGGCCTTGTGGGGCAGCAGCTGGAAGCCTGTTAAAACAGAGTACAGAATCTGAAATCGCAGTAAACCTTTCCTGGCTAGCTGAGAACTTGTTACATGCTTATTTCTTTCTTCCCTTCAGGATATATGTGGAAACTTCTTACCCCTTCTGCTGCTTCTGCTTCACCATGCAACAGTATGTCATCCTGCTGTCACCGTTCAATTATCACTTAATTGAAAATTGGCTTGATTATGAATTACATGCTTATTAAAATCAACTTAAACATAAATTGCTGTTCAATAATATACTTTATGTCATTCAATGTTATTAGTAAAGATGCTATGCTTTTTTCCATACTTCATTGATGCTTATTTCAAACTAATGAATAAATATTTTATTAAATATTTTATTAAAATGTAATGAAAAATACAACTTCTTCCTTACATGCAGTTTTTGTAGCACATGAAATGTACTTTTCAGACTTCTTCTCTAGATCTGTTAGGTGCAGTTGCTTCTAGTTATCTTTCTTTTAAGTTACAAATATGTATGTATAATGCATCTACTTTTATATATAGCCATACTTTTCTCTTTTACAGTGTGTACAACAATAAATCATCTCATTAAGTAATTTCAGAAATACATAATGAGCAACTTTGGGATATAAACTTTATTGTATACATGAGCTGAAGTCTTCATAACTATCCTTGAAAGAATTTTTTGACTGGTGGGATTAATTACATATCACACAGATGCCTGTCATGCACTCTGTTTACACTATAGGGAAATGAAATAGGATAGTTAATTTTTCTTTATTTTGTTAAAATGCCAAGGTTTAATTAAACTGCTTCAGCTTAAGGGTTGCACAGCTACTTTCAGCTGTCATAAAGCATACTAGAAATTGATTTGTCATTGCCTGCATGCCCAAGACATTCAGCAGGCATTGTAATTTCACTCAAAATTGTTTTTATTCATCATAGCTGATTTTCAATTTCTAAAATTTGTATGAGAAACAGAGTGTATTAAAATAAGTTTCATCCATATGCTCAGGGAGTAAAAACAATGCAGGTGCCAAATAACTGAAATCTACGTCCAGTTTTGAATTAACATCTGGGGTTTGTGTTTTATGTGAGATTTTTATAACATTGAAATTTCATGCCTGTTTGAACATTTTACATAATCATTCCAGTTATACAATAACAATTAGACAGCATCATTAATTAGCAAGGCAATTATGAACAATAAAAACATAGTAACAGACAATGAAAACTAACCACTTGCTTGCAGCAATACATACTTGCACATAAAGTATAATAACCACGATACAGAGGATTTTTAAAAATATTGGCAGAAGGGACATTAAGCTTGCTCACTTCAAGCACTCCACACCCAGCCTTCAGTGATGTGAGAAAAACAGCCACCATGCTGAACAAGAGAATGCAGCCATCACTGAATCTGCATTTCCAATGCAAAAAGCACAAAGGCAAAAGCTACATATCTAAGAAGGCCCTTAGTGCTGTCTTTAAACACTTGGGGAAAACTGGTGTTAACAGAATCCTTTTTCCTCTACCGCTGTCTGAGTTTGCAGTGAAAGCTCCAGCTGAAGTCTGTACATGGTGTGCTTCCAGCATGCACACAACTGCCTGGAGTTTGGTCATATTCTGTATCAGCTTCTGTGCTAATGAACGTGTAAAGTTTCACACATAATGCAAGGGAATAATTGCATGATAGGAGTACAACTAAAACAAGTACTGTCTGCCTGGGGTTCACTCCCTAGGTTGGGATCCCATATTAGGCTCATTGGGATTTCATTTTCGATTGAACCTTCCTGTTTTCCATTTCCCAAGGGTAGCTAAAATTTTTTTAGCTTCTCTGGCTCTAATCAACATGGTGTTATTTAAAAAGTTCTGTATCTCAGTTGGCAGGAGAGTATAAAAATTCTGATATTTTTAGTCAAGGAACTGATGGCTCTTGATCCTAACCTGTAATTTAACTATGGATTAAGTGTTTTCTTTAGTGGTAGAATGAGAATAAAATACGTGACTTAAATCAGAGAGGAGCTGATCTGAAGCTGTTTCCCATCCAGTTTCCTTCAGCCAAGTTAGAGGCACCTAATTATTTTTAAAAGGCTGAGCTTGGATTCTCTTACATACTTGTAGTTCGTGCTGCCTAGCTTAGTTTGTCTTTTGCTTGCCATGCAAACAGACCTCTCTTCTTGACCCTTCCCTGATCTGAGCATGTGGTTTACAACTAGCAACAACTTATTAATTGAGCATTAAGCTTTTATGCACCTCTCATCGGGGTCTGTATGTGAGGTGAGAGTACAAACCTTTGAGAGCGATGTGAACAACTGCAAATACAGTAAAAAATTACATTCTGACAGTCTTATCAAAGCCTAGTGACAGAATAAATTAATTTTAGCAAATTGAACATAGAGTTCTAGGATATAGTTACTTATATTAACTATTAAAGGAAAGTAAGCTGAATCTTTAGGCACTACAGTAATAGAAAATTTATAGTATTTCAGTGAGGTAAAGTGATTTAATACATTCCTTGTGTGGCCTCCACCAATTTTTTTTTTTTTGTATAGACATTGAGATATTTAAAACAATTACAATTGCATAGAAATTTGTTCAATACATTTATTTGGAGAAGCAAATGGAATGAGTGTTCCTAAATCTCCAATACCATCTTGGGAGGAGAAGTAGGAACTAGATCATCATGTGGTGTAAACTGGCATGGATCCTTTCCTCTTATTGAAGGTGATGCTGCTCAGAATGTGAGCTATAGAATTTAGACATAGGGAGTAAAATCAGAAAGGAAAACCTTTCCTTTCATGTATGCCCATCAAGCACTTCAGTGTTACTTCATTTAAAGTAAAAATCATTCAGCTGACATAACACACCTTAAGATCTCTAAGTAAAATTCTTATTATTGTTGCATGGTTTGTGGAACAGTAGAGAACCTTGCATTTTAATTTGCTAAGGTTTGTTTATCACACTTGGTTTATTTTAAAAGCAGACACTGTGAAGCTGAAAATACTTCTTCTGGGAAATTGCCTTCACTTTTTCCCCTTGCTTCAACTGTCGTGTGCTTCAGATCCAGTAAGTGACATTATTCATATGCATTCATGCAGGGATGCACCTAATAGGCTCACAGGAGTGAGTCATTAGTTGATTGGCTGTAACTTGATTGCCTGTGGATAACTTTCACAGGTCTATTTCTTCATTTCAGCAAGGAATGGAAGCTGCCACACCTCAGTCTGCATAATTATGAATACAGTTTTTATTGTCATGAGGAAACGTTGATACAATTATAAAACATCCAGTGCAAAACATTCAGTTGGTGATGTCTTCAATAACACAAGGGTATTCAAAAATCAAACCATACTTAAAGGTGTCCTAAAAGAGTGAAAAAGGTCCTTTTATTTTGCTTTATGATCAACATTTTAGGAGCATAATCAAATAGAAGACACAAACTTTCTTGTAAGAAGGGGCTGTCCAGGGTGCCTGGTTTGGTGAAAAAGTGTAAAACATACAAGTGGTAACTCAAGATGTTCACAAGACAAAAAACATATGTAAAAAACATAATAAACTTAATAAAACATTTATGCAAAATAAACCAGCTATGTCTATCAATAATTTTTGGGGAGGTTGTTTTTGGAAGATATACCAGACAACTCGTTAACAGGATTCAGTAGTATTTTAGAACTTTGTTTTCAAAATTCCTTTGGAAATTTCTAATCTCTGAGAGAGGAAAGAAATGCTTGTTTTCAAGAAATGTTTATCAAACATTGTTAAAAACCTTTATCTAAGCATGGATGATTACAGAACAAGTGGTTAGAGGGACATCTCTTCTTAGTGTTGAGACAAGCAAAAACACCTTGCTTTCTCAATCTCCTTTCAAAGGTAACAGCATCCCTGTATCACACACACACACAACTATTCTTGATCTATCTGCCTCCCAGCTCACCTGTGTGTTCATGATGTTTCTCTGCATTAAAGGGTTTGTGAGTATCTTTGTAAAGAAGAACAAATAGATTAAGTTTCACATAATAGATGTCAGTAGCTATGTATCCCTTCCATTACTTTTTTTATGAATCAGTCCTGGAAGTTTTGTGTGCATATTTCAGTTTATCTTTAAATTTCAAATATATTTATTATTTCTTCCTGCTTTGCATAGATCTTGTCACAAGTTAAAGGAGTGTTTTTATCAGGTTGCTGATAGGATAATGGTAATGGAAATTAATTAGAGGGGAGAAGAAAGATAATGTTTGTGTTTCCTTTATGACTCAGATGAAAGGAAATAACAATAAATGAAATAACAAGGGGTGAAAGCAGCATACAAGAGAATCTGTAGATGTATGTATCACAGTCAGTCATTTCAGGGTGAGTAGCAAACAGCCATCATTCAGAAATGTATTTTTAACAGGTTTTTACTGTGGTTTGAGTTTGAAATTTTGCTGTGACAGTGCAAGTGCAATTATGAAAAAGAGTTCATTTTTCTTAAACTGGCAGAATTAATTGCTCCTTTATAAATTAATATCTCTCTCCACTGATTAGAGAGAGGGCCTGGATAATATAAAGGTCTTTAATGAGGATAGATGAATAAATGGGGATAAAACAAGGAAATGTGAATTCTAAGTGATGTGTCAAGTTTTTTTTAGAAATGTTTATACTAGCAATATTTGAAAAAGCAAAACCTTTTTATGCTGGATGAAGTTTGCATGTATGTTATCATATGGCTCTGTAACACGTCCGTGACATATCCTCAATATGTTTGCTTGCAGAGCTGCTGCCAGCGAAACACTGATGTTATAAGGCCTACATAGATGTCATAAAAACATAAACCAAATTACAGAATTTTGTGCTGTTCTGTCATGCCCGTTCCCACCAAGACAAAATCTGTGGGGATTAGGATTGCTAACATTATCATGTTAGTGGTACTAATGGTATTAGCTCAAGGGACACATTGCAACTCTAGTTTTATTTTCTCATGATCGAACAGGAAAGCTCTTGGTCAGATGAATTTTTGCCACATATGCATTGTCAGGTAATTTGGGCATTCTGAGTAATGGTTGAAAAGAACAGGGAGAGTACTCTGTTTCAGCTTGATACAGTTATCCTGAAGAAGGTTTATCATGAGGATTACGCTGACAGATGCTGCATGCTATTACTTGTAACAATCTAATTAAATACATGCGCTAAAAGCATACTCACAGTCAAATGGTCACATAGTAACTCTCTCATCTCTATAGTCTCTTTTTGGAGTTGGCTCCAGCTTAATTATGAGAACTGTGGAGCAGTGGTGCACAGTGGAGTTGCCTCCTGTTTCCCCAGACCACCTTGTCTTAGTGTTAGTTTCAGTCAGGTGGTACCACTGATGTGTCTCACCAAAGGTCATCACAGAAGCATGCTGCCACCTGGCTGTTGATATGAGACTAGATTAATTTAAAAATCAACTTTAATTTATCATGAAAACTAGTACCTGACCGATTACTGAGCTTCATGGACTCAGGGAACCCTTTTTATGCACAGCTCTTATTTTGTAAGACTCCTAATGGACCACTGAACTTTTCTGCGTCCCTTCAGAGGTGTTGAAATAATGCTGATCACTGCTGACATCTTTATTCCATTTCAGTTTTTCTCTGATTAATGCATGTGTAATAATTATCATATGGCAAAGGTCTCCACATAACAGACTTTATTTGCTTCCCTAGACTTAATGAACATCATGTGCATGGTATGTTTTGCTGATATCTTGTCCTTTATCCATGGGTGCTTATACAGGTAATAGTGCATAATATAGCAGAACAGACTGCCATATGGATCACAAAAGAGTAACAGCCTGTTCCCTGCAAAATACAGAGGTCGTCAGGCCATCCCATTAATAATTCACATAAAAGTGAAAATAGATTAGCCTATATTGAGAATTTAGTATGTAGGGAATGGAAAATATAAGATAAGGTTAGGGGGTCATCCAAATTGAATGCAACATGATTGCATTCAATAAAGATAACGTCTTCATGCTTTTCTTGCACTCTTCAGCCTCTGGCCTCTAGAATTTGTTGTTTCCATCTTGGATTGCACTGGGGAAGGGCCAGTTAGGAGTACAAATTCAGAATGGAATCAGAGTTTTTAAAAATTTTTTTTAAATGTCAGTGGGAGGAATAGAATCTCATATTACTTGGAAAAGGGGATATTACCTAATTCTGATGCACAGATCTGTCCTAGTTTAAGATTGTTCTCAGTTTATATGGGGTGAGTAGAGAGTCCATAGATCACAGATTGCAGCCATAAGACAGGCAGCTTGCTATTTGGCAGAGGTGCCTGTAGTCTCTGCCTCCTGAATGACAGACACAATGATTAGGTAAAAGGAACAGGATAAATCTTGTAGGAAAGCAGGCAATGTAATTTATGCAAAGAGCAGCTGATTAATTTAAACATATTGTAAGTAAATGATTGATTAATAGGCATGACTAATACATGAATTAAGTCAAATTTTTCAGCAGCAAACACTATGGGCTCACATTTTAAATCTGTGTCTAATTACAGTGATTATGCATGCCAACCAAATAATGACATATACAAGTAGCCATTTAGATGCACAACTGGCCATTTGTATATAAATTTGCATGCAATCATGTTATAGGCTCATTAAGTACAGAACTTTGATTAATTTTGTGGGCACTGTCATTCGCTGAATGAAGTAGATCCTCAGAGAAAAGTATTTTGTGACCATACAGTTAAATACATCACCCAAGCACTTGAAAACAAATGTAAAGTGACACAGGCAAATCCTAAGCCTAACACTTTCTTATCTCTGCATAGTTAATTTTGCAGACTTAGTGTTTTAATTTTTTTTTTTTGCATTGCTTTTAAATTGCATAATTAGCATTCAGATTGAGGCCTACATATAATCATTAATTTTTATATCTAAATAGGTTTGTAAGGTAAGATCCTACTATCCTTGTGGTTCTGAAATCTAATGTTCTTCAAGCTACTGTGGCCAGGCTGGGTAAATGTTAACTCATTTTCTAAAAGGGTGGCCTTTTCAAAAGCATGTAAGTAACTTGGAAGCCTGTCCCATTTTTACAGCGCGACTTAGTGATTTAAAATCATAGACTTGGAGACTGCTGTTGGAATTAAGACTCTTGAATCCCTTGCATGTGTCTGGATATCATATCCAAACCTTTGTTTCATAGTATCTGAGGAGCATATTTTAATAGCTGTATAATTACCTCAAATATTTATAGGTGGTAAATGAGGATTTAATACTATTTTATTATTTGATGTATGAACTGCTTATGGCTGCCTCTGTCTTTATCTAAATGTCTTTGCAAATCTGGCCTTAAATCACTTTTGAGAAAATTGTGGCTTAGTATTCCAATTAACTTAGGTACTTTAGAATGTTGACTCAATATATTAACTCTCCAGATTTTAGTGTTTTTCATCAATCATCTATCAAAAAAACCCAAAACCAAATTGGTTTGAAATCTTGATCTTTAATCCTCATAGTAACCATTGTAGCATGAAGACCTTGGGGGAAAATCTGGAGAACCAAGGACCGAGTTTCTAATTGATTTTTCTTTAATCCATAAATATCCCCAATATTGTCTATGATTGTAAAGTAGTATTGAAAAATGTAAAGTGTTATTGAAGAAGAGTACTCTCTAGGTTCTCAAAGGCACCTGCAAGTCCCACAAATAATAATATGTATGTTAATCAAGTGCCATTTTCTGAAGTGCTTTTATGACAGATTTGATTTTCTCCCATGCTTGTGATAAAATTTTTGAGTCTACAGTTAAAGTGGAAATCTGTGAGAGTTCTACAGGTGCCTGGAGCTATTAGTTTTAGTGTCATGTCAGTTAGGATATCTGTACCTCCATTAACAATTAGAAGAGGCTACTGGATCAATAGTCTTTCAGGGTTCACAGCTATGATATATATTGCCTGATGTTCACTGAGCCCTAAGCCGTCTTTTCCAGCTGTTGCTCTTGAATAGCCTTCAAAAGGAGCATCACATTTTAAATCTGAACAGGCAGCTTTGTTGCCTTTTAATGGTAGAACAAGACTGGTAGAACAAATTGTCTCTGTGAACTTTTGTCTGCAAGTTTAATTCTGATGAGGTTCATTACTTTTCACAAAGGAGAATACTCACACCCCTTTGTTTTAATCTGTGAAATATTCAGATAGACCACATAGTTTGGCTTTCTTTCACACTTGTGATTACTTTTGAAGAGAAACTCAGTGTTTGTAAATGTTACCAAGTCACAGAACAGCTGAGGTTGCAAGGGACCTCTGGAGAACATCTAGTCCAACAGGGGTCAGCTAGAGCATGGCCATCTCCAATCAGGTTTTTAGTCTCTCCAAGGATGTAGACTCCAAAGTCTTTCTGGACACCCTGTGCCAGTTCTTGACCACTTTAATAATAACAAAGCTTCTTCATAAGTTTAAGTGGACTTTGTTGAATTTAATTTATGCCCATTGCTTCTTGTCCTGTCACTGTGCACCACTGAGTAGAATCTGGTTCTGTCTTTTTTACTACTCTCCACCAAGTCCTTATAAACATGGATAAGATTCTCAATGAACACCCTCTTCTGGAAGTTAAGCATCCTTTCTCAGTCACTTGTATGTTAGATGCTTCAATCTCTAAAAATCCTTTCAACTGTCTTCACAGTTCTTCACTGGACTCACCCCAGTATGGCCATGTCTTTCTTGTACTGGAGACTCCAGAGGTGGATACAACACTCCAGAGGTGGCCTCACCAGTGGTCAGTTTGCTGGCAGCATTCTCCCTAATGGTGGCCAGGATGCTTCTCATCTTCTTTGATGGAAGGAAGCATCAATGGCCCATTTCTCCTGCCTGAGGTTCCTCTGAATAGCAGCACAGCCATCTGGTATATCGACATTTTCTCCCAGTTTTATACCTGAGGGTGCAGTCTGTCCTGTTGTCTAGCTCATTAATGAAATTGTTAAACAACATTGACTCAGTTTGACCCCTGGGGTACTCTGTTAGTGGCTGGCATCCATATGGATTTCCTGTCACTGATCTCAAGGCTTTCAGAGTGGCAGTTGAGCCAGTTTTCAGTCTACCCCATTGTCTACTTCCCTATTCTGTACTTCATTATCCATGTTATAGGATACAGCAACAAAATGCTTGCTAAAGCCAAGGTAAAAAACATTCAATATGTTTTATGATGGAATTTTATGATCAAGTGCTGTCACATTGGTTAGCCTGGTTTTTCCTTCATAAATCCGTGCTGACTACTTGCGATCTTGCCCTTCTTATATTAGGAATTGGCTTCCAGGACTATCTGATTCCATCACTTTTCTAGGGATTTGAAGTAGGCCTGACTGGTTTGTAGTCCCTGCCCTTCTTGCCTTTCTCAAAGATAGGAATGGCTTTTCCCTTCTTACAGACCTCATGACCCTCCTCTAAGCACCATCATGAGTGGCTTTGCAATCATAGAACCATAGCATCATAGACTCATAGGATAGTTTGGGTTGGGAGGGACCTTTCAAAGTCATTTATCCCAGTGCCCCTCCTGTGAGCAGGGACATCTTCAAAGAGATCAGGTTGCTTCTGCCACAGTTGTGTGACTTTTTGTGCATGTGGATGGACAATTTTTGAGCATGGAAGAAGTGATCCTTGAAACTCAATCAGCTCTCCAGGGCCTCTCATCTCTCCAGGATGGTCTCACATAGGATGCTTCCAAACAAATCCCTGAACAGATTAAAGACTGCTCTTCTGAAGTCCAGGATTGTGGTCCTTTTATTTGTTTTGTTTCTTCTTCTCAGGAGGAGTCCTCTCTCTTAAAGCAATAAAAAAAAATCCTTTGCCTGTTTATCTCTTCTTAAAGAACTGTATTATATGGGTCCTCAAGTTCAATTATGCTTGTAATTATTTGTAAAGTATTGGAAGAATGTTAACCATATTAGAAGATATCTATTCTTGAAGACAGAAAATACAATCTACTTAGTACTTACATTGTAGTTTGGCTAATTCATGAAAGAATTGAGATGAAATCATATAGCAGGAATACTGAAAAAAAGGAGTCATAAACAAGGGGAATAGATACGGTGTTGGAATTAAACATTATCATTGCAATGGCTTTAAGCTTATAACAATTCATATTATCCCCACGTGCAATACAAGAAGAAAATTCCTGAGGGGTTCAAGGGAGACATAGAAGGTTATGGATTATATCTTATGGATATCAGTCCTTAACAGAAGACAAATGAGAATCACTTGCGTCAAAAATCAACATTTCAAATGCATTTCATTTAGGGGTAAAATGCTTGTATGATAAACAAGACCTCTTCTGTAGTAAGCTCTTCAGAACAGGACTGTACATATATTTAAGGTGATGCCAGACCTTAAATATTTTAATGGTCAAATAGAAATTAAAAATTATACTGGAAATTAATATTAAACATCCACATTAAAGCATGAACTGAGGAAAATCTTGAAAGCTCCATGGCCATTTCCCTGTGATCTGCATTGATACCTACACTCAACCTACATTCAAAATGTAAACTACACTTACGTATATATTTTTGCTCAGTTCCAATGGTTTATGAAGCTCATTTTTCCTTTCCTATGTGTAGGGTACTCATATATTCCTGAAGTGTTCTGATAGTTCCTGACTTTATTTAAATGACAGGGTTTTATTTAAAGGTATCCATTGTATAATAAAAGCTAATTTGCATTAATATAATGAGGTATTTAGTCTAAATTATTCTAGTGAGAGTAGCTATGAAAATTGTTTTGAAGGATTTATTTTCCACTTACGAGTTTCTTTCAAATGAGGATTACATACTCAGAGGAGAAGAAGTAATTGATAAAAATAGCTTTTTGCCTTTCAATGTTTTCAGTCCCATTGTCTTGCTCTAGAATAAGATGTTAAATCTTTAAAATTTGAGACAATGAAATAATAACCAACCCTAAATCCTTACTGTAGTCAAAGAGTTTTAAATAAAATTTAAATTGCATTATAAAACTCACCTAACATAGTTGTTTGAGGTCTCAGAATTTTCTTGTCTGCTTTGTTCAACTGTATGGAAGCAGTTCTCATTTGATTACAGTATACAATGAAAACAAACCTCTGGATTTGCCGCATGCTAGTGCCTTTGTTAATATTGTAATAAAGTAATTTACAACCCGGTGATGGAGCTTAACTACTGCTGAAGAGACATAAATGCAAAGCAAATACAAAAAGCAGCAGTTTTCTGAATATATGTATTACTCCTTGCACACCTCCACAATCAGTTTTGCCGACATCAGAGCTGGACTACATTGTCTAATTGTCCTCCCATTGACCCTGCAGGTACCTCACAGGAGGGCTAAGAAACACAATTCTGGATGAGATCAGTGGTGCAGACTAAGGAAGAGAAAAGAAATTATTTTCATATTTTTCTTTTTTTTCCCTTCTTTAAACATAAATTATAACAATCTCTTGTCTTAGTGTAAGAAAAGGTGAAAGAGAATTTGTTGAAATCTGAAATTCATAAATAAAGGAACCTGATGAATTTTGTTTAGTTTCCAATCAAAGAAACACTTATTTTCTTCATTAGTTTTTGTCTAGTTAAAGGAGAAAAGCAATTAAAGACAATCACCAGTAAGACTGTATGAATTTGACAAACCCTTTCTTTTATTATAGTAATTATGTTTTCCATGTACTTTCTGAGCTACCTCTGGCTGCTTGACCTTGGCCTATGATTTTGACAGGTGGACTCACACTTGATTGGTACATAACCTAAGAATGTATGTATATGTCATGAAAAACTTCTGTTTCCAAAAGGGATTATATTAATCGCCCAGTAGACAGTGCCCCTTTGTCTGAACTCAAAGCGTTAGAAATCAGTGTGAAGACCAGGTTTTCAACCTTCTGACTAGTTTGGCTGTGGAAGACCACTTCTAGGTGAAAAATGAAGTTTCATATTATTGTTGTAAGAGTTCAGATCTAAACAGCGTAGAAAAATATAAACTAGCTTATAATACCTTCCTAAACTTTGCGTTCATACATTGACTATTTAGAATACTGTTCTGTTGATTTTTTTTGAAGTTTGAATGTTTTTTAGCAGGAACACTTTAGCCTCACACTTAAAAATACATGCTTACAAAGTGTACACTTTTTGATTTAAAACTCAGAGAGTTCAGAAAAAAACACTTCGAAAATTCATGGCCTTTTTAGAGAACATATAAATGTATTTAGACACATATATAAAACACTTACTATATATTTTTCAGGAAATATATTTGCAAATAAATTTTTATTTTATTAATATGCATCTAAGTGGATTAAATAGACTACTTAATTATTGTAATACAGAAGTATCTTGGATAGTTCAAATTTAACCTTATTGCTAAGAGTTATTTTATTGGTATCGTTGGAATACCTGCAAGACTTTCTATGGAATCTAGGTTATATTTCATCTTGATTTTGGAAGGGAACAAAAGATACAGTTCTGGGAAGGGGCAAATAGAGTGAAAAGTTGCATGAACATTTTAAAGACATCTAGAATGTCCGTTTTGGAGGAAGTGATTTCTGAACTTTGGAAGGAGTCCAAACAACCAGTTTATTAAGTGTCCTAGGGATATGTAACAGGAAATTACAAACTGCTGTAATGGCTTGACCCTGGCTGGATGCCAGGCACCCCCAAAGCCTCTCTACCACTCCTGTCCACAGCTGGACAGGGAGGGGAGAAAATATAACAAAGGTTTCAAGAATTAAGATAAAGATCGGGAGAGATCACTCCCCAAACACTGTCATGGGCAAAACAGGCTCAAATTAGAGATATTAATTGAATGTATTCTTAACAAAATCAGAGCAGAATAACGAGATGCAAAATAATCTTCAAAACAGCTTCTCCCCCACCCCTCCCTCCTTCCTCCCTCCTTCCTGAACAGCTCTACTTCCTCCCCCAGTAGCTCAGGAAGACAGGGAATGGGGGTTATTGTCAATTCATCACCTGTTGTTTCTACCATTGCTCAGGGAGATGAGTTGTTCCCCTGTTGCACTGTGGGGTCCCTCCCATGGGAGACAGTTCTCCAGGAACTTCTCCAGTGTGAGTCCATCTCACTAGCAACAGTCCCCCTCAAACTGCTGCAGTGTGGGCCACTCTTCCATGGGGTGCAGTCCTTCAAGGACAGGCTGCTCCAGCCTGGGCTCCTCTCCCCAGGGGCCTCCCACAGGGTCACAGACATCCACCTGCTCTGGCACAGATTTCTGCACCCCTGTGGAACTCCTGGGGCTGCAGGGGCACAGCTGCTTCATCACAGTCTGCACCAGGGGCTGGCGAGGGATTTCAGCTCCGGTGCCTGGGGCAGCTGCTCCCTCTCCTTCTCCATTAACCTTGGGATCTGCAGGGCTGTCCCTCTCACATGTTCTCACCCTGCTCTTCTCTGGTTGCAATTACATCTGTGCAGTAATTTTTTTTTTCTTCTTCTTCTTAAATATTTTATCTCAGAGGCGTTACCACCATTTCTGATCAGCCCAGCCTTGACCAGCGGTGTGTCCACCTTTGGAGCTGACAGGGATTGGCTCTGCTGGACATGGGGGAAGCTTCTGGGAGCTTCTCACAGAAGCCACCCCTGTAGCCCCCCACTACCAAACCTTGGCCGTGCAAACCCAATACAACTGTGTAGTTTATCATCAGTTGTAAGCAAGTATTGGATCTGACTCCATGACTTTAAGTATGATCCTTTTAGCCAACAGATAAGAAGGGTAAGGTAGATCTTGTTTAAAGATTGTGTCACTGCCATTAAACGGCCAAGATTCCACAAGGAAAGCAGTCACAGCTTTTATGCTTATAGTAAGAATTTATGTGGATAGAGCCCAAAGCAGAAAAGCTGGTAACCAAAAATAAATGCTTTTTTCCTTCAGAAATGGTTCTGTGTAATCTTAATATTACATAAATATTTGAGTACAAAGTGCTAATTTGGCCATGGAAAAGAAATACATAGAAATAGAGGCTGTTGTAGTTTCTGAGTGTCATGGGAGCAGAGGTGTGGTGGGAATCAGGGGAAGATTTCTGACTTTGTTGATGATACCTACCTATCTGGTTCTACTGCCACAAGGTCAGATAGGGCGGTCATCTAGATCTCTTCAG